>NC_036237.1:26128799-26286948 GCF_002742605.1 Olea europaea var. sylvestris
GCCCCCGGCGTTTTTTTTTTTTTGGGGGGGGGGGGGGGGGTTTAGACTCTTATTCATCTATAACTTGATTTCTATGGTTTATACATAAGTCACGGCTTGTATCGTTCTCATAACATTCAACAACATTGAGAGTTTTAGATCTTAATTAAAACTATTGAGATATTATTGTAAACATAATTACTATTAATTATAGTGAATTTTTCCTCCCCTGTTTGTATTTTTTTGCCCATTTTGGGTTTCTACATAAATATTGGTGTTCTTATTTTAATCTTGTTTATTTCATTGTTGCCATTATTTAGCAATCAACTCATAACAAGTGGTATCAGAGCCAAGTTGATTATTCCGTATGGCAACGATGAAATATGATATTCTGTTATTGGATCGAAACATGAGAATTACTTTATGGCAAGTGAAAATGTGAGCAGTTCTTACACAAATGGATTTGGAGGAAGCTTTGATTGGCTTTAATAAAATGCCTTCAACTTAGATGCATGATGAAAAACAACATAAAGATTGGAAAGCCCAATTTTAAATTCATCTACATCTTTCAAATAAAATTCTTCATTATGTTCTAAAAGAGAAAAGTGTCACTACATTGTGGTTGAAATTGGAGCAACTTTATATGATAAAAGAGCTTGACCAGCAGTTATACTTGAAATAACGCTTGTATTTTCATCGGATGTTCAAAGGTATGCAATTGGATGATCACTTAACTATGTTCAAAGAAATTGTAGTCGATTTGGTGACATTGAAGATTAAGTACGTTGATGGGGACTTGGCATTGATGTTGTTGTATTCACTGCCGCCATCATATGTGACTTTTAGAGATATCATTCTCTATAATAAGTACTTTTCCATGGATGAGGTCTATGATGTTTTACTATCGAAGAAGAAGACGAGGCATCTTGCAAGTGGATCTGGGATTCAGGCTGAAGGCCTGATTGTTCATGGGAGAAACCAAGATAGGAATCTTGATAGGAATATGAGGAGTAGATCTAAATCCAGACATATAGAAAAAGTATGTCATTACTATAAGAAGAAGAAACATATTAGAGTTGATTGCTATTCATTGTAAAACATAAATAAAGCTAATGTTGCTACTGATAAAGGAAAGCAACTTGTTACATAGCGGAGGCTGATGTTGTGGAAGATGGACAAAGTGAATGAGAGTTTCTTGTAATTTCTGACAAGGGTTCCAAACTTTGTGAAGAGTAGGTTCTTGACTCGTTATGTGCTCATATGTGTCCAAAGCGGGATTGGTTTTAGAACATATGAAAGAGTTTCGAGATGTGCAGTGATTATGGGAAACAATACGCTTTGCAAAATTGTTGAAGTTGGTACAGTCAAAATTAGAATATTCGATGGTACTATTAGAACACTTATAAATGTAAGGCAGGTTTCAGAATTGAAGCAAAATTTTATATCTTTGAGTAAACTTGACTCAAAGGGTCATAAATACATCGGTGAAGGTAAAATTTTGGAGGTGAGTCAGGAAGCTCTTGTTGTCATGAAGGGACAGAAATACTCTAGTCAATTATACATTTTGTTGGGTTCCATATTCTCAGGGAATGTAGCAGTCTCTACTTTTTTTACTTGATGAGGAAAATACTCAACTTTGGTAAATGCAACTTGGGCATATGGTAGAGTTCAATAGGAAGGGAGTCGTTTTGTGAGCATTGTATTTTTGGAAAATAGAAAAGAGTCGGATTCACTAAAACAAGACACAATACGAAGGAAACATACGAATATATCCATTTAGATCTTTAGGGATCGGCCAGGGTGCCTTCAAAATGAGATGCTTATTACTTATTGACAACGATTGATGACTTATCCAAGAAAGTTTGGGAATTTTTCTTAAAACAAAAGAGTGACGTGTTTGGGACATTCAATGAGTGGAAAACATTGATAGAAAAGCACATGAAAAGCAGGTAAAATGTCTATATACAAATAATGGGTTGGAGTTTTGTTCATATGAATTCAATAGTTTCAACAGGGCTGAAGGCATTTTGAAACACTTAACAATGCCTGAAGCTCCTCAACAGAATGGTGTGGCAGAATGGATTAATAGAGCTTTAATGAAAAAGGTTCGTTGTATGCTTTCAAATTCTGAATTGCCTAAGACTGTTTGGGCTGAAGCTATTACTACAGCTTATTTTCCTATTAATCGCTCACCATTAGTTACCATTGAGAAAAGGACACCAGAAGATGTATGGTCTAGTAAACCTTCTTATTATTCAGATTTGAAAATATTTGTGTGTCCAACTTATGCTCATGTGAATAATGAAAAAGTTGTAGCCCAGGTCTAGAAAGTGTATCTTTCTTGGATATAAGATATAAACTATGGTGTTCTAAGACGAGAAATGTGGTGGTTAGTAGAAATGCCGTATTTGATGAACTTGTTATGGTTCATGGGTAGTAGATCAATCTAGTTCAGAGTTTACAGATAGTAATACTTTATCCACACCACCAGCAATACCACAATATTCAATTGCTAATGATAGACCTCGTAGACATATTAGACCTCCACAGAAGTATGGAAAAGCACATTTGGTAGCTTATATATTGGGCGTGGCTAAAAATATTGATTTTATTGAGGAGCCTACTACATATTCAAATGCAGTCCATAGCAGTAATTTTAGCATATGGTTGATTGCTATGCTGGAAGAGAATGAGTAATTGAATAAAAAGAGTATTTGGGACTTGGTGAAATTACCTAACTATAAAATGGTTGTTCACTTCGAGTGGGTGTCCAAAATGAAGGAATGGATATCAGGGACTGAAAATACTAGATATAAGGTCAAATTGGTAGCAAAAGGTTACAACCAAATTTTAGGTGTTGATTTCACAGATGTGTTCTCACTAGTTGTAAAGCATAATTTAATTCGGGCTTCACTTGGAATAGTAACGAAAAATGATTTAAAGTTTGAACAGATGGATGTCAAGATATCATTTTTGCATAGAGAACTTAACGAAAATATTTACACGCAACAACTAGAGAGTTTCATAGTTTCTGAAAAAGGAAGACTATGTCTGGTAGTTGAAGAAGCCATTGTATGGACTGAAACAGTCACCGAGGCAATGGTATAAAAGGTTCGATTCATTCATAACTACTCATAGTTTCATTAGAAGTAATTATGATAGTGGTGTATATTTTAGAAAGGAGGATTATGAATCGATCACATAGTTCTTATTAAATGTTGATGATATGTTATAGCAGCCAAGGATAAAGCAGAGGTCAGAGAGGTAAAATCTTAACTTTGTAAGGAGTTTGAGATGAAAGATTTGAATGCAACAAATAAAATTCTTGGTATGAAAATCTTAAGAGATAGAAAGGCTAGCAGATTGTTTTTGAGTCAAAATGGGTACATTGAGAATGTGCTTCAAAGGTTCAATATGCTGAATGCTAAGGCTGTCAATACTCTCTGAGCTGCCCACTTCAAATAATCATTTAGATTGTGTGCTCAATCAGATGAAAACATTGATTGTATGTCTTGGGTGTGCAGTTGGTTCGTTTATATACATTATGGTTGTAAAAGACCAGATTTGGCACAGGTAGGTAGTAAGCATACGTCAAATTCTGGCAATTAACATTGAAAAACACTGCAATAGATATTTAGATACTTGAGGGGCTCTATTAATGCTCGTTTACATTTTAGTAGAAATATAGATGGAGTCATTGGGTACATGGATTTAGATTATGCAGGGATTTTTGATAAGAATAGATAACTTATAGGGTATGTCTTTACCTTCGAAGGTTGTGCTATCTAGAAAGCTACTTTGCAAAATACAGTAGCTTTATCTACAACAAAGGTACAGTAAATGGTCATTACAGAGGCATGTAAGGAGACTATATAGTTGAGGGGATTGATTGGTGAAATCACTAAAGACTTGTAAAATTTTACAATATATTGTGATAGTCAAAGTGCTAATTTTCTTACTAAGGATCAGATGTTCCATGAAAAGACTAAACACATTGATGTAAGGTATCATTTTATGTGTAATGTGAGTACTTGTTGTGATATCGTAGTGAGTAGGGTTGATACTTAGGATAATCCTGTTGATATGATGACAAAACAACTTTCCATTGCTAAATTTGAGCATTATTTGAACTAAGTTGGTGTTTGTCATTGACTTAGCCCATTGGGGCTTGTTTGGAATAGGAATAGTAGTGTTTACTTTGGGGATGTATTTTGGAATTCCTTATATTGAAATTTGGTTCAAAATAGAGATTTGTTGTAATTTGACTCAAATTTTGGTGGATAGTTGAGTTTCAGTTGAATGGTCTTGAAGAGATCAAAATTATAGATTCTAAAGAAAAGTCGTTGTATTTTTTCTAGTCTGTCGCTAGCTGGTCGCTCGGGCAGCACCTGCATATTTTCTCCAGAGATTTTTCGTTCTCTTGGTGCTTGAACGACGGAATAGTTGCCCACCTATCGCTAGCATGTCGCTCAAATAACAAAGTTATCGAGCCCAGACCCATTTTGCGTTTTTTACACGTTTTTGGGCTCCTATTCATTTACAGCTTAATTTCTAGGATTTATATGTATAAGTCACGGCTTGTTTTATTCTCATAACATTTAACAACATTAAGAGTTTTAGATCTTAATTGAGAGTATTAATATCTTATTGTAAATACAATTACTATTGATTTTGCCTATGATTTTTTTCTATCTTGAGCTTTCTCATAAATCTTGATGTTCTTATATTGTTCTTGTTTATTCATTATTATCATTATCTTATGGTCAATTCGTAACAAAGTTATTAAATCTGGAATTAGATTAAAAGAGGCTGTTTGGAGCAACTTTTCCACACAAAAAAAGAAGCAATTTTTGACCCTTTTTTGGTCAGTTGGGACCCACCAATGAGAGCTGCTGTCAACAAAGACGGCTGCAAATGGGTGGCCAACGGTCAAAAAAATATTTTTTCTCCCTAAAAATTTCCTCCAATTTGGGGCCAAATTTGTTACGCCACTAGAGAAAATGTGGCTTAAAAGGATAAAAATATCGGGTGGGGGAGGGGCGGGGGGAGGGTAAAACTATTGTGTTAGGGTGCAATTAAAAATATTTGATGTGATTGACTATTAAGCCCCCGTTTGTTTTTCATTTTTTGGACATTAAAATGAAAAATATGATCGTTATCCATCACATCTAGCCATCATATTTCACTTTCTATTTCTTGTGTGGGGCCCATAACGACTATATTTTTCATTCTCATTTTTACATTAATGTATATCAAACGGAGCCTAAGTTTGTTCATCTTAAATCTTAATACATCTAATTATTATGCGGGTTCTAAGCTTTTTTAATTGAGAAATTAGTGAAGTGGCCCAATATTAATGGATTGATCGCTGTTGGACAGGAAATCACTTTGTTTTGGTCCTTAATAGATCCATTTGATTAATGGCAATGTTGAAATTTTACAAGATTTGGGCTACTAGTAAAAGATTGAACTAAATAGTAACCAAAAAGATCATTTCTGGGAATAATTACTCTCATTACAAGACTATGCAAAATATGTCACATCCTTTTGAGTCGTCCTTTCTTTAAACTAAGATAATGATATAATTACATATAATTCAACAAAACTTGTCGATAATATAATCAGTTATACTTTATTCGATACCAGCTTTCAAACTAAACAAGATACATAAAGTTGGAAGAAGAAGATGAAACAGATTAATTTATCTAACTACTTTCACTCCGATTCCTGATAGCCTGCACTACTGCTTGTTTAACCACCTGGGCATCGATGCTATCAGCATGTCCTTCATTCTGCAATGAAGATTCTTCTTATAGTTTCATTAGCATAAAATACTAGAATCTCAAGAAACTACATATTTGTCTTCAAATATTAGTTCATCAGAATAATTAAGATAGAAACAGCATAAAATTGTCACGACGGCGAATTCAGGTTGATTTCATTCCAAATCAAGCGTACACTTTCAAGTTATGAGTTTGATTCTTGATGGTGGCATGTGCAGTAATTCAAATGCATAAAAATATTTGTGATTGATGTAAAACTGTAGAAGTTATAATGCATTGAGCGTAAACTTCTGTCTCCATAAGATTAGTTCGATTATTTCTTGTGTGTTAATGGGATCAATTGACCAAATAAGCAACAGCAACAGCAGCAGTTATAAGCAGATTTGAACTGATAAAGAAGTAAATTATTACCTCACTAACGGCTTCGAGACGAAAATTATTAGAACAAGAAACCCTAGCATCGAGTACTTCAAGGCCCAGCTCCTCGAATGCTTCTAGTATGGAGACAAGCAAACCAGTGCAATTGTTTTCTGAATACACATTAATTAAGAAACCCGTTTCTAGGGTTTCCACTTTAACCTGCTGGAATTTATTAAATCAAAAATTATGACAACTTAATGACTAGTTAAACAGATAATATCATAGACAGTGTGAAGTTAAAGCTGGCTTGCCTCAGAAAACAGTTAGGCATATATAGAAAGGATTGGACGCTTTAATAGAAAAAGTATAGTTTATTCTTCTTCCTTAATAATGATATAGACATGTACACCGACGTACAAAACATGCCAAATGAGTTGTTCGAGTGGATAAGTATACCACTGGTAATGACGAGGTTTGTTCGTCTGAAGTTTGTATTGTTGCAATATCTTGATTTATTTTTTGTACTTTTTCCTTCAACTCCTCTATGTATCTTGTTGCATCCACAACTATTGATGTCGTAGTCACCTGTAAAATATAAATAGGGTTTTCGAGTGTCTATTTATATGATCATATCTGAAAACTCAAAATCAACAGATATAATAGAAAAAGAAGAGAAGTAGAACAAGAAGAGGATTTGAAGAAGGAAATTTAATAATATTCAGTACTAAATTGGTTTTCAAAATTCAATAAACAGTACACTCTTATGAGACAAATGGCTAACAAAATAAGAAATCTCCTATCTTGAACTTCGTAATTAAGGATAGAAAATAAATCAAACATAAGAAAGTCCCACAAAATAAATCCTAACGTTTTTTCATATAGTAAGTGCTTACAGAAGTGGAATTAGTAGCAGAACGAAGTTGTTCATATAGAGCTGCTCTCTTTTGCTTCCTGGAATTCATGCCTCTCTCTCTCTCTCTCTCTCTCTCTCTCTCTCTCTCTCTCTCTCACTCACACACACACACACACACACACATACAGAAACTCTCAGAGAAAACAATAGAGAAGTTCTTGGAGGCTTTTTTATAAAGGAAAATGAGCCATCAAACAATGTATGATTTCTTTGTTTGTTTCCTGCATGAGTACGTACTATACCACAAGCTTCACAGGAGATTATATACTATTGTCCTCTTTTAAGGCTATAAGCCATTGGCAAATTTTGGCCCTTGGTATCTAGCAAGCATGTTTTTGTATTCATAACATATGTCACCAACTTTTTGAGTTATGTTATATGTATAAGGTTGATTGACAAAGTAATATCTACACCAATTATTTCAAAAACAGGTTTTTAAATTATTGAAAATCAATGGTCTGAATTTCATCAATACTTATTTTATTTATCAAATTTGTAAATACAAACTTTTTTAATGAGATTAAAAAGCTGTCACATTTTAAATCATATGTCCTCATAATCAATCTCTCGAATGTGAAAATAATAAACAAGTTTCAATTCATCACAATAAGGTTGATCGACCCAAAAGCATAATGAGTTACGTTCCCAAGGAATGATAAGACAAAACCTGATTTGACATAATGTTGGAAATTTATGTATAGTTTTGGAAGTGTTCCTTAACTACATTTGTTTGAGTCACGTTCTTTTTATAGGAATGTATTTTTAAATAGTATATTAATAAGATATGTATAATTAAAAAATAAGAAAAAATTTTGAATTTGAATGTAACATTATTTTATTGAAAAATATGTTATTGAAATGATATTAAAACACTGTTTAAAAATATTTTTTTTTTTTTCAAAAGAATGGGAATCAAACAGGGGGTATCTGATTATCTTACATTAAGAATGACAAGGTAAATGCACGAGGCACCATCTTAAGAAAATAGATTTACAATTTGTTTGGTACAGATTTTAAGCCAATTAAAAATCAATTTTTTCTACTATTATTTTACTATTGCAATCGTCATTTTTGAATTCTTCATTCACAGGTAAGATTCACTTTGTCTCTAATGATCAAAAAATCAATTATCAAAATTTTTACCAAACAAGCGCTTAGTCCATGTTTGGTCCCTATTTTCTAAAACTCATTTTTCCGTAAATTCATTTTTAATTATACATTATATGAGACTTAAAACTTTTATCAACTTTTCAATCATGCGTTTCATTAATTTTTATCAAAATTTACTATTTTTTTTTCTATATCAAACGGGGACTTAATCAAATGTGTGAAATGTATACACTTTAAACAATTCTAAAGCTTCTAAGAAAATTACTGAAAGCTGGGTCATTTATTAGTCATTACACAAAGAAATGGATTAAATGCGATCTTGGACAAAAGTTAGATAGTATACTGACTAGGATTTTTATTTATTTTATTTACATCAACTAAATATGAGAGTGTTCATGTACTTTTTTCTTGAAATTATTTTAAATTCCATTAGTAACAAGAATTTATAACTTAGATAAGTTGCAAGGTCTAAATATTCGTGAGCAAAAAATTGAAATATTTAGATGAACTCAAATAAGGAACAAATTTAATGAATATAAATCTGAGAGAAGATGGAAATTATTCCCTAACTACATATAAAAGACAATAATGTAATTAGCACTGGCAACTGTAGGGGTGGGCGCGAATCGGTTCGATTTTAAAAAGAATCGAACCGAACCAAAATTTTTGGGTATCTAGTACAAGGAACCGTCAGGTCCAAATATAATTATAGAATCGTTCGGGTTCGGTTTGGTTCGGTTTTGTACTATAATTAATTTTTTTAATATTTATAACAACATTATATAAATATAACTAATGACATATTTAATGGTTTTGAAATGTCAGAGACTAGTAGACTACGTTGTTTAAATGATCACTACAGTCAAAATTTCGGTCGGTGGAGGTCACAGTTTCGATCAGAGGTCACGACGTCGACCGACGATTGTATAGGTTTTGGAATGTTAGCGAGGTTGCGAGAGTGAGTGCGATAGTCGAGATAGTTTTATGCACTTTAGTGTGGGTGTTTAGAGTCATTTAGTGGATTGGATCTTGTTAGGTTAAGAAATGAAACAATAAAATGGGTCATTGTGCCAAAAATTTAAAAATTAGAAATGAAACAAATTATTTGGCCAAAAATTTGGATTTTAAAAATTGTTAATTTGTTTAGAAAAAATTAAAATTAAAATAATTTGATTTATTCAATAATAAAAATTAGAAAGATTCGATTTTTGGTCTAGAACCGAGAACCGAACCGTACCCGTCGGTTCTCAATTTAAATACCCGTTTAGATATTTAATTTGACAAGAACCGTCGAGTTCGGTTCGATTTGGGAGATTTGTCTAGCCCTAGGCAACTGTATTGCAATTTTAATAAATTAATAATTATTATATGTTGGAATAGTACAAAATTTAGGAGATTCGTGCTCAACTAATACACCTACAAGACGAGAAAGTACCAATCCACAATTAATGGTTCGTTTTTAGGGCTTTTGAAAAGTCAAAAGTTATTCTTAAGGTTAAGAAGTTATTTTTGAACATATTTGAATAACTTTCTAGAACTGTTTTATCTTGTTAAAAGAGTTTTAAAGGAAGTTGGTCTATGATAACTTTTTCATGAAGTTCTTCTATAAGAAATATAGCAGGACATAAGATCAAGTGCAAGAGTATGGTTTAATAAATCAAGAAAATTCAATGGATATAAAACATTTCACGTCCAAACACGTCTCTAAATAAGAAACTTATGCATTTCTATGATACCAAAATAATTATTGATATATAGTCAATCACTAGTCGTTCAAACTCTTATCTCATTCGTTGATTCGGTCAGTACAATAATAACAACAAATTATATATTATTAAATTACTCTTTTATTGCAACTCTAATGGTCGTCTATCAAAATTGAATCCATGATGTGAATTATCTAATTTAAATGCATAAACTATTAGAGAATTAATAGTCAATTGATTTTCAACACGCTTCACTTGCTACCAAAAGTCCAATGAGTATAGTTTAAATAAGCCCCTGTTTGACTCTCATTACGTGAAAAAATTAATGGGTGGATTAGTGTTTTTTTGAAAAATGAGTGGTTGAAAAAAAATGAAAAGTTTTCGATTTATGTGTAATATTATTTTATGGAAGATTGTGTGGTTAAAAATAGGAGAGAGAAAAATGAAATGTAATGAAATTTAATGTAATGGGGCTCAAACAGGGGCTAACTCTGCTATAGAGACAGGCCTGTTTGAATGGAAAAACCCTAGTTTAAATGTTTGACATTTAAATTTCAATTAAAGTTTCTTGCATGGTGTGATTCTGTAACATAAATTATTGTATCTAAAAGTTTAAAATATGAAAAAGTGAAATATATATATATATATATATATAAAGATAAGGATAAATGATTGATATTTTTCCTCCTTTTTCCATCTCCTAATAGAAGACATGATGTGACATGACCTCTGAACCAATGTTTGGCACTTGTTTGACAACCATTTCTTTTAAAAAAAATTTGCATATTCATTTTTAATCAAACATTCACAGAATAAAATATTTTACAAGTAAACTTAAGGGTGTTTGAGAGCCATTTTTATGTAAAAATACATTTTAGAATAATAACTTGATGGGAAGTGTGTGATTGAAAAATAAGGAAAATTTTTTTATTTATGTGTAATATTATTTTAATAAAAAATATGTGGTTAAAAAGAAGAGAGAGAAAAATGCATTTTGAAAAAAATAAGTACCAAACGGGGGCTAAAATTTTTTCCTACTTTTTAACTATATATTCTTCTAAAAATCTGTACTGAAAACTCTTTTTTTTCCTCTGATAGTCAAACAGGGACTTAAGTTTCACGTGACATACATTCACTACTGTTATATTTACTCAAAACCGCGATGAAATCAATTTTTTTCCAACTACAGTATCTGATCATTTGTCTGTTTCTCGTCGTGCTGAAAATATTTGTGTATTTCTATTTTAATTGATAATAATTCATTTTGTCACCTTTCCACAAAGACAAAGCAGAACGAACCTACCTATTCACGTGTGTGCATTAATCATGACAACCATAGGCTTTTCTCATATTCTTTTATCAATAAATCTGCTTGTATAGAAGCAGATCTGTCAGAATTTCACCAGATTCTGGTTGGTCTGGCCCTTTTTTTTTCCCCCATGTCTACCATAAATCTACCAAGTGTACTCAGTTGAAATTCTGGCAGAATTTTTCTGTACGAACAGTAGGTCTGTTCTTTTAGGATCATGCTACATGATCACAAACTTTGACACATCGGTTGACACATTCACTCACATGAGGAGGTCGGCATTATTTTATTCACTCAGAATCCACACCTCGGTTGTGAGAGATGTGTCAAACAATGTGGTCATTTAGCTTAATTCCTTCTTTTTGCCCTATACTGGCTCTTTCGAGTAGTATAATTTAAAGTTCTTTCCCTCATACCATTTTACATGTAAGCTTTGTAATTTTTCTCCTCTTCTTTGCCACAAGTTTTGATGAACTAAACTGATTAAAGGATGATCCTTTTTTATTTATGTAAATTATTAATTTTATCATTAATTTCAATTTACTAACGGTACCATCGACGTATTAATTGGAAGGGGAAAGTCGTCATCGTTTCGTGTTTGTAAAGGTTGAACTCCAATTTTAAGGGTCCCCCACCGTCCCTGCCTTGAAGCATCGTGAAGGAGGTAAATCGCAGGTTATGCCTCCAAGAGTACAGGGTGGAAGGCTGCTTGTACACTTGCACTTACCCAAGAGCTAAATCCATATTTCAGGATTCGAACCCTTTGTACATTGGAGGTCAGGTCGATGAAGCTCTTCGTTCCATTTGGATTCTTCTATATCTTCATTTTCCTTGCCATACTAAACATGTAGATATTTCATATCATGGGTGGTCCAATAATATTGTCTTTAACAAAGGAAAACAACTCATTTCTTACACTTAACGTGCCCCTTAGATGGAGTAATAATACAGTGGATTAGATGTGGCGGGTCAGAAAAATCAAATTTTTATCCTTCCACACTAAAAACGAAATGATCAAATCAATATTGCAACTCATAGGTCATCACTCGTTTTTCATTTTGAGATGACTTGGTACTTTTCGATAATTATTTCAATATGGTGGCATTACGTACAAAGAACTATTTCTCTAGAAATTGTGTAAACATCTCACATCTAGCAACAATATTTACATGTAAACGACAATTTAAATATTTCGCACATATTGTGTAGGCTTGCGTTTACTGGTGTAACGAGAACAAGTTGGAATGGAGATAAATAGATCAAGCCGATCTGACATGATTCGACTCGTAGTTGCTAGTTAAATATTTAGTACATTATATTTTTTAATAGATTCAGTATTAAACCGGACGAAGTATTAAACCAAGATTTATGTAACTATCTTCAAATTATTGAGAACAAAATATAGCCCATGTTTAATCCCCATTTTTTCATCAAAATGTATTATTGAACAGTGATTTGATATCATGTCAATCACACATTTGTCAATAAAATCGTACAAACTCAAAATTTTTCCTTATTTTTTAACCACACATTTTTCACCATAACACTATTGCAAAATGCAATTTTATTTATTTTATTTTTTATTTTTTTTAAAGAATGTGGCTCATCTAACCCCATAACATATTACATTTTATTCTCTCTTCATATACTAGAATATTTTGGGGTCAAAGAGATATTGTCTATACCGGGGCTTTGAGTTTCACAAAGTTTAAATTATATAAAATATTTCACAGTGAAGAGAGAGATGATTTTCCCCTCAACATACTCTACAAAATAAAGACCCAATGGTGCTGACCAAACTTTCACTCATATGTAATTAGTGTTACTTATACACATTTTTACTTATAAGTGATTTGTTTACTATGTTTTTACTTATAAATTAATTTTTACTTATAAGTAAAATTCTTATCTCTTATTTACTTGTAAGTAAATTCATATATTTAATTAAACTAATGGGTTCTTAATTCATAAATGATAAATAAATAATATGATCTAAATGCACTTCGTATAGGCGCATTAACTTATATGTTTGGTTAAAGGAGGATAAGCACTCCGAATTAATTTAATCCAATTATCAATTGTACCAAATATCACAAATAGGACTAAAACCCTGTTTGATGGCCATTTTTTTTAGAAAAATAATATTTTGGGTAGTGATTTTTAGAAAAAAAAAAATTATGTTTACGTGCAGAACATTTTATTATGTGAATATGTGGTTGAAAATAAGTATATAAAAAAAATGTTTTCAAATAATGGTTGTTAAATAGGGCTAAATTAATTCTTATCCTCTCCAATATCCAAACATGCACCAAGGAAAGAGAGAACAAAGTGGAAGATAGCGACGCTATTTCGATGTAAGATTGGACACCAAGTCACGGGTTAATTAAAATTTTATTATATTCATAAATGCTTTTAAAATTAAGAAAATTTGGTGAAAAATAATATAAAAAATATATACAAACTCTTGACGTGTCCTTATCACAAGTTGGATAGCTAGCAAAACTCCACATATGACAGCAACTGAGCTCAACAAATTCAATTATACTCACCAAGAAATTTAAGGGATTTTTGGATGGTTTAGATAACTTTTTTTCTCCATTGATGTTACTTCTCCCCCAACAAAGTGGGAATGTCGAGAGTGATTTCTTTTTTACAACAACATTCTGGCCGCAAATTAATAGTATCAACATTTTTTTTTTTTTTTTGAGTTATATTTGAAATTTATAGACAAGAAATTATCTTTCAAGAGCTGACGATTTTAAGATAAAAGCTCTTAAGAGTGAAAGAAAAAAGATGAGGAATTTCGAAGAACAAGAAGCTTTTATGAACATGTATTCAAAAGTAGATAGTTCGAAGAGATTTTCATAGTCTTCCTTCTTCATGAGTCCTTCACGATATCTACTTTTGATGAAAAAACCTCAATTGAATCATCTCGGATATAAATATATTATGATCGTCCATTTAAATCACGATACTTCAAAACTTGAGTCATTCAAATCATGACACCTCAATGTCTTAGGTGGTAAGAGAGTACCAAAGTGGGTGTGCAGATCCACTCCAATATTGAGGTATCGTAATTTGAGTGGCTCGAGACATGATATCTCGTAATTTAAGTAGATCTTACCATTAATGCATGTGAGACCGAAACTTATACGAGTGCTTGTTCACTTAGGCTTATTCTCTCTAAAGCACTTTGGTTATTTTGATTTTGCCATGAGAACAAGTAAAATTGGGATGCCCATCGGGCAGAGGATGTTTATACTGAAATTATTTAAAATGTTTTCTTAGCCCTTGTTTGTTTTCCATTATTTGGCCATTAAAATGAAAAATATGACCATTCTCCATCACATCAAATCACCATATTTGAATTTCTATCTTTTGTGTGGGCCCATAACGACTATATTTTTCATTTTCATTATTCTATTAATGAGAAACAAATGGGGCCTTATATTATTTGAGAGTACTTCAAATTGATAAGCGATGAACATGTCCAAGGGACGATGTTTTCTAGTTGAGAGTTAAGCCTAGACTTGCTTGGTTAAGTTTTATAATTATTATATTTGGATTATTTATTATAAGCAAGAGTTTTGGTCCGTGTATGAAGAATTGTTTAATTATTAAAAAAAAAAAAAAAAAAAACGAGGTGACGTGGATTCCTAGAAAAAAATAGTTTCAATAATTTCTACAAGACAAATGACATACAGCCAGGAATGCATAATTATACAAAGACTAGAGTCGATGTTCATTACAAGCCGTTCCAAATAATTTATAGGCAATTTCCATTTGTTCCCCGACGTTTCAATGATGATGACCTTGACAAGACTCGACTTGATTCGAATTGTATCAACTTTTATTTAGTAGCGGTTCTGTTGAGAATTTAGAAATCATAATTCTATTCTATCCAAAACAATCAATTCACAAGAAGAAAAATAAATACTCAGGAACATACAAGTTTATAAAGGTTCGTCTCAATGTGAGATTATGCCTTTTTCGTCGTTGAAATAATTCCCTATGATGAAAAAAAAGTTTACATAAAAAAAAATAATAATAAAAAAATCGAGCACCAATTTTCTCTAAACTCTCTTTGCGTTTTGATGGATATCAAAAGCCTAATAATGACTCAAAATCCTTATACCAACTTTGTAGAAACACAAATTCTTAAATTCCATGTTTGTCCACAACTTAACAACTTTATGTTTGGTCCATTCAAGAAAGCCCTTTATGAATGATTTCAATGTGTATAATATTAGCTCATATTATTTGGAAATGATAATATTCGATAATTTCTATTATCATTTCCAAGTTAAGGATGGAAAGTCTTTTTTTTTTTTCTTTTTTTTTTTTTTTTTTTTGGCAATAATAGGGTCATTCAGTTGTTTAGTGGTAAAGATTTTCTAATGGGTAAATTATAACCAATGTCGCTTTTTTCGCTTTTTTCACTTTTATTCTTAACCTTTGTTCTCGTTTGTTTTCCATTATTTGTCTATTAAAATGAAAAAATATGACCGTTATCTATCACATCAAGCCATCATATTTGACTTTCTATCTTTTGTGTGGAGTCCGTAACAGCTATATTTTTCATTTTCAATTTTACATTAATGTGTACCAGACGGAGCTTTCTTGACATCTCTATTTTTGATCTTTTGTAAACTAACATCCAACATCCTTGATTAAAGTCTCGCCCAATATTGTTGTTAATGTGGCTTGAAATATCAAATTTGCCCGTGAGTTCGTATTACCAAAAAAAAAAAATAATAAAATAAAATAAAAATTCAACCTCGGCAAAAATGGACATCACCTATGGCCGTACTCCATCAGCTCCGGCTCAACCCTCCACCGCACCGGCGCAACTGGGAATATAATTCAGTTGGAGGTGTAATTGAATTAAAAAATATTTCTTTTAAAAAAATAAATAAAACAAAGAATTAAAAGAACATTAGCTCATATATTTGGCTGGTTCTTCATAATTTAATAATTGTACAGCAATTTCCTTTTCCCCTCTCATATTGCAGTGGGACCCATACTGGATGGAGAACACGCAGGCCGGCGGCATGAGTTGTTCCTGTAGCGTCTTCAACATTTTACAAATTGATCTTGATCAATTTTTCTGATATCATGTCGAGGTTCTTTCACAATAAGGCCAAATCCCCATGGAATTTCACAGATTTTAGAATGTGAGAGATAATAAAAATTAGGAGCCATTAATAATGAATCAATGCTAGAAGAACAAAATAAATAGAAATCAGACTTTAAGTAAATTTTGATTAAAAAAGAAATTATAAAATGTTTGATTGAATAGTTGTTAATCCTATAAAATGTGTGGTTAAAATTAATTCTTGAATTTGGCTTGAGATTTTAATTGAATTTTAATCCAAACCAAGCATGGGCTAAAGGTTGCATTTTTTTTTTCTGCACAAAATCCAATAATCAACAAATAATTGTGTTCCACTTCGAATTAACCATGAAAAATTATCTAAAAGAATGTCCCTCATCTTTTCCTTTGGTGTCTTAACCATGAAAAATTCAGAATTAACTCTAAAAAATGCCCGTAAACCTAACTTATTACCAAAATAAAAATGGGGATGAATCAAATATCAATGGAACCAATATTTTAACAAACTGTCATAGGCTAGTCAAAGTTCTTTTGATCATGGGTAACTCATTTTTATCCAAATATTTGAACAAGTTTAATGGATTTTTCAAATTTCAATTTAATTTACGTTTCATCGATGATGGTTTTTGTTGATGAATGGTAAGATTGGCAGGAGCCCACGATTCTTAGGGGCCTCGTCCAAACGATGATTTCAAACAACGAGTCGACATCCAGTGATCAAAGCAATGAGAGTGATGAAGGTTATGTGTTGAAGTTGGCGTGTTTAATAATAGGGAAATGTTCCGGAGCTCCATTTCCACCTAAAAAAGTCAGAATTAGAATAAGAATGATACATAAACGATTATCAAAAATAATGTGGAAGGAAAAAATCAAATGAAAAAATTGATTGGGGTAGAGCATCATATGACATTATGTAACATCTTATGTAAATCTTGATATAATATCCTTAAAATAATGCTATCTAACAACATCAATGCTACAACACTCGTCTAGGTGACACAATGTTATAGACTCAATGAAAAGTAAAAATAAATTATTCATTTAATTTTACCTCTCATTGAATGCTACATTATTACCACCTAAAGTAGTGTTGTTAACACCAGTTGTGTTAAATAACATTACTCTTTAAATTAATGTTTAATTTTATCATTTGTGGATCGAGATTGATGGTGATGGCAGCCTTCTAGGCACGTGATGCCTAGTTAGATTAAGTGGCTCCTTATTTTGCCCACCATACATGATGGAATAATATTATTCAACTCTACTAGTATTTAGCACCAGTATATGTGACAATGAGGTCATCGTCACGTTGTAAAAATATATAACAACTTTATTGAACATTGTTTTTAGCATTGACCCCACTTCCACACAAATTGGTACTAAGCACCAGTGAGACTGAATAACATTACTCTATACAGTGAATCTCCTTCAACTTGCAACAAGGATGAAGGCACTTCTAACAAGTAATAACACAACCTGAACAAACTTTTGCTTCTATAGATTTTCGTAGCTCAATGCACATGAATTTCTATAGAGCATCGCAAGGGACATAAGCAAGATCTGGTCATGATCATGCCAAGTAAATATCACAAATAACCTTTGCTTCCACAACTCAGTAACGTCTCAATGTTATATTGCACATGTATTTACATCTCAATGAACCAAGCAAAGCAAATAACCAGCTCTCTTGGTCATATAATCAGATGACACTTCAAATTCAAAACTCCAGGTGATGAATGACTTCTCGTTCCACATGCCCATAAATACACAAGGGTTAAAGTCCAAATTGTAAGTAATATTTTCCATCATCTTACTTTACAAACCACACACTATTGTATAGATATAATTATTATCATGTCACTACATCTCAAAAATACATATATAATACTTGACTTTAGAGGATGGACCATCGCCACTTATGTGTCACGAAGAGGAAGAACAAGAAAAACACTCCCCACCAAGCGATCTCGTCCACCACACTCAATTTTAACATAACAATAACTGAGAGTTTTTCAACATTAAACACCTGAGATATAATATAAACTCTTTTATCACTCGGCTAGGTAGGAGACAAATAGACCTTAGAATTGAAATTTTATTTCGAGTTGGCGTTCAAGATAACTTGCAGTGTTCATCCAGGAAGCTTTCTTGTCTGAATGCCATTCAATTATAAATGTAGCTCCAATTACAATCCAAGAAATATAAAAGAGGACACTAATTAAGCTTAAGTATGAGAAAATGATAAATGTTAGTTTGGTCACAAACACCAGAAAAGATGTCATGCACAAAAGGTCGAGGAGGTGTCGCACACTCATCGGAGGCTTTCTGAAGTGTCAGTCTTCTTAATGAGGGCATGCTAGGTTTGGGGATTGGGGAATTTAGAAATAAGGATTAGATTTTGGAGAAAATTCAAACAGTAGGGTCTTGGGGAAGCTGGCTCAGGTAACAAATTGAGAATTGATAACTTGGTGGTGTTATATTGATTACATGTAACTCAAAATGTATTTACACAAGATTGTAACCCTATCTAAGTTCAGTTCTATCTATGGTAAATAATAATCTGTAATGAACTACAATCATACAAAATATACACTGACTTGTGGCAATGAAGCTGTCAGTGAATATCGCAAATCATACAAAATATATCATGTGTAAAATTATCAAGTCAGACAAGCACGTATTGCAGTCAACTAATCAAAACTGAAATAAAATACTAGTACAATTTCCAAAGGACTAGCAATTAATAAATAACACAAATTCATGTTGTCTAAGATGGTAATCCCTAGCAACTATATGCACATAATCCAGGTAATTATATTGATCAACCACGTGATCTAAAGAAAATACCGAATATGAAATGTTCCCATGAGAAAAGCTTGTATTTTCCGCAAAACTACGTCTCTGGTTTCTTCCTTTCTTTGCTCGAATTTTCAGAATTGCGTGCCAGGCTAAAAAAACCTGTAATAATGCAGATGAAACCATCAGTACAATCCTCTGCCACTTTGTATTTATTTCTAGGAAACGATATCGTATAAAATTATTCACACGTGTTGATGGCCCAACAAACTAAAGCAGGGTCAGTTCATGAAAAGATAACATACTCTGATGGAAATGGAAGTATTAGTTTGTTTGAAGCGTTAACCATCTACACTACCCACAAAGAAAGATGCTTTCATTTGCTGGCAACTTGTAGCAACTCCTCCCATGTCGCAAGTTTTTCCCTGGGTTTGTTTTTCAAGTTCCCACCCCTTTTCTCTTCCGTATCAATTCTTTCCCAGTCATGAAATTGGAGAACTCTGATATTCCTTCTATCTAACAACTGAAGTAGTCCTCCTCTCCCGGGCTTTGCTGAGTTAGAAGTTAGTACTCCTCTCTCAATGTCCTCGGAAAGGCTCGCAACCTTCCACGGATTTAGGTGATCAGCAAAATAGTTAGCAAAAATATATCACAATCGCTGTTCATCATTAAATGATAAAATCGTTCACTCAAATCTCTGATGATAACCATGAATAAGAGCACATGCAATTCTGTTCATGGAACAAGAAATACACTCACAGTTTCTTCAGCACAATAAAGGTTGGTGCCAATGATCCCAGTCGGTCCTCTCTTCAACCACCCGCAAACATATAATCCTGTCTCATATTGTGGAAAATCAGTGGATGAATCGGCCAAAACACGACCCCCAACATTTGGAACAATTCCTGGAAAACAAGTCAAGATAAAAAGCACTGAGGTTGGGAAATTTGAAGGTGGGAAGGAATAACATTTCTTTGCAGTTGACAAATAAGAATTTGAGAATTATAGTTCCATGCAAAAAAATGATGGCCAGATATGGAGTACAGGATAAAAAAAAAAATCCAAGAAATAAGGTCAGTTTATCTAATTTCAAGTCCGCTAAGTTAAATACTTTTTCATTAGAAAAACCATCACAACACTAGTGTGGTTTTTTAGGCTCCACCACCGCAGGACATAGGGTGTAGGGTATCCCCTACGGTATATAAAATAGAAATGTGTAGAAAGGAAAGGGGCTTAAACCTAACCTTCAGGTCAGAAAAGGTAATCTTATAGCAGTAAATGAAAAGATACTACCTCCTGTATAAACGTAATAAAATCAGCAAAAAAACCTAGAGACCTCTAACCATGGGCAATCCATATGTGTCGATCTGTACTAGGTCATAAACTTGTCGTGGCAAAATGAAGAGGACCATACTTATATGGCCTGGCTGTTTGAATTGGGATTCCACACAATTACCACCTAAGTTGCACTACCATGGACACGGCAAAATATGGTTTTTCTTACAAGTACGACACACACAGGTCCTTATTTCATACTTTTTGATATGGGACAAGGCACATGCCATATCGGACATTTGCCTGAGGAATCCCACCAAGTATCCCTCAAGCACTAGAAATATGAGGAGGATATAAGAAATAGGACATGGGAAGTGGCTTGTCGGACTCATGCCATGGAGTATTTGATTGTCGATCTAGTAGGAGTGTTCGTGCATCATATATTATCACATAAATTGGGTAAGATTGAAATGTAAACCTCAATGACAGTGTGGCAATTTTTCAATGTACCTTTGTCATGATCAAATGGTAAACCGTCAATAGCTACTGATTTAAAACCAATGCTCTTCAGCACCAACCTGCAAGCAACAAGAGAACACATTACCGACAAATAAATAATACAATCAATGGATGTGGATAGTAAAGAAGCCCCATTCCCATCAATGAACCTTCCTCTTCTCATTTTCTCTGGAAATTGAATAATGGTTGAAATTAAAACTGCACAAAACTCTTGAATCAAATTGAACAGAACCTCTTCTTAAGTTAAATACCCAAATGGGTATTAGAATCGAGAAACCACGGGTATAGGTTTGGTTCAATTCGGTTATCAATTCTAGACAAAGAACCGAAGTATTTTAAAAAATATATATATTAAATAAGCCAAAAAATTTTAATTTTTTTTCTAGCTAAATTTGCCAATTGACAAATTAAGTCCAACTCACAAGGATCAAGCCCACCTTGAGCCCAAAATGTCCCAAGCCCAACTTTGTAATTCAAAGAATCAAAATTGACCTAATTTCTCATTCATTCTGCCTAACTTTTTCTGCCCCATTCAGAACCTAATCAAAATCAAAGCTGCGCTTCTCTTCAACCAAGTTTACAGCATTGTCAGTGAATGGAGCACCCACGAAGTTCTCCAACATAGACACCTGATGCCGCCATGATCAACATGTGAATCTTTGATACAAAATTATCACCAAACCAAACTCGAATTCAGGTATGCAACAGTCAGCTCACACGAATTTCATGTCAACACAAACACACAATATAGGCACAGTTTAAGTAAACGAAAGGGAACAGAACACAGTATTTACGACACTTTAAAATAGTAGGATGTGGTCCGTGCCTTTTAAGCATTAATTATGGTAAATAATTAGCAATTTTCCATCATCAAGCCAGTGCTTTGAATGAAGGAGAAAAGTAGAAAGTTAATTTAAATGTTGAGATAATTTGATTCTTTGGTGATGCAGATTCAGGTAACAATTAGGAGAATACATTGGTGAATGGATCTTATTAGACAACTTGTTATATGTACGTTTTTAAATGAAACTACATTATTTTGTAGGAGTTAAGATTGAATATACATTAGCTAGATTAATGTATTGTTGTAAAAATTAAAAAAATTTAATTATAGTATGAAATCAAATTGAACAGAACCAAATGGAATGAAACCGGTTCTGTTTCATAATTAAATTTGAATCCGAAAGTTCCACTTACTAAATACCCGAAATTCTGATTTGGTTCGGTTCTACCATGTCCAGCACTAGTTGAAAGTTTAATGGCCAACCCATGCCCCACTCAGTCCCCCTGCTATTGATTACAATAGTGAGATTTTCACAATTTCACTTCAAGAAAATACTTGTGCATCCTATCACACGGTATAAACTGAATTTTGGCATCATCGTGTAACGCCATAAAAGGTATAGTAAAAACTAAAAACAGAGATGCAATACAACTTCAAGGGAGGTTTACAATTAGAGGTTGAGATCCAGTGCATTTACCCGCACGATATTTCTTCAAATACTCCATTACCTACTGCAATTTGTTTTCCCAGATCATCTCCTACAGAAAAGAGCACAGGTACCAGGGTTAATTTGTAACGCCAAATATGAGAGATGCTCAATCAAAAATGTACTATGTTTATATGAGCAACTCTAAACTGGAACACGATTTGATCACACGCCAAAATAAAATAAATAGATAAGAGCCTGTTTTATTACAATTTCAAAACCTGAATTTTGTTTTCTAACGCACCAGGCCCAAATGTTGGAATCGGGGAAGGGCATTTGTTCCATTAACATAAACATTTAAATGAAGGCATAAAACTTTTGGTATCGAATACAAATCTTCAAGCAACAAAAGATATAATATTTTCTGTTTACAATTAGTCCTTACACAAAGTACTTGTGTTCATATTCTACTTTAGCATACACAACAAACATGAATTTCGAACATGCATTGCACAAACCTGAGACAATGATGTATAAGTAAAATTTGTAAAAAGCTGCAGTGTGAACTTCAAGAACTTCTCACATTTAAAAGTTTTTCTCTATACATAAGAAATAGGGAAACTCTCTCCACGTGATAAAAATAAGATTTTAAGTTACTTTATGCACAAGATCTTCACCTCAGCCTCAAAAAATTTCTACTATTGCAATATGTTACACAGGCAGAATCATAAAGCTTGAATGTTGAAAAGATTCCACCTCTTGTAATGTACAAAGGGCCAATAGCTAAGGAGGAAAAAAACTAATTATGAAAATTGGAAATCGGGAGAACGACGAAATCAAGGAACATAAAATATGCACACGAGAAAAAAGAAGCATAATCTATTTTCCAGAACATAACCACTTTCATTTGATTCTAATCATCTAATAAAAGTTTCAAAGAAAATATGCATTCAAGTCATGTTATCTAAAAACATCCCAAACAAACCCTAAATGCATAAAAGCTTCCTTAGGCCATTCCAAATATTTTCTCATCACCCTAATCACTGAATTGATTAAACAGGAAAATATTGCATAGAAATTAAGAAAGTGACAAATATCTATTATTTGCATACTTCAACAGTGAATTTTTTATGCTGGATTACAGTTCGAATCATAAGCTCACATGCTATGACATCTAAGAAACAATTAATAGAGAAAAAAGAAAAAGAAGCATGTAGTATTCTTACAGACCTTTTCAACAGCAATTATTAAGGAAAATTACCTTGGAGAGTTGTCTCCTCGAGAAGTACACCAGCAACATGACCACTTCTATCTTTTGACTCTAGAAACCTATCTGGTTTACGAAAGAAGACAAGGTGTAGTTCACGTTGATCTGGAAGAGGAGGAGAATGTCCTGATGAGGCTGCCTTCAAAATCAAGTCATAAACCCTCCTTCGGATCCTGTTGTTCTTCATTACTACCTTGCCAAGTTATGAAATAAACAAACTCCATGGATATGGTGAAAATGCATAAATCGAATATAAAACTAGAGTGAAAAGGATATAGCTTGAATTAACCATGAAACAAAAGGCACAAAAGTTAGTGTAAAAAATTTACCTCATCTGCTGGGGTTGTAACTAAATCAGCTTGCTTAACTTGAATTGAGATGTCTTTAATGCCTGCAACAAGATTCCAGTTTACTAGTTAAAACTATACTTTTTAGCAACATCACATATTTTATCTAATGATATAGGTTATAATGCCTACTAAAAACTACATCATATTTCCAAATTGCAATTCTATGAAAAAACACATTCATACAAATTTACAGAGTTCTTAAAACCCCTCCTTTCAGTTGAGTGATGTGATTCCAAATCTTAGACAAATGCAAACAGATGGCATTACAAAGTTTCTCCACCCCAACTCAAACATGACCATCGACCAATTACAGAAGAAAAACACACTCCAGATGACTTCAAATTGAGGCACAGGAAACTGTAACATGTTCAGGTCATTGTAATCTAATGTTTACAGTCATATATTGAACTAAGACATGAATACCATAATAATATTAGTACATAAACTACTTTTTGCATTCGGATGAGGGCATAGTCCACTTGTACTGAACAGGATACAGATAAAGAGAACAATCTTGAAACCCAAAATTTTGGGCATTA
Source organism: Olea europaea var. sylvestris (assembly GCF_002742605.1). Classification (NCBI taxonomy): domain Eukaryota; kingdom Viridiplantae; phylum Streptophyta; class Magnoliopsida; order Lamiales; family Oleaceae; genus Olea; species Olea europaea. The sequence goes on from NC_036237.1 coordinate 26,153,249, forward strand.
GTGAAATGATAAAAAATTTATAGAATATATTATTTCCAATACTATGGATAGAAAAAGGTAAAATAATATTACCAAGAACTTCACGTAATTCTTTTGCAGTACAGGCTGCTTGTACTGGTCCACGTCTTCCAATTAAATAAACTTTTCTGCAATTATATTGTGAACTCAAGTACTTCTCTGATAAGTCTGCTAAACGTGTTTGAATGATACCGTATGGCAGAAGTCAAACCTTATAGAGCTCTCTTCTAAAGCAGCCAATGCGTGGCTTGCAATATCAGTTTTTGCCAATTCCATTGTTGGCCGCAAAAGAATTCGAGCCACATCAAGAGCCACATTACCCTAACAGCAAGTACAGCTTATGGTCAAGAAGACAGCAAAATCTTTGGCAATGAAGTTCCTGAGAACAAAAAATTCCTTTTGTTGTATGCGCCTCTGGTCCCATACCCATTCATGGTATAAGAAGTTACTTTGGAATTTTTATTCCATATACATGCTTAATGGTTCTTTACATTGAGATGATCCTTTCTTGAAGTATATTTAGTTAGCATCATAAAAATAGGAACATAATTTCTGTAAATCTATCAATCTTACAAGAATTCAGGATGGTTTAAAATCCAATTTGCTTTTAAAATGCCACATATTAATATATATCAAACAAAGGCTATAGCTACTTCACATTTATTTAATCAGTTTCATTTTGGCCCTCCTCAAGTATGCAGCTTGACCTTTAGACTATCACATTTGGATAAATGTGATTGTTAATCATTGACAAACCAATATATTGACAATAAACCCTTCAAATAGTCTAAACATAGCAATATTCTGAAGTTTGAATAAAAAGATTAATCTCATATCCATCAATTTGCAGCATATATTTTGCAATGTAAAGTACCTGACCAAGAATAACAGCAGTATCAGTGCTTGTCAAATCTGGAGCTAAATTTCTACAGTCTGGATGCCCATTATACCACCAAACAAATTCTCTGGCAGCATGTATTCCACCCAACTCCTTACATAATTTACAAAAGTGAAATGAGAACTGATTCATAAATTATTGAACTTAAATTACGAGCACTCCACCATTAGGAAGAGCAACATCGCAATCATTAATCATTAAGGGGAACTCATCAAAAAGACATGCTAAGTTTATTTTTAAGTACCTCTCCTGGAATGCCAAGAGTTCTATCACTTTCAGCACCATATGCAAGTACTACCTAAAGAGAAATTTCATCTCGCATTATCTTATAAAGAAAGAAAATAGCTATCTTGACCAAATGCCTTGTCTAAATCCAGTATCTTACCGCATTATACATCTCGTGTAGCTCAGGCAAAGATACGGAGGAACCAACAGACACATTCCCAAGGAATGAGCAACGGTCATTTTGTGCAACTCGAGAGAACTGATTAATCACTATCTGTTGAGAAATTTCTTATAAACTAAGTCCAATTAAGAATCTTTATTCTTGGAGAAAATAAAAATGCATGTAAACAAGTATTATAAAAGCTGACTGAGATAACTAACCAAAAAAATATAGTTCTACATAAAAACCACCCTTTTCAGCATAATTGTGCATAGTCAATCAAATGAAATAGGGGAACTCCAACATAGATTGGATTACAGCATAAAATGAACACAGATTTTCTCTTTGTTTCTTTCTTGAATTTGCAACTCACGTGGTTCTAGTATTTATCTAGTATCAACACAGCTTTCCGCAATTATGAAGGGCATTTTAGCATTTCATGATTTCCAAATTTCATCCCATTACTGCATGTTTGGGAACTGTCGATAAAGGGTAGTACTTATAGATCTCCACAAAATGTGTTAATGAAAAGTGGTTTGACCGATGATGTTTATAAATAAACACCCTCAAAAACAAGACTTTGAGGTTTTAAAGAAAGAGATAATTTGAATTTAACTCAAACAACTCTCATTTGGATATCTCAATTTATGTCTGCTTACATACTAAACTACATAATAACTAAAAATTGAAGACAAGTTTGACATCCCAACTCCAAAGAAACACTTGACATTGCACACGTAGACACGAATATAATGGAAGAAGAAGACCTTTGTTTCTGGATGATCAGGTGCAACGCCTGACCGCACTAATCCAAACGGAGTTGGTAATCTGTCAACTATATCAACTTCTACTTCTTTATGTGCCTTCAAAATCTAGAAAATCCCAAAAAAGAATGAGATGAAAAATGGACACCACTTATTTGACAGCAATAGTACATAATTTTACACATAAAAACGAACACAATTCCAACTGATGGACAAAAGAATACAGAAAAAACATACCTTTTCTGCAGTGTAGAAGCCAGCAGGTCCACTACCAACAACACAAATACGTAAAGGAGTCGCAGCAAGTGTAGTAAATCTTCGCGAAATCCATCTTAATTTTCCAAAAAGTGCCATTTTGACGGATCAAAATCTTTAGGATTTGATTATAAATGCTCGTTATAGAACAACTGAAATCATTTGAAGAACACACGGAATCAAAAGAAAATAGATGCTAGATGGACACCTTGAGCTAGAAATCTACATTACTGACCAATACATGTGGGCGTAAGGCATTTTGTCATTTTTCTAAATTAGGCCTAACTCATAAAAAAAAAAGGATTTTGATGTATTTGAAGATAAAAGGAAACTTACAGTCGGATTCAAGCGTACAACAGACAGTAAACCAGTTTCACTTCAACACTTAATCAATTCTTCAGCAGTGCTCCTTTCCCGCTTCTTCAGGATGGGGAAAAATCACCAGTGGGCGCGGCGCGCCAGGGACAACGGTGAGAGAGACGGCGAGCTAGCTAACATACGGTATGTTTTGTATTTTCAATTTTGTGGTTCGGATCGGGTTGGTTTTAAGTATAAATAACCGATCCAACCGAATAAAGAAAACCAATCCAATCCAAATCGGTTTAGAACGAGTCGGGTTTTCGATATTCGAGTTTTTTGCTCCAACTTTACATTTTGAATGGAAGTTGAGCCCACACACTACGATAACGGTGAACGCGGTTCGATTTGGACAGTTTATGTTATATTTTCAACTTAAATCATTTTATGCGGTTTAAAATTTTTTCAAATCAAACCAAACCAAATCAAACCATAATTTATGGTTTGATTCGATTTTAATTCGCGGTTTACCTATCAACATTATAGTAATATATTTAATATAAGTTAACATATATGTTTAAATGAGAGCTAATAATATTAAATGTTAAATTACATTCATATTTATCATGAAATTCATGAATAAACTTTTTTCAAAGTTTGTTGCTAAAAGATGCTAATAGAACGAATACATATTTTTTCATTTTTATTTGCCTTTTCTTGTTTGACATTCATTTTGTCATATAACGATTGGTAAAGGTAAAGTTACATTCTGCTATTATAGTTTGATTAAAACTAGTTTCATCCTGCTAGTGAAATGTTAAATAAGGATTGAATCAAATATATTTAGATGTACAAAGATAGATAGAGTTTCAACTTATTGAGAATTAACGAATTTCATTCTCTAACTACTTTATGAATGTAGAAAGTAATAGTACCAGTTAGGAAATTTTAACATTTTCACACTTTTACAAATCAAGGACCCAAGATCCCAACGATATTCCAAGGAAATAGACGACCAAAGGCAACAGACATCATAGATTTGGGCTCAGATCCACCTTGTACCCGTCTATACAAAGGATTAAACTCACAAAACGCAGCCCCAAACCCAGACCCAAACGCAGTCGCTTCAATAGAATGAGAGACTCTCCAAGAAACCAACAGAAAACTCTTCACAACTAGAAACCGAAGAATCACCAAGATTCTACACACACAGAACCACCGGAAAACCAAGGGTGTACTGGTTAAAGGGAGAGTTTCACTAAGAAGAAAATGAAGAGGTAGAGACACAAAGTCTCAAAAAGAAGAGACCCAGAAGATTCCACAAAAGACACACGAAGAGGCGCAAAGAATAGTGACTCAAAATTAGGGCCAAAAGTCTCGGACCTTATATTTATATTAATGGGTCATCACCGTAGATGTTAGGTTTAGGAAATCAAACGGACCAGAGTGACACACGTGGGTCAGATGGTTTGGGCCGTGTCAATAGAGTCCATCACAGTGTGTTATTAGGCAAGGGTCTGTAGTATCTGAAAAATTGGTCAGTTATCATCATAGCCCAAATGGACCGAACCACCAAGAAAATGGCATCACGGCCCAATAAATCTCCCCCTTGATGTCAATGATCAAAAGACACACAAAGAAAAGAAATTATAATAATAGACTTCTTAAGCAATTGGTATATCTCCCACATATCATTAGCACTAAGTCAAATACACCTACACCAACACAAATTTACCTAGTATCAATTCTTGAAAGTTGCAAACATGACTTAAACTTATTTAAGGGAAGCACCTTAGTACCCATATTAGCGGGGTTAAATTGAGTACGGATTTTCTCAAGCAAAATAGATTCTTTTTGTACAACATCTCTTATAAAAATGCATTCTTACATCTATGTGTTTAGTTCTTTCATGAAAAACTGAATTTTTACATAAATGTATAGCACTTTGACTATCAGAATATACAACAACGGGATCAACAGATTCATTTACCCCATTTAGAAGACCTTTCAGTATAAGACCTCTTTAATGGCCTCGGTAGCAGCCACATATTCAGTCTCTGTAGTTGATAAAGCTACAATTGATTGCAACTGAGACTTCCAACTAATGCAAGTGTCACACAAAGTAAACATATAGGCTGTAGTTGACTTCTTGTTATCTCTATCACCGACCTAATTAGAATCTACATATCATTTTAAGCTAACTCCCACTTTACTAGGTCTAAAACATAAGCCTAGGTCTGCCGAGCCTTTTAAGTACCTTAATAACCATTTCATTGTATTCCAATGTTCGGGGCCAAGGTTGGACATAAATCTACGTAAGATACCTATAACATGTGCAACGTTGGGTCATGTGCAAACCATGGTGTACATTACAGATCCGACTGTATTAGAATATGGCACTTTTTCCATATATTTAATGTCTAATCATCATGTGGGCACTGATCTTTATTCAACTTAAAATGACATGCAAGGGCTAATGTCACAGATTTAGAATCATGCATATTAAACTTGGATAATACCTTTTTCACATAATCGGTTTGTGATAAAATTAATAACTGTTGTGACCTATTCCTCTTAATAATCATCCCTAAAATCCTTTTAGCATACCCTAGGCCCTTCATTTCAAATTCAGCACTTAGAACCTTTTTAATCTCGTTTATATCACTCATTTTCTGGCCAAAACATAGTTGCTATTATCCTTTTTAAAATAAAAGCAATGGTCAAAAGAACTTTTCACAAAGCCAATTGAAGACACAAAGTTATCAAAGCGTTTGTACCATTGCCTAGAAGATTGTTTTAGGCTATGAAGTGATCTTTTTAACAGGCATGCATGATCAGATTTTCTGTTATCAATGAAACCTTATGGATGTCTCATATATATGATTTCATCAAGGTCACCATGCAAGAACGCAGTTTTAACATCCATTTGCTCTAATTCATAATCATATTGTGCAACTAATGTAAGCATGACTCTAATGGTAGTATATTTTACAACAGGAAAAAAGATTTCATTGTAATCTATGCCAGGTTTTTGGGTAAACCCCTTAACCACTAATCTGGCCTTAAATCTAATGGGCTGATTCGGGGGATCGCCTTCTTTTACCGCATAAACCCACTTATAGTCAACTAGAGATTTATTATCATGTTTAGGCACTAAGTTCCAGTTCTTAATTTTCACTAAGGACCTCATTTCTTCCTCCATAGCAAGCTATCATTCCTTAAAAAACTGACAACTAATAGTCTCTTCATAGGATTTCGGCTCCTTAAAAGTCAAATCCTCATATGACAACATAGCAAGTGACATATAGTCTTGCATCCTAATAGGCTCCCTTATTTCTCTTCTAACCATATCTCTAGCTAACTAATAATCACTCAAGGGGTTCACTAATTCACCAGCAGGCTCTTGAACAGTTTCATCACCTAATTCTTCCACAATCTCATTTTCATCTTGATTTTCAACAACATGATCAGGTGAAGGTTCGAGTTCCACCTTCAGCCTTGTATTCTCCTCTTCCTGACCCTTAGAAACCTCACTAGAAGCTTTTCTATCTAAATAGGGCATCTCATTTTCACTGAAGGTTATATTTCTACTGGTTATCATCTTAAAACCCCCAATTTCTCTTTCCCAAAGCATGTACCCCTTCACTCCTTCAAGATATTCATGAAAACACATTTATGGGATCTAGGCTCAAGTTTTCCAACACCTTGGTGTGAATATGCTGCACAACAAAAGGTTTTTAAGTGTATATAGTCGGGTAACCTACCTATCCACACTTCCTCAGGCGTTCTATCATCAATGCACTAGTTGGGGTCCTATTTATGACATAAAGTGTTGTCATAACAGCCTCTCCCACAACACTTTAGGGACACTTGAACTGAACATCATACACCTAACCTTATCTAGGATTGTCCTATTCATCCTCTCAGCTATAATGTTCTGTTGTGGAGCATATGGTACTGTTTTATGTCTTAAAATACCATCATCCCTACACAATGTTTCAAAATTAGGATTACAAAATTATAGTCCGTTATATGTTCTTAAAATTTTAATTTTTATATCCATCTGATTTTCAATCAAAATTTTCTAAGTTTTAAATTTTTCAAAAGTGTCTGACTTTTGTTTCAAAAGAAATACCCATACTTTTCTTGAAAAATCATCAACTAAGGATAAAAAATACATATTCCCACCTTGAAAGGTGGTGGATGTTGGACCCCACAAGTCAGAATGCATATACTCTAGGATAAATGTAGTTCTATGTTTCCCTGTACTAAAGTGAAGTCTATGCTATTTGCCTAAGGTACAATATTCACAAAAGGGAATATTAGAAATCACATCACTACCAAAGGCGCCCTTCTTACATAAGATGTGTAAACCTTTCTCACTCACATGGGCTAGCCTATTATACCATTTCAATGTAGCATCATTTTCAGCCATAGAGGATTCTGCAGTGTGAATCAACACATTTGCGTTAGTGACATAGATTCAATTTCTTTTAATACCCTTGAAAATAACTAAGGATCCCTTAACAATTTTCAAGAAACAATCTCTAGATTTTCTTTGGAGATCTATGTCATCTAAGTTTCCAACTGAATCAGATTTCTATTTAAATCTGGTACATACCTCACACCCTTTCTAAGGTGAAGGTGTATCCATTATCAAATTTTAAAGCCACACCGCTTATCCCCAACACTTTACAGGCTGCAATGTTACCCATAACCACTTCACCTTCATCTAAGTCCTTAAAATCAATAAATCAATGCTTCCTAGAGGTCATGCGAAAGGTAAAACCTGAATCTAAGATCCATTAAACACTCTGACTTGAATTGTCTACATAATTTGCAGAATTCAAATCAGATGTTGGCTCAGTCACAACATAGACATCAACAATATTCTCACCTAGAGGCTCAACTATGTTCCCTTCATCAATTTTAAACTTTCTTTATTCATTTTTATTTTTAAAGCAGTCTTTAATGTAATGACCTGTTTTACCACGACCATAACATTTTCTAGTTCCATTCCTAGATTTTGACCTTTGTCTACCCTTCCCCTTCTTCTTAGAAGCATTATTTCACTAATTATTTTGGTTACCTTGATTATTACTATGTCTAGTAAGCGATCTTCTTCTCACAAATAGGTTCTCACTCTCCTTGCCATGTCTCTCATATTTAATTTCCAATTCTTCATTTCTTAGAGCATTAATCACCATATCAAGTATTAAAGACTCTCTACCATACTTAATTGCAGCCTTAACATCTTTATAAGCTTCAGGTATGGAGTTTAGGAGAATTACAGCTTTGTATTCTTCAAATACTTTATCCCCAACATTAGTTATATCTTGTACCAGTTTATTAAAAGTGTCAAGATTATCATCTAAGTCTCGAGACGCGTCAATTTTAAAGTTAAAGAATCTTTCCAAAAGAAATTTTTTATTAGGCAATGACTTAGCTAAATAAAGTTCTTCCAATTTATCCCATAAGACTTTAGCATTATCTAACTTTCCTACATTTCTTAATACTTGATCAGATAAGTGCAGAATAATGTAAGTATAGGCAAGTTCATCAGATTCAAGTTTTTTGTTCATTAGACATAGCATCAGGATATTTACCAATTATAGTTTTAGATACTTTCTGTTGAACCAAACCCCCCTAATTTTTTGCTGCCAAATGGGATTTTCCCTTTTTCATTAAAAACTCCAAGTTCAAACGTTACCGTTGTTATTTTGAAGTTTTTAATCAACACAAAAAAGTTTTGAGGGTTAAAGTTCAGCCAGAAGCACAAGAAGATATTTAACAGAATATATGAACACACTATATGAAATCTCAGAGGATTATAACACAGTGAATAGTAACAAAATAGTAACCAATCAGAGAATAATAAATCACTTTAGAATGCAGTGATGTGTCTTGAGTTCACTAGGACTCCTTGAGGCTCAAAGACCTTAGGTCAAAGCTTAACCCAAGTCCACAGTAGTGCGATGCAAAGTGTGTAGGATTAAAATAGAATTAGCAGACAACAAGGATCAGAAATTAATTACAAAGATTAATCAATAGACAGAAGACCTCAAGTCAAGGCTTAACCCAAGTCCACAATAGTGCAGTGCAAAGTATATATGATTAAAACAGAATCAGTAGGCGACAAGGATCAGAAATTAATCACAAAGATTAATCAATAGGTAGAATACAGGGATCAAGAGTTAATCACACAGATTAATCAATAGGCTATATACAAGAACCATGAATTAATCACAAAGATTAATAGCATGCAGAACACTTTTATATAGAGTGAGTGTGTGTGCAATACTCCCAAGTTTCAGAACACCTCAACATAAGAAATATACACAATTCTAAAACACTTGGTAAAGAATCATGTGTCACATATAAATAGGGATATCAAACGGGCCGAGCGGCTCGTCAGCTAGGCCGCTCAGCTCGTCAAAATCGGGCTCGTGGGCAGCTGGAGCTCGTAAAATCAAGAGCCCAAGCGTGAGCTGAGCGGGCCTTGACGGGGGGCGAGCCGCTCGTGGCTCGTGGAAAAGAGACTGTTTGGGTCACTGAATTTTTTAGTGACCGTTTCGATCACTCAACTTTTTTATTTATTTTTATTTCTTTTCTCACTTCTATTATAAATACCCCCTTAACCCCCAATTTTTCTCATATCAAAACTTCATTCTTACTTCACAACTCTCTTTTATATCAATTATCAAGTTTTTACTCTCTCTTGTGCTGTTGTGCAAAATTTACAATATTGATTCATTTTTTATAGTTTATTCAATTACAAGTTCAATTCATCCAATTCTCAGTTCTCACTACATTTATATTTTTACTAGTTAGTATATTTGGATTTCATCACAAACAATCAAACAAATGGATTAATGCTTATTTGTTGAGAGCTTGTTCGATACGGGATGTGGGCCACATGGAGAATCGCCTAGGACGCTACAAAGTCAATTTTCAAATGAATTTGTCGGTCTAAATAACGTATTTGTACTTGAAGATGTTCACATTTACGGTCATGATAGCCACAATCCAATTGATTTGGATGATATTAACGTTCCCAAAGCAGAACATGAGGACGAAGATGCCGAATTAAACATCCCAGATGTGAGGAAAAAACGAAAGGGGAAAAAACAAGCGAAATGTTGGGATCATTTTAAGTTGATTTCAACGAAAAAAGTTATCGGTGGCCTCACAGAATCTAAGACAGTATGTAAATACTGTCAACAAAGATTGACATGGCAAAAATGAATTGGTATCACCCATCTCAACCGCCGCTACAAAGTATATGCGGTCAGACATGGACTTCTTCTAGCTGGTTAAACACAATTACAATTTGGCAGTTTAGGGGCCGGTTCTATGACTTCTCTCCTATCCACGTGGGTGTATTCAAAGGACAATACTTGAACCAGAATGGTGAAATTTGTTGCCGCCATTGAGTTGCCTCTGGTTATTGTCGACAACCAACACTTCGTCTCGCCCGTGAAAGAATATTTGCAACCAAGATACGTTAGGGTAAGTCGAAACACTTTTCGTGCTGATACAATACAATATTTCAATGATTCAAAACAATAATTAATTATGGTTTTGCAACAATATGAGAGTTTTATATCTTTAACTTCTGATATGTGAGAAGTAATTAACAAAAGAGCATATATAACTGCAACCGCACATTTTATAGACTCACTTTGGTGCATGCATAAAAAAATTATTACTTTTAGAATTATTGAGTATCCTCACAATGCTAATAATATATATATATATATATATATATAATGCTATTATCAGTATTATTAAAGAATATAATTGCGAGACTAAAATTCGATCTTTTACTTTCGATAATGCTAGTGTTAATAAGATAGTCGTTGATAAATTGTGTAGGGTACTTTAACCTGATTTCTGTGGATATTTGTTTTATGTTTGTTGTGTGTGTCATATTTTGAATTTAATTGTGCAAGATGATTTAAAATATATAAATGATGAACTTCAAACGATTAGGAATGTATTAGTATATATTATGATCTCTCATAGTAGAAAACAAATATTTGAATATATTTGTATCGAATAAGGGGTGATGACTGCTAAAATATTTGTTAGCAACGCAGGCCATAGATGAAACTCTACTTGCTATTAAAGTCATGTAAAGGTTTCAAACATTTAATAACTGATTTTATAATAATAGACACGTTAGAAGCGATGACGATCGTATGTTGAATGAATTCGATTGGATTTTAACTTTGAAAATTAAACAATTTTTAACATCTTTTTATGAGACCACAAAAATTTTATTGGGCGTTTATTATCTCACAAGCTGTATGGTGCTTGAACGCCTTTATATAATTATAAGAAATTTCATAAATATAAAAATGATCCTGATTTTAATAAAATTATAATTGCTATGGAATTAAAGTTTAGAAAATATTGGGAAGAACTGCTTATGTTATTTTCTTTAGCATGCGCAATGGACCCCGATATAATATATCGACAACTAAATAGGTAATTGGTCAAATCAATAAAGCCTCAATACTTGATACACATATCAGCTATAAGAATTTAGAGCAAACATTATGTGAAATGTATGATTTATATGCGGAACGAATGGGTGCGAATGTTAGTCGAGTACCCTCTGCACCTACTCTTTCGACTGAAGTTGAAGAAAATGATGTCGAAATAATGAATTTATTTCAAGGCATTAATACATTTAGATATGATGCAACTGTAATGTGTTCATCAAGTGTCATGTCGTCTATACTTACATCTCATCAAACATCAGCCGCAACTCAAAATGTGATACCTGCCGAATTAATTGATTACTTCAATCATAATATGCCATCAAACAAAACAATTAAAAAAAGTTCAGAAGAAGTAATTGAATTCTAGCGAAAGTATGAAAGATGTTGGCCAATTGTTTCTGCAATTGCGAAAAATCTACTGACACCTCCGATTAGCACTGTTACTTCGGAGTCTACTTTTAGTGCAGGTAAAAGGGTTTTGACCAATGTCAGGAGTCGGCTGAAAGAAAATATTTTGGAAGCGTTAATATGCTTGAAGGATTGGCAGGACGCTCATTTTCGAATACAAGATAAATACGCTGAAATTGCATGTCGTTAGGTAAGTGATATTTGATTTAATTATATTAATCAAAATTTCTTACTTTTTAATCGTTAAATTTAAATTTTTTTTAGAAAATTATACACGTTATAACAAGTTATTTGTATACAAATTTTAACTCTGCCTACTTAAAGTTGATGTAATCGGTCCCAAACTCGGATAAAGAATGAGGGTTTACATTTTATCTACTTTAAAAAGAAATCGAAAAAAATATATTTTTTGTAAATGTATTTAAAAAAAAAATTCGTCTTCATTAAATAAATATTTAATATTTTATGGAAAATATTACAATATGATAGAAATAAAAAAAAAAAGTGTCTTCATTAATTTTTTTTAAAAAAAATACATGAAATTATTTGTATTTTTTAACACTTTTTTTTTTAAAGCGTCTTCATTAAATTATTTGTGTTTTTCTGTATTTTAAAAAAAAGAAAAAAAATATTGCTGAGCTCGTGAGCCAAAGCTCGGCTTGACCCACGAGCTCGGACGAGCTCGTGGGTCGAGCCGAGCTCGCCCAAAATGAACGAGCAAAATGAGCCACGAGCGCGAGTTGAGCTCGTGAGTTTACGGCCGAGCCCATTGACATCCCTACATATAAAAGTCACGAGAGGGTTAAAGAAATCGACTAGTAGATTGTGTATCACTCAGAACACCCAAGTTTTCAAAATCGATTTACCAAGAAAATACGAAATCCACAAATTAGTCTCTGCAAGAACCTCTTAACAACAAATGTTAGTTTATTTAAAAAAAAGAATAGTGAATCATAAAACTAAAACAGGATTCGTCACCAATAAAAAAAATAGGGTTATTGCATGTTGTCAGATCTCGCAAAAATTCGAGTGTGAAATTTAACATTTTCACACTTTTACAAATCAAGGACCCAAGATCCCAGTGATATTCTAGAGAAATAGATGACGACTAAAGGCAACAAGAATCATGGATTTGAGCTCAAATCCACCTTCTACCCGTCTGTACAAAGGATTAACCTCACAAAACGCAACTCCAAACCACAGACCCAAATGCAATCACTTCAATGGAATGAGAGACTCTCCAAGAAACCAACAGAAAACTCTTCACAACTCAAAACCGAAGAATCACTAAGATTCTACACACACAGAACCACCAGAAAACCAATGATTTACTGGTTAAATGGAGAGTTTCACCAAGAAGAATAAGAGGCAGAGACACAAAGTCTCCAAGAGAAGAGACCCAGAAGATTCCACAAAAGACACACGAAGAAGCGCAAGAATAGTGACTCAAAATTAGGGCCAAAAGTCTCAAACCTTATATTTATATTAATGGGTCATCACCGTAGATGTTAGGTTTATGAGATCAAATGGACCAGAGTGACACACGTGGGTCACATGGTTTGGGTTGAGTTAATAGAGTCCATCACAGTGCGTTATTGGGCAAGGGTTTGTAGTATTTGAAAAATTGGTCAGTTATCATCATAGCCCAAATGGGCTGGACCACCAAGAAAATGACATCATAGCCCAATACACATAATCAATATGACCCGTTCCTTGTTTTTTTCAAACCACAAACAAGTTCATTAATTACCTAGACACACAAACAATTATTTTTCTATCCAAACTACAATTCACAAGTGTATTATAAGTTCAAAAACAACAAATAAAAAAAAGAACAACGAAAAAATGACTTGAATGAGAATCTGAGACTTACAGAAAGAGAAGAAAAAAGTGACGATTCAAGTAGAAATTAGCATATTAACGGGTAAAGGCGACTAGTGATTCGTTTAACACTAGTAGACAAGCGTCAAATGTTAAAGAAATGAGAGTTTATATTAGGATTCCTGAAACTTTGGACGTGATTTGCTGACGTATTTTGCAATAATTTTAGTTTAGTTCAAATATCTGGTAAGGACATATATTATGAACTTGTTAAATTATAGGTCAATAATAATGAAACTTATTTACTTTCTATTATTATTTCAATATGCTGGTTGTAAGTTGTATTTCTAAATTGGTATTTTTCCTGAAAAATGAAAATTGTAAAATTTTTAAATTAATATTTTAATTAAAAATTTTAAAACAACTTGGTCCAATTTTGTGTAGTTTTTGAAAATCAAAATCTAAAATAAATTATTTTGAAGTGATTTGGTTCGATTTGACGGAAAAAATTACGGATTCACGTGAATCCAAATCAACTATTTTAAGTCAACGGTTTCAATTTGATGCGATTTCGCGAATTTTGTGTCCAGCCCGACACTGCAGCGAAAATTTTATTATTGGGACACAGGCCGCCTATGTGTTGCCGTGACGACGTCGTTCCGAGGGAAAAATCCAGTTTCCGTTTCGAAAACCCTCCCAAATTCTTTAAACAGTGTTTGACAAATTTCCGTATGTCTATATATGAGACAATTAGCTGCTGTTCTTTTTCATATGGGAAAATCTCCACGCCTTGCGAAAGGGCGGCGCGAATCGAAGAACGATAGCAGCGAGAAAAAGAGGAAGAGGCCTACGATGGAGGAGGAAGAAAGTAGTGGCGGAGAGGCCGAGAAACAGCGGGGTTTGCGGCTGTCGGAGGTGATTTCAGACTGCATAAAGCGGTGGTTCATTGATACCCTCAAAGAGGCCAAGGCTGGGGATATCAACATGCAGGTGCTCGTCGGCCAGATGTATTACAGTGGTTACGGCGTCCCCAGAGATGCCCAAAAGGTTTTATTATTTTTCTCTGGTCTATCTTTAGTTTTATTTAATAACTATTTTTTTAGTTTTTTTTCTAGTGTATTTTTTTTTTTTTTGTGGGCTGTGTGTGGAACATTTTTTATTTTTTAGTGGGTGCGTGTTAACGGACTTGGAGATTGTAGGGAAAAATTTGGATAACAAAGGCTTCAAGAGTGAGATCTTCAGTTTGGAAAGTCAGTAATAAACGCCCAGGTGATCTTCGTCTACTCTGTGTTTGTGCGTGCAGTTGCCTGGCTTCTTTCTACGTATTAACTGTTTAACTCTTGCAGGTTATAATGCAAGTGATTCGGATTCCGATTCAGATGAACCTGTTGAGAATTCGTGATTAGATTAACTTGGGATGCTTGACTATCCAACTTAACGGTGAATTGGTTTCACTTTTTTGGACTCTGCACCTATTTTCATCTTTTCGGTGTGATGCATTTTTCTTCACATTGTACTAATATCAATTTACATTGCGGCCCTCAATGGCGGCTTTAGATCATGTTACAAGTGAAGCATTTTCGTTAGGCAAGCAAAGTACGTTATTTAGTCTAGCAGAGCTCTTGATTGTCACTCAGATCGGCTATAGATTGAATTGTTTCACTTCCGCCAGGAGTATTTAGTGACCTTCTTTTGAAATATCAGCATGCTTAGTTTTTGCTGTGGAATTTAAAGTGGATAGAATAATGGAATCCCCATGTACCCAACCACTTAAAAAATGAAGCTTATGCCTCTGTTAAATGTTAGGTTTTGGAGCTTGTGGTGGTACTGGCTGGAAATTACTCGTCCTAAATTGAAGGACTTCGATTTTTTAGGCTGTTGGGTATAAATGATCTCCTTATAAACATAGTCATTTTCTTTTAGAGTTCCTTTCTTAAACTACATGATTTGATCAACAAGGTTTCTTTCTTGGTGACTAACCACCATCACTTGAGATTTTTAATGACGGCTAGAAACTATCATCTCAAGTTGTGTTATGGATAGTTCTAATTATGGTTTTTTGAAGTCACTTACAAATAAATTTATGGTTGACAAAGTACCATGAAATATCGCGTTCAGTGACTGTCCTTACTTTGTGCAAATACAATGATATGGTAAACTGTCAATATGGTTAAATATAATGGGTTTTATGATATCTATCATTGCAAGCAAACATAAAATGCCGGTTACGAATTATATATTGGTGTAATGGGTTTTATGGTACCTATCATTGTAAGTGCACATACTATGGTGGTTACAAATTCTATGTATCTGTGTAATTGCTAATTATCATGGTATCTCCATATACAATGGTTGTTTTGTTAATAACCATCAATTTTATGAACAACCATGATGGCATCTTGACATGTTTAGTACAAAGTAGCGGATGAATTATACTTGAATATACAATAAACGAGATTTCAACTCCTCTTCTTCATTAGCCCCTGTTTAAACAAAACAATTTATTTCTCATATTCATTTTCAATCACACATTCACGTAATAAAATATCGTACACGTAAATTTAAAATTTTTACCCACTCTTAGCTATATTCTCCAAAATATCACTATTGAAAATATCATTTTTACAATAATGGCCATCAGGGGCTTAATATTATCTAGTACTAAGTAACCTCATCAAAGTTGCCTACTTCTACATTATTTCATTAAATGTAAGAGACATTGCAAAGGGTTGCTTAATTTATTTGATTGTTTTGAAGAAAGTTTTCGTTGCTTGCTTTAATTTTATTTTAATTTTTTTCTTATTTTTGCCAAACTTCAAAGATTAAAGTAATTTTTATAAACAAGAATGTAAGCGCATGCATGTCATGTCAAATGTTTATAGACTTTGTATACAAACATTTATATTTGCACATTTCGAGAGACCTATAAGTACTATCCAATTATTTATCCACCACTAATTTCTATTTATTTATAATTTAAATTGTTTATAAGCACTTTCGAAACAAGATTTAAATGTTTTGAGAACTATTAGGGTCCGTTTGATAGCATTGTATTCCAGGAAAAACGTCACATCTGAGGAATTTGTTTTCTACCTTAGCTATTTGATACGAAAGTGGAAATGAAGTTCGAATTTCAAGGTACAAACACTTAAAGCATGTTTTTGGCCAATTCCATGAAAATCGAATTTTTATAGTTTTGCTAGTTTTTTCTTTTCCAACTTACATGGAATTGGTTTGTCTTTTCCACACTTACTGTCAAACGGACCCTTACTTCCTTTAAATTACCTCCATGGAAACCTTTGGTTCTTGTTTTTGAGCTTGTCCAGAACAATGAAGAGTTAAAACATTTCCATGATGGCTATCTAAAGGCATCATGTCAAAATAACATGTCCGTTATACCACGATGACTTCAAACAAGCCTTTAGGGTATACAGTATACTTTTTCATGACACTCATCGTATTACTGTATTCCTGTAAATACCTTCAATGACTGATAATGATATCGGTCATTGGTCAATGTGAATGTATGACCACAGTTTTTATTCAATCCATCATTGTATATTTTTTAAAAACACTATATTTTAGCTTGACGGTGTGCATTTTTTTCTTCATTCTGTAGCATTTTTATATAGAACTTCCATCTTACCTTTAGACATCATAGAGACAGGAATTATAATACTTCTACACACTTAACCATTGTCAAAGAGATTTGTACCATCTCCAACAACTTCTATTTTGGAGCATTTGGTGATTCAATGGTTAACTTTGTTGGCAGACGGCAATAAGTTTTGTGAAAATGAATTTTACGTGTTTCAATTCATACATTATGGGGTATAATTTCTTCTGAGAATGCATTCATGTTATCATGTTGAAACTGACCTCCATAGGCCTATTATTTTGAATCCATTCAACAGATTGACAACATGAAAAAAACAAAAAAACAAAAACTAATGTAGGAACTAACCTGTCACAACATAGGCTGCATCTTGACTAGGGGAAACTTAAGAGATGAACAAGGCACTTGAATACACTGCCTATTGCACAAAACATGTCTTGTTTTACATCAAAAGTCAAATTGACACTTAGCCATTGTTTGGTGTAGATTAAAGTATCAAGTCAAAGTCAACGGTTAATTTTAACCACACATTTGATTTATTAATTCACTAAACTTTTTTTTTTTAGTTGGAGAGTTAATTAAATGAATTCAAGTTTTGACCGAATTCGTGTTTGACTTTGAAAAGTTGAAAAAGTCATCCTTTGTGGGACGATGGAGTTATAACTAGTTCTGAACAGGAGGTAGAGATAATAGATTCACAAGAAAGGATTGTGATGCTCATTAATTTGTTCAGCTATCCTTCGGAATTCGCATGTGATGTAACAGTAGGGAAAACACACTTGTGAGTTAAGACTTGAATCTGTTAAAACATGGCGTGATGGATCCTGAGACTTTCAGACGTTTGCAGTTGGTACTTACATCTCATATTAAGCTGGGAAAGAGATTGATTATACTTGGATGGGATCTCTTCAGATTATTCGCCCTTGCTGAGTTTAGTGTTTTCGATTTCAATCACACAGCAAGTTCTTTATGACTCGTCTATTTGCAATTTATTTTGTTTCTTTCGATTGATTAGACAGTTTTATTATCATTCCATCTCTGCTGTGTTTCAGTGAATTCCTGATTATAGCTTACAATTGGTTAATCTTTGTTATCTTTCACCATGTTTGAATAACTTAGCATTACCAATTGGCATGTTTTGCAGGTTCATCGACTATGTTCCAGTTCCTGCTATGAGTCGCTTTTCACAGTATCAATCCTTTCGTTCAAAAATTTATTCATTCTGTCTGAAGTATATCAAATAATAAGTTATTATTACAAGTTTGCAGCACAGGGAGTCAGAAAACTGGCAAGCTATTGTATATGTGGACAATTGTACAATTGTTTGTTCTGTGATATCATATAATTTTTGAGTAATGTTATCTAACACTGCAAATGTTAAAACGCCAGTTTAGATGGCATTAAGTGATAGGCTCAATAAAAGGTAGAATTAAGTCATTTAATTCTACTTCTCAGAAGTAGTGTTCCTAAAAAGATGGTTAACATGCGTAATCTAATTTGGAAAAAAATAAAAATAAAGATGATCTATTTCAAAAAATTCAAATCAAGGGTTGAGGTGCATCCATCTCGGCCCTCGTTGAATGGGCTTGTCACCAGTCCTGTTCAAGTAGCATTATACTCGTAAATATGTAAATTGGAAATTATATATCGGCCTTTTTTAAAATTTACATTTTTAAATCATGTTCTAAGTTTCAAATTTCAAAATTCAGATTATAATTGATTATTTAATATGTATTAAATAAATTTATTACTAATACTCTAAATTCATCATCTCATGGGAAAAAAATGTTACAATATCTCTCCCTCTCTTTGTCTCTCACCTCTCTCTTCCATCGGAAACAACCACCATTGATCGTCGTCGAAAATTAACCATCGCACCATTCACATCATTGCAGTGCGTATGACCATCACCATTGTGGCTCCTTCAGATCTGTCAGATGGCTTATCAAAAATTGAATCTATATCCCTAATAAAAACAAACCCTAGATGAGGAGACCAAAAAACATGAGGAGTCGGTAGTAGTGGAGGAAGAATGGATGTTTTCCTAATTTTTATTTGTTTTTCTAGTTTTTGAGGACGAATGGTTGTGATTTTTTGATTTTGATAGAGATTGGTGGTTCTTCTCATCGCTTCGTATGAAGAGTCTCTGTGAAGCGAGATGATGTTGTTCGGTGCTGAAGAGTGGCGTCGATCGACGTTGATGTGGCTGTTGGTGCCATCTGCAATAGCGGCATAAACAATGTTAGCATTGACGGTGGTGGTGCAGGTGGCGGTGGATGATGGGAGATTTAGGAAATTTAGGTCCCAATCTACAATTGTGGTGGTGACTGTAATAATTTCTTTTTTTTTTTTTCGTGGTGGTGGATTTAGCGTAACGATGTCGTAGTGTTTTCTGCAATGGGTTGATTTGTTTGAGATGATGGTATTGGTTCTGAACAAAGATGATGGTGGTAGAGGCAGTGGAATGATAGTGACAAATTATTTGATTATTTGATTGACTGTGACCATTAAATTAGTTAATTTGTGACTACTAAACAATATTCAACTAATGAAAAAGAAAAATTGTGACCTAAAAAATTGATAATTTGTGACTGGTAATTTGATAAGCTGTGATTATATAATAAATTGTGACTTATAATCTTTGTGTTTGTGACCCATAAATAAATTGTGATTTATAAACTTTTGATTTATGAACGATGGATAAATTGTGATCTATAAATTTTTTGAATTGTGACAGAAAAATAATATGTGACTAACTAAATTATTAATTTGTAATCAAATTGTATAGATTTGTGATCTTAATATATTTAATTAATTAATAAATTTCCGATTTTTGAAATTAAAACTTGTGTTCTTAATTTTGAAATAAGTGATACCTAATTTTTTAGTTACGAATTTTTCATATGTAAAAAAGGTTGTGTCAAATTGGCAGGAGGTACATTTAGGAACCCAGGACAAGTCACATATTAACCTAAGGGTCCATTTGATTGTAAGAATGAAATTTGGGTGGAATGAAAACAAATTTCAAGGAATTGAATTACCTAAAATTTGTTTTATTAGGAATTGTTAATTAAATGTATTTGATTGATATAATTTTTGATGTTCGTCTGGCTTTATTTTTCATGAAAATTGTCAAATTAAAGGGATAGAATTTGTTCTTATAGACAAACAAATTTTATTTTTTATTTTTTTTGAAAAAAAAAGCTAGAAAACCAAATTCCCACAAAAACTAAAAGAAAATCAATTCCTTAAAAACTTGGAAAATGTGGTAACGTGGAGGGTTGGGTGGAAAATCAATTCTATGAAAAATTTTGGGTGTCAAACTTACCATTTGGGTGTCATTTTTCATGGAAAATGAAGCCTATCAAACGGGCCCTAAAGGTTTTTCAATTTTTTAATGAATGACATCAATTTTTGGACTTCTTATTTTATTGTGAAGATTCCTACTACTAATAATTATCATATGATACTCAACACTGCGGTGAATAATGCCTAGAAACAGAGATCTGACTTCGCCACCTAACAACATTAACAAATAATCAGTGGTTCACTAAATTATATTTTACATATCATTATTGGGCCCCGAAGTAACCTACACCTCTTCTCATTTGCTTATGTTTCTGTCTATTCCTACGTGCAAAGGAGCTGAAAAGTCAAATTTTGTCATTTTGTCAATGGAGGATTTTTTTAGGTAGCTCTTAGATAGCTTTAGAGACCAACAACTTTTATCAATTCTTTTAACTATATATTTCTATATATTTCATAACCTTTATCAAAACCTACCAAGAACTTTTTTTTTTTTTTTTTTTTTTTTTTTTTTTAACAAAACTGAATAGCGACTATCATTTGTGCATTTTTCTCCAATTTACTTTTTTTGATCTAGAAAGTGTAGTAAATATTTATTTGGTGGTTTAAAATAAATGATATTAGACCATATTCTAAAAGAAAAATAAAATAAAATTTTGCTATCATATCATTTAATTCATTCCAATGGGTTGTTTAGGTCATTTCCTTTTACATATATATGCCAATGAGTTGTGCTACTTGCACAGACCCTTTTGTACAGATGCACACACATGGAGGTGGACCCCACACATGGAGTCCACATGTGAGGTTCAATACCATGTGATAGCCCCTATGCAAAGGGGCATGTGCAGATATTTTAAAAGAAAAAGAAAATAAAATTTTGCTATCACATCATTTAATTCATTCCAATAGGTTGTTTAGGTCATTTCCTTTTACATATATATGCCAATAAGTTGTGTTACTTGCACAGACCCTTTTGCACAGGACCTTTACAGATGCACACACATGAAGGTGGACCCGACACATGGAGTCCACATGTGAGGTCCACTCCCATGTGATAGCCCCTATGCAAAGGGGCCTGCACAGTGATCTTTTTCCATATGCCAATAGTGATAGCAAGGCCAAAAATAAAGGCTTAATTTGTTAGTGACATCTCATTTGGGGACTAGTAATTTTAAAAAAATAAAATAGCGATTAATACTAAATTAGGTGTCATGGGGTCCACACAAGATAATATTCACTGATTCACTATTAATGATAAATAACATTCTTCGATCAATTTATTTTTCCTTTATCATCAAACATACCAACTATGAGCTGATGCTATCAAATAGGAGATAAGTTTTGATAGAATAATCTTACATGTGCATGTGATAAGATTGTCCATTTAAATCACAAAATCTCAAAGTTCAAGTCACTCAAACGACACATCGAAGACGCACATCTACTTTGTTTTTCTTTCTTATCGCCTCAGATTTCGAGATGTCGTAATTTAAGTGACTCAATATTTGAAGTATCGTAATTTAAATAAATGATTATATCATGTGTACATGTAAAATTGTCTTATTATTAAATTTTATTAATAACCTATAAATGAATAATCAGAAGAACGCTAAAACACACAGTTAATATAAGAATAGAAGTTGGTGAGGGTGCAGTGACAGACGGCAGGACCATAATAAATCTGATATTCAGTATCAATGTAAAGATCAGAGTAACCATTATTATAGTCGGCAAGAAACAGTTCACAAAATTGATGCAAGTTCAGACTCATAACGCTGAAGGGAAGATTCTGAAATATAAGGAAAAAAGAAAAATCCATTATAGACAACTGTCATCAGTATGCCACTGCTTTCAGAGGAACGATCAACACCTTCGTTTCCATCTTCTCTACTTATATATCTATATGTAGGCCACTTTTTAGCCAGATGGGGTGCCAGGTTTCATTCAGATTTCTTGTTGTTTTATCCGTTCTCTCGTATATCTTGCCCGATTTTGCATTAATTTACTTTAGCTTGTTTTTGTTTAATGGGAAAAAGGAGTCTTTGAAAATTTCGAATTGGGAATTGGCTTTAGTTTGTGGAGGATGCAAATTGATTCCCTTTCTGTTTTTGGGTGACTGCTAAGTGTCTGTTTCAGTTTAATTGATATTATTTAATACAGAATTCATGCTTTGAACATGTCATAAATTATAGATCAAAGTACACACTAGTTTAGTTTAGAAATTAACTGCTAAATGGTGCTGTAAGAATACAAGTAGCCGAGACAAGGGCACCATCTACCATTTCTTGTACTTATAGGGCATAGGAACCTGAGTTTCACCAATAAATCTCTTCTGCACTACAGAAATAAGGTTTGAATATGGGAACAATTTGAGGCTGTCCAATAGAAATTGTGTTCAACTATCAAACAAGTGTCTCAAACATATACAAACAACACTGAGGTTACAACCATTTTATTAATTCGATCAATTTTACGCTACATTCAATTTATTTTGTGGTGTTCTAATTACAGAATGTGGGAATTCTCTGTTGGTTTGTACATGATCAATGTTTGGCCAGACTCGTTATTTCTTGCTGCAGTGTATGGAGTGGTAGAATCTGCCTCCGCTGCATTTCTTGGGCCGGTCATCGGGCAATGGGTGGATAAGTTGTCATATCTTCAGGTTTTCTTGCACTTCCCTTTAATATCCACCGAAAACAGATGGGGTGACTATCTTTGACTGTATTGATGAATATGATTTTAGCTTAGTCAAGGTGGCATGATTCAATTTTGAATAAGCAGAATGCATGAACCTGTATTACTAACAAGTAGGGGGAAATAAGGTGTCAATAACTGTTCACAGTATGAAGTAAGGATTTATTTGATTGAGTTTATTAG
Source organism: Olea europaea var. sylvestris (assembly GCF_002742605.1). Taxonomy (NCBI): domain Eukaryota; kingdom Viridiplantae; phylum Streptophyta; class Magnoliopsida; order Lamiales; family Oleaceae; genus Olea; species Olea europaea. Next base: position 26,176,404 of record NC_036237.1, read on the forward strand.
GGAATGGAATTCTGATTTTTTTTAAAAGATGGAAGATTTCTTGAACCTAATTGCTGATATTTTATTTGTGTTTTTTCTGTGTTACTTGCATGTATGCATGTGCATAGTTTTCAGAGAGATAAGGATGATTCTCTTTGAGTCCTGCAGAAAGCATTTTTATAGTTGATTGGGAAGAATTATGAATGTTATTTAAGCAAAATAATTCTAGTTCTTGAAATAGAAATGCCTAATGGAAATTCTCAAACCTCTCATATTGGTCGATCTGGGTAGAAAATTATTGCATGATTTATTGAACCTTCTATCTTTGTTCAACAGGTTTTGCAAGTCTGGTTATTGAGTCAAAATCTATCGTTTATGGTTGCTGGAGGTGCAGTTATCGCAATTCTGGTCCCTGCAGACTTGAAATCTGCAAATCTTACTGCATTCGTTTCCTTTATCATATTAATCAATGTCTCTGGAGCTGTTGGTGTGCTTTCCACTCTTGCCGGGACCATCTTGATTGAAAGAGAATGGTGACTTGTTTTTTGCCCTTATGGAGTTTCATATTATCACGGTTTACTAGATATAATTTATCTTTTTCATTGATGAAATTATCTACTGCACAGCGATCAATTAGCCACCAGAGTAACGGTGTTCATATTATTGTTCATCTTCTATAAGATTATATCCCACATTCCACAATATGTTTTGGTCCAATTTAAGAAGAGAACAATGTGCCGCGTCCAAGTATATTGATGGATGTTTGAATTTCGTTAATCCCAGTGACACTGCATCACCTGGCTAAACTTTTCAAACAAGAAAAATGATTGTTACATCAAATTGCAGGGTGATTGTTATATCCGAAGGCCAACCTCCAGGAGTACAGACAAAGATGAATTCAATCTTAAGAAGAATTGATTTAACGTGCAAATTGTTTGCTCCTGCTGTCACTGGCTTCATTATCAGCTTTGTATCTCTAACTGCATCAGCCATGACTCTAGCGCTCTGGAACATATTGTCCATATGCTTGCAGTATTGGCTTTTAATGTCTGTATATAATGGGATCCCGGCCTTAAAAGAAATCAGCCAAAAGAGGGTCTCAAGATCTTCAGCTAGGGATCAAGATGAAATAACCTCAGCTCATCCTGAGACAGCACGCTTACTTTCCTCAGATGTGAATGATTTAGAGCGGACTGAAAGTAGCTCCAGCTCGAAAGGGAACATGATCGAGGAGTTTTTGAACCTTCCTTATATTAGTGCATGGAGGCTGTACCTGCAGCAAGACGTGGTGCTCCCGGGACTAGCTCTTGCATTGCTGTATTTTACTGTACTCAGGTAAGTCCCTTACAGCTTGTTTAAGCCTGGATTAGACAGTACTTGACAGTGTTTGTGGAAGAAAGAGAAGTTAAAATCGTGTCCGCGTCCTATTATGTCTAGTACCAGGTATCAAACATGCCGTTACGGTATACACTTTTTTTTATTTAAGATGTGTGCAAAACATTGTTCAGGCTATGGAACAATTAGAAACTAAGTACTCTGGTTCCTTGTGTTACTGTTTTTTGCATTGCCGTGGGACATCTGCAAGGTGTTCTGACTGCTTTCATCGGCAAAAATATGTTGTACTCATCCTAGAAATTATTCTTTGGTGCATAATTCGTTTTTCTTCTTTATAATTTGGTATGGCAGCTTTGGAACTTTAATGACAGCTACTTTGGAATGGGAAGGTCTACCTGCATACGTAATAGGAATTGCACGTGGAATAAGCGCTACAATAGGAATAGCTGCAACGTTTCTATACCCCATTTTACAATCTCAGATTTCAACACTTCGAACTGGTCTTTGGTCGATTTGGTCTCAGGTACTTCACTCAATACGAAAAACTATCTATCCTCCAAAAGTCGTATCACTCAGATATAATGGATCAATCCGTAACTGATGCAGCACCAAAAGAAACACCCAATAGAGAATGAGAAAACAATTCAGTAGGGAAAAGGAAATCAGAGGCAGAGATGACAGAAGAAGAAAACAGCAAGAGAAGGAGAAAAAAAAAGAATGGAGGAGGGGAAAAACTTTTCCAACAACCACTAAATATTTTATTCAATCATCAACTGTTTCAATTACACGACAAACTAGATGTAAATAGCAAAACAAAAAAACCTAAAGAGAAAGGGTTTGGACCAAATCCATTATACAAGCCAAATTACATAAATATAAATAAGAGTCCAAATAGAAAATAATATAGATGGATGTCCTCGTCAACTTTCTCGAGGTGGGAGAAAAACTCTACAATATCGAGTGGATAAATCACATGGGGCTGTAGCCAATCTCCCCCATAAACTAAGTGGGTTGAGCAAGCGTCTTCCGGTGTCTGTATAAACATGTCAGTGGATGCCTGAATCTGGTATCCCCAACAGTAACAATGTGAGAGCAATGTCCACTTGCTGCTATAACAAAGAATGAGAATTACAAAGTTTTTCTCACACATAAGACAGTCCCCCTCAGTTCCTGTTACGTAGAAGTCTAGTGCTACTATATACAAACACATGAATGCCCAATACATGATCTAGGTCGATCCACTGTTGAAGGCGTAAATGAACAATAAGTAGGTTCCACATATTCCAAATAATAATATTTGTTTACCATTACCAGCACTTTCTTGTTGAGTTTCTGGCAGTTTCTTACACTAAAATTCTGAATTATAGTACCGCTTTGGTTTCTATGCAGTGGACCTGTCTCTTGGTATGTGTTGCTTCAATATGGATTAAAAGGAAAATTACGTCAGCTTATGTGCTAATGGGTGGAGTGGCTGCATCACGCCTTGGACTATGGATGTTTGACTTGTCTGTCATTCAACAAATGCAGGTACAGAGAATTAGAATTAGTATCACATTTTCACAAGCTCGTTTTGAGTTAAACATATATTTATCCTATTCCCGATGGATGTTCGAGTTATAATTCTCTCTGCTTACTCAAATAGGATTATGTCCCTGAATCTGATCGCTGTGTTGTTGGCGGCGTTCAAAACTCACTTCAGTCTTTCTTGGACTTGATGACCTATATTATGGGTATTGTGATATCCAATCCACAGGTATCACACGGTACTAGACAGTAGACACTATAAACAACAAGATCTTAAATTCCGTTTCTTTCTTAATACCAGTACAGTGCTTGTGCTAGAATGTGCATGGGTAGACACCCATTGCTAAAAACTCTGTGACAAATCAAATCAATATCAGGGTTATGTTTAGGAAGAGTTTGATTATCATTTTAAGCAGCAAGGAAACTCATGTCACATTTAATATCCTAACTGCTAATGAGGATTGACACGCCTATTAACTCGACTTGATTTCTTCTGCTCTGTTCTTATATAGGATTTCTGGATATTGATAATGATATCGTTTCTGCTGGTGACGCTGGCTGCAATTTTGTACAGTCTACACGTTTATCACCTGAGGAAGCATCTCCTTCACTTTGAGAAGCTACTTGTTCTGTTTCAGTGGAATGTTAGTTCATCTTAGACTTGTATTACAGACAATTTGGAAGATCGATGATAAAAATACTTTCGGTGTATGGAGGTACTATAAAGTATTAAGAAATAATAAAAACAATGTTTTAAAGTTTGTTCATTCAACTGTTTTAGTCCAGTTCTATACTTGTACAAAACATCCACTGCAGGCTATGTATATGGCTTCATTATCTGAAGATTCTGACTTTCAAGTCACTGCCCTTGCTTGATCTTGTACATTACTGGAAATGATTGGACATGCATCTGAAGAACATGCCAGAATATTGCACGAACTGTTTTTCGTCTTTTTTAAATATGATCGCTTGGTGATGTTGGGTAACAAATCACATAGGACATGTTTTGTATAATAGTCTTTTTAGTTGTCTCGTGTAACCATGTATTAGACCAATATTAGATAGCATTGAATAAAATTAAATAACAAAAATAAGTTAGAATAATATTCGTCATATTATTCAGTTTCATCCAGTATTATGTACTAAATATGCTCTAAGACTTGGAAAATAAAAAGAAAGTAATAGGATTGATTTCATTTTCCCATTAAAAGTTTTTAATAAATTAGTTTATTGAATGGTGTTGTGAGGACAATTGACTGATCAAGAAATTGAACTATATTCAAACTAAAATTTGAACTTAACAGTTTTGAATCAATTCTCGAATTAAATTTAAACAACATTCATGACATTTTTGTCATGCTCTAAAATATCTTACGTGCATAACATATGTCAATATTATTTCTATTTCTAAGGCTTCTGGCGTACCCAACCACAGAGAATCAAAGCTCGTCCTTGTCTGATTCAGCCTTCGAGAATTGGTCAAAAACACAACATTTGACCAACAATATTGTTCCACAGTCAAAAAGTCAAACTTTCATGAGTTTCTCAGAAATCGATACTCTTGTACATAACATATAAGCATTAAATTTAGATCCAATTCGAAACAATATGTTATTATATATAGTATCTATTTTCATTCTTCCTTCTACAAAATTTGAAAATGGCTTCTTAAGGTGACAACTTATCTTTCTCTGCTGAATAAATGAATACTTTCACTGATCTTCTTGGTAATGAAGAAGACATGAATTTGGAGAAATCTTCATTCGATTGGGGACTTTCTGATATTGAAATCCCAAACTATAAGCCATTTCATTCCCCTCCTTCATTTCTTTCTATTTCTCCTAGTTTCAGCCCTTCTGTTCTGTTTGACTCTCCTGTACTGTTTTCGTCGTCTAATGTAAGCACTTCTTATAGTATTATACGCTTTTGGGATGTGTCTTGTTAGAGTACGGTGACCCTCTGATTGGTCCTGCCTGAAAAGCTCGCAGTGCAACATGTGCTGAAACTAAAATCATGAAAAAAATGGGGGCATCCTATCATTCAGAGTAGACTGAGTAGTTGCACTTCTTGTAATCATATTTAATATAAAGAATTTCCTCTGCCCGTGATTTTTTCCCATTTTGGATTTCTAAGTAAATCTTGTGTTCTTGTTCTTAATTTTGTATTGTCAATTCTTGCTTTTTCATAACACGTCTATTTATCTATCTCCTTCACTTTATCCTTTAACCCTTCTTGGTACTTATTTCAAGTTTTTATTGATCTGATCAATGAGTAATGTAAGTTTCCGTGGCGATGTGCTTGTGTAGGTTGTTCCATCTCCTACTACCAGGACCTTTGCTGATCAAGCCTCCGAGGAGGAGGGCAGAAAGTATTCCCATTTTTCTTTCCCATCTGAAACGAGACCTTCCACCTGTTCGTCGTCTATGTTTTCTGAAGGAAGGAATTCATCTGTATGTTTCAGTTCTTCTTTAACTATATCTTATGATCACATGTTCTTACTGTATTATTGCTGATAATTATAGTTCAACAGGAAAAATTAAAAGCTAGGGTGAAATCAGAATCAGCTCCAACTCAAGGCCTTCCTCAAGAGGTTCCCAGATTTCAAGCAAACAATCAGAGCAATCCTAATATGCAGATTAGTCAAATGCATTATGCTCAACAACTTCAGTATGTTAGGGAGCAGAAAAAACCAGATGATGGATACAACTGGAGGAAGTATGGACAAAAGCAAGTTAAGGGAAGTGAAAATCCTCGTAGTTATTACAAGTGTTCGTTTCCAAATTGTCCTACGAAAAAAATAATCCAGCAAAATTTGGATGGACATATTACTGAAATAGTATACAAGGGAAATCACAATCATCTCAAACCTCTGTCAACTCGAAGATCATCTTCAAGTTCGATTCAGGGAATTTCAAATTATTCACATGACAATGCTCAGATGAAGTCTCTGATAATCTCTGAGAATTCATCGGCTTCTTTTGGCAATGATGATTTTGAACAAGGATCTGCCATGAGTAACTCAAGATACGAGAATGAAACTGAACCAGAAGCTAAGAGATGGTAAGAATAGCTCTTACTTAGTTTAATGAGAAAACCATTAGATAAACGAAATCAATATCTTAAAAATTTGTTATCCTATTTTCCAGGAAGGGGGACGTTGAATGTGAGGACATACCAGATCAAGGAAGTAGAACCATTCGCGAACCTAGAGTTGTTGTTCAAACCACAAGTGAGATTGATAATCTTGATGATGGTTATAGGTGGAGGAAATATGGACAGAAAATTGTTAGGGGCAACCAAAATCCTAGGTAAGAATTAAATCGTTATCAGATACAGCAAAATTAAGACAGTAACCTTACTATTCTATTTGAACTGCCACTAGCACTATCCTGATATAAGATGTGGTCGAACTGATGCAGGAGCTACTACAAATGCACATATGATGGATGTCCCGTTAGGAAGCAAGTAGAGCGAGCGTCCCATGATATGAAGGCAGTGATCACTACTTACGGAGGAAAACACAACCACGATGTTCCTGCAGCACGTGGTAGCAGCAGTTACACCAGACCATCTGTGAACAGCAACAATGCGCCTATGGTCTTTAGGCCTTCAGCCATGAACAGCCATTCTAACGACTGGACAATTTTCCCTGACTTGCTTTAGACAACCTGGCTACTATAAACAAAGAATCAAACACCATATACCCTTAGAAATTGCAGGAGGCAGGTAGTTTTCCATTCTTGAGTTTCAGAAACTCGGAAGGATCCTACGCTAATGAAATGCAGCAGGAAAACACTGCTCTCTCTATGGCCAGGGAAGAGCCAAAAGATGACTTTTTTTTTTTTTCCAACTCTTTTCTAAGTTGGTGATTTCTTTAAAACAAATTTTTTAGAGTACAAGAAATTTATTATTAATCAGTTGTGTAGTTTAATAGTAGGACTCACTGTATTTTTCATTTGTTCTGGGGCTGGTAATGCTTAGAACAATACTCATGAAAAGTTCTAGTGCTGCATGAAAGAAAATGCAAAACAAAGAGAAAGTCTAAGGGAACTTCATATTCTTTTCAAATATTTGTTTTTTTTCTTCCCTCAATTATTTGAATAAATTTCGAACGAACAGACTAGTCATGCATTTGCATCATATTTCATCTTTATTACTGAGCATTCACTGTTTGTTTACACCAACAGGATCTTCTTTTATACCTTCGTGGGGTCAGTATAATAATTATTAATTAACAGGTTCATCTTCAATTAATGTTCATATATTAAAAGACTTAGTGATAGTAGGTATCCTGGCACATCAGGCTTATCCTTCCAGGTGATATTAAGAGGAATTATAAACCAAAACTTTTGTCCCATCCACATGGATGCCTTTTTAATCGTTAACTAACTTATCGATCACATCTATGAGAAGTACCCAGAACTTTCTCAATTTCAAAAGTCGCTTAACAATGGCCAAACACATGATGTATACAGTAAAGAGAGAAAGCAATCATTTTATTTATAAAAGAACCTTTACAGTTTAGAACATCATGAAAAATTCTCCCCTACAGGATCTTAATTCACCCACTATACAATGAGAAACGGAAAGAAAAGCATTCTGTTATAAACATGAATTTAAGTATACAAGTGTATTGAAGTGGTATACAGACAAAACAATGAAACAATTTCATCGAAATAGGAGTATATCAGATATAGGATTGGTTTGAGAGTTTATATCCCGAAATCATAGCCGACAGTGCAAGTAAGAAAAAGGCAAAGAATTCCATGCTGATTGCTGATGCAGAAGAATCTGTAAATATGTTATCTGCCCCTTCTCTCATTCTATTAGTCAAGGGCACTGCGGATGAAGCTGCTGATATCAATAAGTATGCCACAATCTGTAATTTCAGAATTTCGATTTAATGATTGTTTTCAATAAAAAAATTCATTGCTATCATATAGGATGAAAAGGCATAATTGACCTTGTGCTAATATATCAGTATATTCATTTCAGATTTGCATATATAAGCTAAGAAACAGAAACCACATTTTTGTCCTCGAGTTACCAAAACTGCATTGAGACATTTCGATTTTATCTTGTTTTATGATTCTAGATGTATTGCCTGAAAATGCTCGAGTAAAACAGAGATTAAAGTTGCAAACAACGAAATTTCAGACAGGGATGGCCTACAAATCACTTGTTGTCGAAACTTGCCTACCAATAAATCCTAACCGGTCACAAGGAACAACGGTAAGATAATGACTTGGGAAGTCAAGTTGCTCAAAATCTGTGTTGGATGTAACCATATAATGCTGATTAAAATTAGGATCAAATTTTCTACTTTTAAGATTTTTATAATCCCTAATTATGTTTAAAATCTAAGACAAAGTTTCATGAATTTGTAGGGACTAATTTTTGGCACAAGATTCCTTCCCTTTTCATCAAGATTTCTTAGCTCAATCACACAATAGTTTATAGCAACTCCCTCGTTATGGTTTATAATTTGAAAAATCTAAACATAGTTGCAGGAAAATCCAAGAAATTCATCAAATTAATTATAAAATCCACCTACCTGATCTCCAAAAAAGTCCACAATCAACATATTTTTCGGCGAAATCATTTCTCGACCGGTGGAGAGTTCTTGAATCTGCCTCAAAATCTGTAATCCAGTGTACAACGATGAAAGAATTGCTATTGCCAATACATACCTGTAATGATAACCACATTCGAGAAAACACAAAATAAAAAATCTTAATTCTTGATCAATGCTCACCCCAGAAAATAAAATTGTATTGTACAGAAGAATACAGAAACATGATGGTACCTGTATTCCTCGTATTTATCAAATTCCCTCCAATCCCCATGCTTATTACTAGCCATTATAATGAAAGCCAGCAATGAAAAAAGCAAACCGAAGCCTCGCAAACCCAAGGACCCTCTCTTGAGAAGATCCTCTCTCTTCCACCGTCGTACGATGTTCGAAATTCCGGTACCCCTTCCCAGCGTTTGATTCTCCAAATCGCCGGTCGCCGGCGTTGCCGCCGACTGAGACGATTCTGCCACCGTTTTCGACGTGGGCTCATCGGGAGTCGGCATATTTTTCTCAGATTTCTCTTTCTTAATTGGCGTTGATAAATTAAATTGAGGTATAGAAAACAAGAAGTGATGTACAAGGTAAAAGGATGGAAGTTGAAAATTACATGTACAAGAAATTATATCAATTTCCATCTGCTGTGGAGATCATCATGGAATTATAATGTGGCGTGCGAAAACTATCTTTTTGCATAAATTAAAGAAAATCCCGTGGTTATGCTAGAATCAATGATCAAGCATCCGATGTTTATGGAATCTTGTGGATAGCATGGGGAGAAGCGCATGTGATAATTGCTTCTGAGAATTTGAAAGTTTCCGTGAATTGTATCATTATATAACGAACAGCAGTTGACGCGGGATTTACAAGCTATTGCATCGGGCCCGGTTCCAGAAGGTATCACGTAAAGGATTTTTCATTTTTGAGATTTTTTTAAATAGTTCACTTCTAAGGGATCACGATTATTTTGTTCATTCAAATCATTTTCTTTTCGATCGCACACTAATTTAACATGATTTAGAGCATCTTCAATAGATTTTTTAAGCATAAAATTCTCACCATTTTAAATAGTCAATCCTTAAAATTTTATTCAAAAAGACTCTTTAAAATAACATTTTAAGATAGAAAATCACTCTCTATAATTAAATGTACTCAAACTATTTTCAATTTTTTATGTAGAAAAATAGTATAATAATTTGAAAAGAAGCTATTGCAAATAAAAGATAGAACAAAATATAGTTAAGCTATTTGTACTTGTTGGCTTACACTTTGATTTATCTGACCCCACTCCTCCTCTCACATGGAGGCCACGACGTGGGGGTTCGACCCCCATATGAAAGGAGGAGGTGGAGTCGGATAATCTAAAGTGTAAAATGATATGTACAAATAGCATGACAAAAAAAAATAATAACAACAAAGCTGTTTGTACCTTCCATTTTACACTCTACCTTACACGCTGACGTGGAAAGTAACTATAGGAGGGGAAAGAAAAAGCAAAAAGCAAGAAACCACCCAAATAATGGCAAATGTAACCCGCCAAACCACCCCAAATAATTGAAAACATAACCCGCCCCAATTAATCTTCCATTCATTCCGATGGTTGACGAAGCTATGTGTGAGACTGTCTGATTTGCCAGCCCATCCCATATTTCGTCGCCGCCACCCCAAATAATCTTCCATCATAAACAAATGGCGGGTTTCATTCCAGACCAAAATAATTGAAAGTTTGAAAGAGGTTTTTAGTGATCGACGAAACTGAAGGTGAAACTGTCTGCGCCGGATGCCCATCCCACATTTAGTTGCTGTTGGCCACCCAACCCTGAGGTGATATTCCACGGGAATCGGATGTAATAGATTTGAAGAGATGACAGACAAAGGTGTGGTTTTGTTCCATCCCATATTTCCCTTTCTTACTGTTAATGTGAGAATGGATGTGAATTTACTGGCTGTGTACTATGTGGGGGAGATAGTGTAGGTGCGTTTTATAAATGCAAATTTTCATCAATAGGTTAATGGAAAATTGGTGGGGTTTTGTTGGAGATGTATTTGCCCTGATTAAAAAAATTAGTTATGTGAATTAGTTTTAACATTCTTTAATTGGTTATTTATTGCAATGAATAAAAGTTCGAAAGATGTGGATGGACATATTTCGCTAGAATTCGATAATGAGGATATTTTGGACAGTGTCAACTTGGTAATGGATGGAATAGTAGGAGTAGATGGAGTGGGCGATAGGATTATAGGAGTAGATGGTGCAACCATGCTCGATGTGGGTATGGAGTTCAACGATGAAAAAGAAATATTTCATTTTTACAAAAGATATGCGTATGACGTAGGGTTTCCAATTAGAAAAAGAAATTCGCAAAAGGATGATGATGGAGTTGTCAAATATGTTGTGTTCACATGTAGCTGCGAAGGACGAAGAAGCAGAAATACAAGTGGTTCTTTGAAGCCACACGTTACCATTCAGACAAGTTGTAAAGCCAGAATTATTGCTTCTGTAGATGCATATGGAATATGGAGAATTAACACAGTCAATCTCATTCGCAATTACAGAACAAGTCCTTCGAAGTCAAGGTTGTATCGTTGCAACTGAGTGTTGAGTGCCCATGTCAAATGATGGCTTGAAATGAACGATATGGTAGGGATTCCTCACAATGCTGCAGTCGTAGAAGTGGATGGGTACGAAAACATTACTTGAATAGAAAAGGATTGTTGAAACTATGTTGAACAAGTTAAGGCAGTTAAGACTTAGAGACGGAGATACCGCAGCAATACAAGCCTGCTTTTCGAACATGCAAGCAAGATGTTCGGGTTTTTACTTTAGTATGGATTTAGATGAGGAGTCGCGGGTTGAGGAATATTTTTTGAACTGATAATAGGAGTAGGCAAGCATATAAAGAGTTCGATAATGTTGTAACATTTGATACCATGTACCTAGCTAACAAGTATGACATGTCATTCGCGTCTTTTTGTTGGGGTTAATTATCACGGACAATCAATGCTACTCAGTTGTGGTTCGTTGTCGAACGAAAGTTCAGAAACATTTGTGTGGCTTTTCAAGACTTGACTTCAGTGCATGCATGACCAAGCTCCCAAGGGAATTATTACCGATCAAGATAAGGTCGTGCAAAATGCAATTTAAATCGTTTGTCCAAACACCAGGCATAGGTGGTGTCTTGTTCTTCCACTTCCTAGCAAAGAGATTGGAACGTGTGAGTTATTTGTTGAACTTCTTCAAGTGCTGTTGAGTTATTCGAGTTAATGGTAACAGTACTAGACTCGCCGCTTGATTATCCTAGTTCGACCCATTCCCAGTATCTACAGTGAGCACTGTAGCAATTGTACAACTTTTCCTTGTTCTTCGTCTCCCTTTCAACCTCAAGGCACTTGACAAAGCCATGTCTACAGAGGGGCATCGTCGTTTGTTAGGGCAATCAATAAAGAAGTGCCTCTTTTCTCTACAGCTATGGCAGATTCCGAAATTTTTCCTGTCATTCTAACACATGAACAACTAAATTTTAAAAAATAATGAAATGCACACAAACTCCATTACTTTTCTTTTTCCAATTTGGTTTTAAGAAATAATGAAACACACACACACACGCGCACACACATTGACAATTTGGGTTTTACCGTCGTTAATCGAGAACAATAAAATACAAGGTTTTCTTCATACCAACTATAGGCAACTGCGTCGGAGATGGACACTCTTCCTAAATACGGTGGAGATTTTACCTTGCGGATTCAACATATGAAAGAAGCAAACGATCAACTGAAGGTGGGAACCTCAAGCATATAGATGATTGATATATTGGGCACTGGCATTTTCATCTCGTCATGTGGGAGAATCTGAAGTTTAGTGTGTTTCTGTCGCCGTCGAAGTTTCTCTGATTTGGGGTTTTTTTCATGTAAGGGAATAGGGTGAAAGTGACGTGGATTTTTGCGTTTTGGGGGTTATGTTGGGCTGGGTCAAAAATTTCCCACCATTTTTTATTTCTTGAATTTTTACGCTCCACTTGCCACGTCATCGAGTCAACAAGCGGGTAAAGGCAAGTGTACACATAGCACGATTGAAATAATAAATACTTTTTGGAAGTAGTCAAAGTAAGTGACAAAATCAAGCGCCTCTTAGAGCACTTAAAATTCTTTGATCTCTAAATTTATAGAAGCTCGTTATATTGTTAAATATGCTCTTTAAAAATAGAGAATTTATTGTATATACTCTTAAAAAATCATAATTTGACTCTATCGTTCTTTTTTCCTTTTAAACATTTGTTCAACTAATCTATTTCTTTTAATACTTGAGATAGGTACATGATTGAGCTCATCAAGTCACCAGATTTTGCCGCTTATAATTTTAGAGTTACTACAAGACATTTAAGTCAACTCCAATACCCAAACTCTTATGGCTGTGTTTGATTGGAAAATTTTGCATAAAATTAGCTTTTTTCACCTAATTTCCAACTTTTGGAATATTTGATTTTCAAATTTTTTTATGAAATTTTTTTCCTATCTTTGAAAATATACGTTTTTTTTTCCTTTTCTAAGAAAAACATTTTCTTTTCTAGAGATATTTTCCATGTTAATCAAGCACACACTTACTTATTATTGATCTAGTAATCTTTTTATAAATATTGTTACGTTTTTTCCTATGGCAGGTACATAGTTGCCCGTTAAGTAAAATGTTATGCAAACACCCTCTTTTTGAGACTAATAAATCAAAGCATGTCGCATCTATCGTCTTTACTCCGAGCCTATGAAATTACTTTTCATCGCCTTGTTAACTATGACTTTTCGAGGCATTGAGAGCATAGTCCAGCAACATAATTCATTGCGGGCACGTCACCTCTTGGCTCCGTAGCGATTGAAGAAGATCCAACCTTTAGCCGCATCAGATGGGTCTCCAATATCAAAGGCGATTGTGTTCAATGTCGTAGCACCTCATGCAAGTTGCATTTTGACAGTATAGAACCACGTGACATTGATTGATTTGACTCTTTTAAATGTAGCCGGGAGTCAAATTCCTTATTTTTCGCCTAAGACAGTGTGTGAAGGTCACATGCCTATAATGCCTATGATACGACGTTGTGACATCGTCAAGTTTAAGTAGAGGGTCATTGGGATGAGGTCATGTGTCAATCATTTGAGGAGCCTCAGTTCATTCTCTTTGCCTATAAATACTTAACTTTATGAAATTGTGAAGGTAATTACCAATTGGTAGTTCTCACTCTAGAAATCTAACCTTAGTCCCATTTTTCCCCATTTTTCTTCATTGTTTGTTCTCTATTCGTTATTGTGCTGACTCTTGAGCTTCGAAACATGTACAGTCGTGGCCTTACCTGCATTTGTCTGGAGAACCTTGATCTTGTACCCTCGAATGTGTGTCCACGTATACACGTAACATATGTGTGGAGGAAAGGGGAGACATGATCTATTTACGTACTGTGTCCTAACTAAATTCGGATATCAATAGATTGGCGTCGCTTGTTTAATTTGAGACTTATCCCAATGTTCATCAAAGAAATCTAGCTTTGTTCGCCTCATTTCATCATTGGTGATCCCAATGAAGTGGGGAGGAGGCGGGGCAATGAGGAAATGGAAGATCCACTTCCACTGGGCTCATAGCATTTGTTTGGTAAGCTATTGAAAATGGAATTTTCCCATGACACTTCTACCATGGCCTTATAGCCCACAATACATGGAAGAACTCCATAACCCACCCTTAGAGGCGTCAAGCTTGTGTTTAAGGGTATACTTGATGATTTTGTTGACAACCTCAGCATGATCGTTGGCTTGTAGGTGGTGTGGAGTGGAGAAGTATTTATTGATTCTAAGCTCTTTGCAGAGCCTTGTGATCTTCACATTGTCAAATTGCTTGCAATTATCAATGCCCAAAGAGTGGAGAACAGTAGTAAATGATGTTCTTTTAGATAAATTTGAGGGTATTAGCTTCAATGATTTTCATCATAGACTCAACTTCGATTCACTTAGTAAAATAATCAAGAGTAACAATGGGAGAGACACACTGCCTTTTCTTCTTGGGAGAGACCCAATAAAGTTTATTCCCATTTGACAAATAATCAAGGGTTAATAATCACTATGAGCTTTTGAGGCGAATGCCTTGGGATTGTGACAAAGTATTGGAACTTGTCTCTCCTTTTGACATGGTGCAAATAATCTTTCTTCATTTTATGTCACTATATCCCTATTTTAGGGCCTTCTATGTCAATGCTTGGCCTCCATATGGTCTCCATATATCCCTTCATGGATTTCCCTTGAGACATAATCTACTTACTCATCTTTTATTCAAGCAGAGGCGAGCCATTGAGAAGTCTCACTTACAAAGCACATCCTCTTCTAATACGAAGTAAGCAGTTTTTCTTCTCAATTTGCAAGCATCTTTCTTGTCTTCTAGAAGGGTTTGATCTTTGAGGTATGCAATGATTGGCTTCATCCATCTGTAAGCCATATTCTTAACGAGGAAGACTTTTTTATCATGCTATTAAATATTAATATTTTATTTATGCTAAAGCCTCTATAGGTAAGTTAAAGTAAAAATTAATTTTGTTAGCTAGGTTCCAAACTATCAAGATCTAATCGCATTCAAATTAATGAAAATTGAAATTATTTGAATTTACTTGAGATTGAAGCGTAATCAATAAACATTCAAGTTCACAATTGATCTCTAATACCTTTAATGTATTGTTGTCTACGTATCATTTATAATTCTTCAACTAAAATCAAAATCACATTTAAATGTAGACATGAATATAAATTTGAGAAGAAAATATATGCTTTGTTGAGTCACTCCTCTAACGTAGTGCTTATTTGGTAGAGATTTTGATAATTGATTTTTTTGACCGTTAGAAATAAAGTGGGTCCTTCTTGTGAGAGAGGAATTTAAAAATGACGGTTAGAATAGTGAAATAACGGTCAAAAATTGATTTTAATTGGGTTAAAAGTTGTACCAAATAAGCTCATAATTTTTAATTTAGAGGGAATTCTAAGAGCCTGTTCGGTAATGATTTTGAAAATTGATTTTTTAACTGTTAGGAGAAAAGTAGGGACACTTGTGAAAGAAGAAGTCAAAAATTATGATTAAAATAGTGAAATAATGGTTTAAAAATTAATTTTTGGGATGAAAAATCACTTCGTTCCTAAATATTGTCTGTATAGATATCTAATCAGCTGACATTGAATAAGAATTTTTTTAAAATGCTATTCATTAATAAATCAATCAAAAAGCAACGGAATTAACGGAATCATCACAGGGGGAAAAAGAAAAAACGACGTCAAAGCTAATGGCATTATCGTTATTCAACGTAAAAAGCGTGTTATTTTCGTGAATTGATTCGCTTTCCAGCATGTTCCCCCAATTGTCTTCCTCTTGTCTCTTCTCCATTATTTCATAGTTGAATCTCAAGGTCTCTCTCAATACTGATTTTCAGTAGAACGGTATACGGTATACTATGAGAAGAAGAAACTAAAGCCCACAAGAGTTAATTTCCAAGCATGTTTTCTTGTTTTGCCCCTCCCTTTTCCTTCAATTTACAGTTCTTTTACCCTTCCCCAATTCGTTGTTTGGTCGGCGCTAATCATACTTCTGCTCGCTTCTGCTCACGATAATTAAACAGAGGAATGCGTATACATTCAGAAAATTTAAAGAATTAGAGGGTAATTTTTTGTGTTTATATGATGCAGCTGAGGATTTTTTGTGTAAGATTATTTTTGTTCTGTTTATTGATAATTGCTCTCCGATTTGCATACATTGTGACCCTCCGAGGGGAATTATGTGACCACGGAGACTTTTGTTTCTTTTCGTTGCCGGAAAATATCAATGTTGTTACGGGCATCGGAAAACTGGTCAAACCCTCCTCGTCGATTACTTCTACCAATGGAAAGTCAGCGCCGGCGATGCCCAAGAAGCTGCCGGAACTCTGGGCCACCTGGGGTTTCCAGAAGGCCGTTCGTTTCTATTCCTCGACCTTCCAATATCTGATTTATGAGGGCTTCTTGAAACCTAGTTATAAGGTCCTTTGCGTCGAAACGCAGACGGGTGCTGACGTTTTTGCGTTGAAAGAGATTGGGGTGGAGGATTCGATAGGGATTTTCAAGAAAGCATTCAAGCCTCTGGTAATTTCGGGGCAGGGTTTTAAGCAACCCTTCAAGAATAGTACTTTCGATTTTGTGTTTTCCGGTGGTGGTATGATTGAGAAGTCTTCGAAGTTGGCAGATTTTGCTACTGAAATTTCCCGGATCCTGAAACCCGAAGGATTTCTGGTGGTCCACACGGGCACGAAAGATGAATACAGTCTCAATTCATTTCTTGATTTCTTTAACTTTTGTAAATTGGTAAAAACTAGGGTCATAGATGGGATTGATTCCAAAATGCCAATTATTCGTGAAATTGTCGTGAAAAAAGTTAGTGGATATGGAAATATCGAACAAATTATTGACTATGGGACAGAAAATCTCAGTGTTGATTTTGTGACCAAATGCTTAGTTCCGGGGTATAAGCTAGAATTGATCCATAAAGCAGAGCCTTTAATAGAGGAAGAACCAAAGAAGCCTTGGATTACTTTGAAGAAGAATATAAAGAATATAAAGTACTTGCCTTCAATGGTTGATATAAGTTTTAAACAAAGGTATGTCTATGTTGATGTTGGAGCTAGAAGCTACGGATCAAGCATTGTTAGTTGGTTTAAGAAGCAATATCCAAAGCAAAACAAGACTTTTGAAATATATGCAATTGAGGCTGATAAGACATTTCATGATGACTATAAGTATAAGAAAGGGGTCACATTGTTTCCCTACGCAGCATGGGTGAGGAATGAGACCCTGTTTTTCGAGATTAATAATCAAGATCCCAGTCATAAAAATGTGAAGAGAGGTAGAGGGATGGGGAGGATTCAACCGGTTCAGTCTTCAGGCGGTTCTAGTTCATTTGGGTACGTGGATAAGATTCAGGGATTTGATTTTGCTGAATGGTTGAAGAATTCAGTGTCGGAGAGGGATTATGTGGTTATGAAGATGGATGTAGAAGGGACTGAATTTGATCTGATTCCCAGGTTGTTTGAAACTGGAGCAATATGCTTGATTGATGAAATGTTTCTTGAATGCCATTACAATAGGTGGCAGAAATGTTGCCCGGGGGAGAGAGCTGCTAAGTACCAGAGAACATATGGGCAATGTGTGGATCTGTTTACTTCTCTAAGAGATAGTGGAGTTCTAGTGCATCAGTGGTGGTGACTGGTAATAGCTATCAGTAATTCTGTTCCATTTGTTGTTTTTAAAGTTTTTTCTTTTGCTCTCAAATCAAAATGTTGTAACTTTTTGTATCATCATTCATTTAGTACGAATCCCATATGTATTTAATATTGAAGTCATGGCTGAATTTCGTCAGTTATTCAGCAGCTTAAAAATCATTTTGGCTTTGGAGAATTCGAGATTTTCTTGAACTTTTAGAAATAGATTATGGAATTTTTCTGAACTCTCTCGTATATATTCAACTTTTCTCTGCTTTTGTGGACACCTCAAATTCTTCTTGAAAACAATAAACAATTCGCTATGATCATTAAAAAATATCTCATGCATATTAATTATGGAACCCTACGAATTGGAATACAGCAAAACATAATGTAAACCTGAACTGTTTTGCTAGTAAAGTATGTTGAAATTATATACCCCTGCTGTCACATGTTAGACTTCCAGGAATGGCCTTTATCATTCTTCTTAGGTTTCTGCATGATACCAATTGTTGAAAATTGATGCATTTTTCCCTTTTTGCTGCTCTACATTTCATTGAATTTGCCAAAATGAAGGAAATTCTTGAAGTTATTTGGGCAGTTTGTTGCATTTCCCCTTGGTTTTTAAAGCTGCAGGTGTATGAATAGCAGGTCACTAGGCTGAGAAAAAACAGTCTGCTTCATAGTGGTCCAAAGTTATATTCATCTTGTTAAAATAATGCTTGTAGTGCTCATTTTGATCCTTGTATTTATGGCAAATAAAGTCTTGAACATATGTTTGCATAAAGTGAATTTTACATTGCTGTATATTAAGTCATATCTTTATTGTTAACCAAGCTGACAGTTTTCTTCCCCAAACATATTTTTCTCTCAACGGACAAGGTAATCCCTGGTTTATGGAATTGCTTCAATATTTTTTTTGGATAACTTTAGTCAAGTATTGAACTTAAAATACTTCTTAGTGATGCGAATCGAACTCAGAGTTAAATGATGCATTTGTAAGATGCTAAATATAATAGATGGGTATAGAAAACTTTTGCAGCAGTTCATCCCAAAGTTCTCAACACCCGGTTTAGCACGGTATTTACCTACAAGTCTTGTATCATTACCCCGGTTTGCTTTTGCATTTATTGGTTTTCAATGGTGACTTACATTGTATGATAATGTTAAATGTAAGATTCAGTTATCGACATCTACCTCTACCTATGGTTGAGAAATGCAATTTTAGCTTGTTAAATTCTTGTTCAGTTGTAAAGTGGAGCCGCAGCTTGTCTTTGAATAAGGTACTGTTCAAGTTGGGTGTTGTTTTGGCCATATACATATAAAATGACAGCAATGGAATGCCAATCCTTGGGCCAAAATAGGAATAAGACTTGATATTATTAGAAATGCCCAAAAAAATATCATACTCGTAAAGCAAAAACATAGACGCACTCCTATGAACGTGGAAAACATACCGGATGGGTCGATTCGAATTGAAATTGTCAAGTCATCCATAACTGTTTAGTCAAAACAAGAATTCGTTTTGACCATGTTATTAAAGTGATTGTGTTCCTCTTCTGCAGACAATCCAGAATAAATAAATATGTAGTCATTGTGGTGTGCAAGAAACCAATTATTTTTCTTTTGACATTTTATTCTATTTTATATTGTATCGTTCTTTTTTCTGTCTGAGTTCCAAAAAACTTATCATATGAGGTTGAAAGAAAATGCACAATGAAAATAATATTTGGGAGTCGATTTGCTAAACCTATGATCTGGCTACCGTAACTAATGGTGTTAGAATTGAGATAATCGATAATACATAGGTTAATCTTGAGTGTAGCGATAAATTAACATTCTTGAACATGTCATTTGTAGAAATCTATTTCCTGCCCAACTTTAAAGAAAAATTAAATGAAAATTAAAGTTCAATTTCCTCGAAGATTACGATTTTTGTGTCAATTCTAGACATTTCACTTTTTGTTCCGTCATAGGTCATGTGCTAGGCTGTCATATCAAGCTTTGCATAGCCTAAAAATCGAAATGGTCCAGTTCCTATCAGTCTACTACGTTTGCAAAGAAGGAAGGCGCATCTGGTCGTACAATTAACCATTTTCCACTAGAAACACCATCCTACATACACGAGATATATGGATAATAGAAAATCAAAAAGGACAATAAATGCGCTTAGAGTAACGACCATAAATAGAAGAAAATAAACATGTTCCTAGTCCGTGGCTCTCTCTATATGTAAATTCAAAGAAAGGGCCAAAAGATTTACCCAAAAATAGGCCAAAAAAAAAAAAAAGAAAGGAAAAAAGGAGAGACAATAGAAAGAAGAGAAAGGATTGAGATAAAGAGAAGTAAATTTGAGGGCAGAATGTGTCATTGAATGGCCATTTTGTCAACCCTCATCTTCTGACTTTTTGATCCTACCACGATTTGATCTAACCACCAATAATGTTTATTACGACATTTGATTCCGACCTTGTTTTTAATTCTCTTAACGATTCTTGTTAATATTTTTTTGTCCAAAGGTTTCCAGGCAGGCAGGCCTATCCATTATTCTGATTTCTCCTCCTTTTTCCTATCCATGCAATTGCTGCCCTTGAGAATCTTGATTCTTCTTAATTCAGATTGGGACAAGAATTCCAGGCAGCAATATGGGACAATGTTGTTCATTTCATGTTGAAAGTTATTATGCGGAGAATCGTGAAGAGGAAAGAGAGGTTGAACATGAAGATATGATATTTAGAGGCCATGCTGGGGCACATGTTAGGCTCCAAGGATCATCTAAATTTATATCAATGCATACTCAGCAAGGGACAAAGGGGACCAACCAAGATGCCATGACTGTTTGGGAGGTATATTCATTATTTTCTCTAATTTCTCAATTCTAATAAAGGTTTCCGATTCTTGTGTATTTAAATATTTGGCTGTGATTTTTTGGGATAATTTTTCTTGATTTCGTCTCTCTGTCCTGAAAATCCCAGCATTGATCTGCGTACGTGTTCTTTAAATGATTCTATTCATTTTCTTTCTATCTTTTGACACCAAAATATAGATACATTTAGCTATTGTGGTTTCAAAATTTTCTTCTGTTACGACTACTTAACTTTTTATTTAATCAACTTTAATTTTGTTTATGATAATTGGCCAAACACTGCCTACTTACGGAGTGGGGGTGTTGATATGTGACTAATGTGCTTCAATTGCTGCTTCAGAACTTTTCGGGTGCGAAAGACACGTTCTTCTGTGCTGTGTTCGATGGACATGGTCCGTCTGGCCACAAGGTGGCACGCTATATTCGCAATGTTTTGCCAGCAAAAATTTCAATGTTATATAACAAGTCAAATGTTGGTGGAAAAAATGGTGGTTTTGAAGAGAAAATTGGCAATGATCATCCTTTTTTATCATCATGGAAAGATAAAATAATGAAGTCTTTCCATGAAGTGGATGAAGAACTTGAGGGTGATGCATCTATTGAAAGCTACTGCAGTGGTACAACCACAGTGTCTATACTTAGAAAGGTACAATTGCTTTTTAAATAAATTGGCATTGAAATAATTTCAAAATTTTCCTTGCTGATATAACTCAGTAATTCTGGGAGCTGAATTTCAAAATTTTCCTTGCTGATATAACTCAGTAATTCTGGGAGCTGAAACACTCGAGTAATTCTTTTTTTTTTTCTTTTTTTTTTTTTTTTTGGTGATTTCATTGCTAACGTCTCAGGGTGAACACCTTATAATTTCGAACTTAGGGGATTCTCGTGCTGTTCTATGCACTCGAGACGACAAAGATCAACTTATATCTGAACAACTCACTGTTGATCTGAAGCCAAATCTTCCAGGTTGGTGTCCTTTTTAGCTTCTCTATTTATGGAAGCAATCGAGAACTTTCATTTCACTATAGATTTCTTTACTCTAATTATCTACCATGTAAAACCAGGAGAAATGGAACGAATTAAAAGCTGCCAAGGAAGAGTTTTGGCAATGGATAAAGAACCAAACGTGTACAGAATATGGATGCCTGATGAAGATTGCCCCGGTCTTGCCATGTCAAGAGCTTTTGGAGATTTTTGCTTAAAAGATTTCGGCCTCATCTCAACCCCTGACGTTACTTACAGAAAACTAACACAAAGAGATGAATTTGTCATCTTAGCAACCGACGGGGTAAGAACTCCTAGCACATAGTATTCACAATGAAAATGCGATGGTACGTCATTAGTGGCGGTTCTTAGAATTTGAGTAAGCTAGGGTAGATCCAAGCGAGCGAGCTCGAGCAGCAGTCAAGTTTCTGCCCAATATATGAAGAAGGAAAAAAAATAAAAATAAAAGAAATCTGTGGAGCCAGCACAGGCTGCCCCCATGGCTCGCCGAGTGCTGGCTCTGTCACTGGTAACGTCATACGTGAGAATTATTTATGTTGTCCTATATATCAAACTAATTGAACATATGTAATTTTTTTTCTTCAGATATGGGATGTGTTATCGAACAATGAAGCAGTACATATTGTGGCTTCAACGAAGAAACGATCCCTGGCAGCTAAACTGTTGGTGGATCAAGCTGTTCGAGCCTGGAGATACAAGTATCCGTCTGCCAAGATTGATGATTGCGCTGTCATATGCTTGTTCTTCAAACGCCCGAGACATTTGTTAACTAAGTCCATATCAGAAGTGACTGAACCGAGCTTGAATCATACAGAGGTCGGAGAACATAGTTATAATGGAAATGCGATAACTGATGACGGGCTGGATACAGTTTTGAACTGTAAAGTGGAAGAAAGCCCGGAAACAGCTCCAAATGGTGGTGATCGGTTGGATTCTGCCACACATCGGCCTCGAAAAAGAAGATCAGAAAAGAAAATTGAGCAGGTTGGAGAATGGTGAGGGCTCTAGTGAATTGTTCAAAGTCTGTAAGCATTTGAAAAAACACGAGATGAAAATAGCATTAGTCTTAGTGGTGAATGGTGAGAATAAGCAACTGTTCTTGAAAAAAAAAAGTTTTATACTTGACACCTTGATGATGAATATAAAAAGAAAAGAAAATCCTTCAAATAGAAAGAAAGAGAGAAATATATGTTGGATGACATGAAATCCGCGCAATCTAATGAGTGCCGCAATTTTATGTCTCCGAATAGTTAAAATTTTCCTTTTGTCTCTTTGAATGTGTGGAATTGTTGATATGCCGACTTAGACACTAATCAACATGTTTAAGGAAGAAAAATATGTTATTATCTAGTTTGTGATCTACCGTGTTTGCTGTTTTGCCTGGGACGAACGAACCAATTGTATAACTCTGTGGTTGGTGCCTCCAAGCAAGTGATTTAGCATCGCATCAACTGTTTTAGCATCACTCGGTGTGTTGTGATTTTTCATAGAATGACACTTGTGATGTCAAGGATTGACTCATAAGATGCCAAACTATACCCTATCGATTACCAAAGTTTCGTGTTCGTGGCTCAAACAATTTTGGGACAATCCTGGGAGCCTTTTTAACTATAATAATATTCTTTTTTGGAAGAGAAAAAAAAAAATAACATTTTGAGAACATGGTTGTATTGTATAATGAGAAAGTGAGGCTAGAAGAAACAGCAGCCCAATTATTCCATAGTACATGCCTTATTTGAGAGCCCAATTAGAAAAGAGGTAATCTTTATTGAGAAATTCTTGAAAAAATCTGAAAAAAAAAGAAGAGCAAAAATTCACTGATTGGAACAGACCACCAAACAAATGGTACCAATTTTTCTGAACGTTAAAGAAAAGTTACAAAAAGAGGAAGCTTTGGACAGAGTACCACAAAAGTATAACCTTTGGCAAGCCTTGTGCCCACACTCCCTCATTCTTTACATAGAAGATAGGTACAAATTATATCAAGAGACCTAATCCGATTATTGATCATGTCATTGATTGTGTTATGAATTGATTTCAAGATAATGATAATAATGAATAAACAAGAACACAATAAGAACACTAAAATTTATGTGAAAATCCAATATGGAAATAAAATCACAAGCAGAGGAGAAAAATTTCACTATAATTAATAACAATTGTGCTTACAACAATATCACAATACTCACACTTACGATCTAAAGCTCTTAAAAATGTTGTATGAATTATTCTCCAAATGATATAAGCTCAAGAAAACCAAGTTTTAGATGAATAGTAGTTCAGAAAACGCGTCAAAATTTGAAACAAACCTGGGCTAGATAACCATATCGCTCGAGTGACAAGCTAGCAATAGGCGAGCAAAAGCTCCGCTGCTCGAGCGCTAGGCGAGCAACCATTCTTGAGAGAAAATATGCAAGCACCGCTCGGCTAACGAAAATGTAGTGACTTTTCTTTCTGATTCATAATTTGGATCTCTTCAATATCACTTCAATCAAAACTACAATACCCACTAGAATTTATATCAAATTGCAACAAATCTCCACCCTAAACCAAATTCTAATATAAGGAATTCCAAAACACATTTTCAAAGTAAACACCACTCCTCATCTTCCAGACAAACCACAATAGGCTAAATCAATGACAAATACCAACTAGTCCAAATAATGCTCAAACTAAGCAATAGAAAGTGGTTTGGCCAACGTATCAGTAGGATAATCTTTGGTATCAATCTTGTTAACTACAATTTCACCACGAGCAATCATTTCAAGCACAAAATGGTACATCTCGTAAATATCTAATCGTTAGTAAAAAAAGATGGAACCCTGACTATCACAATACACTGTAAAAATTTGTAAGTCTTCACTGATTTTACCAATTAATCCCCTCAATCACTTAGCCTTCTTACATATCCCCTGCAATGATCATGTCCTCTACCTCTATTTTAGATAGTGCTACTGTATTTTGCAAATTAGCTTTCCATTTGATAGCATAACCTCCAAGGGTAAACATGCACCCTGTAAATGATCTCCTCTTATCAAGATCTTTTGCGTAATTTGAATCTACATACCCAATGACTCCATTTGCATTTCTACCAGAAAGCAAGCAAGCATTAATAAAGCCCCTCAAGTATCTAAATATCCACTGCACTGCTTTTCAATGTTCATTTCCAGAATTTGTCATCTACATACTAATTGCACCGATTGCATGTATCAAATATGGTTTTATAAAAACCATAGCATACATAAGCAAACTAACTGCACTAAAATAAGGAACCCCAAACATATAATAAATATCTTCATCTGACTGATGACATAAGCAAGATGATAATTTAAAGTGGACAACCAGTGGAGTACTTACAGCTTTTGCATTCAACATATTGAATATATGAAGCACATTCTCAATGTACCCTTTTGACTCAAATACATTAAGTCAATTTTCCTATCCCTCAAAATCTCCATACCAAGAATCTTCCTTGCTGCACCTAAGTCTTTCATCTCAAATTCCTTACAAAACTAAGCTTTTACTTTTTTTTATCCCTATTTTATCATTAGCCATTTTTACAGCTATCATAACAGCTTTTAATGAAATTCATGAATGAATCAAACTTTTTATACCACTGTCTCGATGACTGATCCAATCCATACAAAGACTTATTCAAGAAGCACACATAGTCTTTTTAGATATTATGAAACCCTCTGGTTGTTGCATTAAATGCTCTCTTCAATTCTCCATGTAAGAATGATGTCTTGACATCCATCTGCACAATAAGCACACATAGTATTCCTTTCAAAAGCTATGAAATCCTCTGGTTGTTTCATATATATGCTCTTCTCAAGTTCTCCATGCAAGAACATTGTCTTGACATCTATCTCATCAATCTCCAAATCATTCTTATTCACAATCCCAAGTAAAGTCCAAATTGAATTATGTTTTACAACTGGTAAGAACATATTGTGGAGTCAACACTTGAAATCTAACTATAGCCCTTTACTACCAAACTGGCCTTATACCTTCCATCTCCAGTCACTAATGTCCCTTTCTTCCTTTTGAACATTTACTTGTAGTGAACAACCTTTTTGTCTTTAGGTAATTTCATCGAGTCCCAAGTACTGTTTTTATTCAATGGCTTCCTTTCTTTCTGCATAGCAACCAACCATCTACTAAAATCACTGCAACTAACTACCTCTAAATATGTAGGTGGTTACTCAGCGGAATCAATACTGTTAGCTATACTTAATGCATAATCTACCAAGTCTGCTTCTCCATACTTCCATGGAGGTTTAATCTGTCTGTGAGGTATATCATTTGCTATCAAATACTATGGTAATGGTGCTACTGCTGTTGGTGGCGGTGTAGGCAAAGTGTTACTGTATGTTAGCTCTAAACTAAACTGGTCTGAAGTAAACTGTTTTGAAGCCTTTGATTATTCTTCTGAACCAACTTTCTACTCCACCTAAGTTGAATAATTCCGTTCTTCAGTTTTACCAGAATCCCCATGAGTTGAACCCTTAACCATAGCAAATTCATCAAACATTACATAATTTACATATCTACTGACCACTACATTTTCTATTTCAGGACACCACAACTTATACTCCTTCATGCCTGATTTATGCCCAAGAAAAATGGACTTTCTAAACCTATGCTCCAACTTTTCATTATCCACATGAGCATAAGGAAAACACCCATAAATTTAAAATCAGAATAACAAGAAGGTTTTCCAGACCATACCTCTTCTGATGTCTTTTTTCAATGGCAACTAAGGGTGATCGAATAATCAGATAACAAGTGTAGTAGTAATTTCAGCCCAAAAAGTCTTTGGTGATCCAGAATTTGAAAGTATATACAAAAAATATTTTCCATCAAAGTTTTATTCATTCGTTCTACCACACCATTTTGTTGCGGAGTCCCAAACATTGTCTTGTATCTCATGATGTTTTCAACCATTCAAAAGCTATTGAATTCATCTGAACGAAACTCCAACCCATTATCTGTGCATAGACATTTCACCTACTTTTTAGTTTACCTTTTATCATTGTTTTTCACTCTTTAAAGGTTCCAAACACATCACTCTTTTGTTTCAAGAAGAATACTTAAACTTTCTTGGAGAAATCATCAATTACTATCAACAAGTAATGATAAGAGTGTAAAATATAATATTTTTCCATTTTAATTATTGCATTCATGTGATTATTTGATACCAAAATACACTCATTATACTTATGCTTTGATTCATGTTGCATTTTGGTAAAAAATGTGAAATTTAGAAGAAAAGAGCAAGAAAGGACAAAAATGAAAGAAAGTGAAAGTTCAACGACCAAGTTACAAACAATCTAAAAATGAGACGGACGATGAAATGATGATTCGAGAAAGCTATGAGTCCAATGGATGCAATTAGAAGTCAAAATAAGTTAAATATGACCATAATATTTTCACAAATCAAATTACAACTGCATAAGGATTTTCCAGATTTTCAGCCAGAGATTGAAATCAACTTTTGACTCAGTAAATGTCCGAATTTGGAAAGAGCTTCTTAACGAAATTGTATCCTTTTGTGTTAGCTTTCCAACACACTTTGAATTTTCTTAATCGGACATAGGAAGAGAAAATTATAATCAAAATATTGAAAGTAGTCGCACAAAATATTCTAGTTAAAAATTTAGTTTCCTTATTCGGTTCAACTTCTTTTGGAAACAACTTGGTAGACGGTTTTAAGCCCTAGACTGGATAGAACACGCCTTTTCTTCACTTCCGTAATAATTTTCTCTCATTTTGGGCTAAAGAATTCGATGGAGAGCTAAAAACCTAGGTGAAGTTACGAAGGAATTCATTGGATTTGATGACTTCACATCATTTATTCATGCAAATTGATATTTTTATTGTCAAACACTTCTAGATCTAGACTTTATTTTATGAATTTACTTTGGAATTGATTTAACTTTTACTAGATTATTCATAGATTCTATCATGTTTTTTCTATTGTGGAATTGAACTAATTGTTGAATTTCAATTTCAATCAACTTTATTGGTAGATTATTTACTGCCTTATACGTTGTGTATATGATTGATTCTTAATCTTAGTCTAATAAACATGTGTGTGAATAGTTTGCAAAAGTCTAGATCCTGGGATTGTAATTGAAATTTGATTGATCTTCATTGTTAATCTTCTGATTAGAGAGTTGAGATAAAAACCTCTAATTGAGAAAAAAATTCATGAATTATTGATGTTGATGATCCAATCCAACTGAAGGAATTCAGATGCTTCACTAATCTCATATATTGATAATTAAATCTCTTTTCAATTGACAAATTATTTTCACATAATTCTACTTCGGTAAATCCTTTAAATAATTCGTCCATCTCCCTATGGAATTGACACTTCAAAGCTATGCTATAACTGTCGTGTTATTTTTTGGGCCTAATCAAATTTTGGTGTCGTTGTCGGGGTATAATCAAAGGATCTTCGAGCAAAAGGGTGACTTCGTTCCTCTTTTATATTTTTTAATTAGCTTAATTCTATTAGTTTTCATTCTGTTATTCTCACAAAATTTCATATTTTTTTGTACTTTATGAACAAAGATCGAGACGAACGGGGATGATTTATTACAAGGCCTCAACCAGTGTTTGAATCTCTTCTTAACCCTCTCTTTGATATTGAATCTATTAGCACACACAACACATCACACAACACAATGACTGATAGTGAACACAAAGAGGCACCAATTAGGACCTTGTATGATTATCTTCACTCCACATGCACATCTACATCATCATGCATTATATTTCCACCTAATATACCACGTATAGACCTTAAATCGGGAATGATCTAACTTCTTCCTACCATTCATAATCTTGAAAATAAAAACTCGTACGTGCATATTAGGGAATTTGAAGAGATGGTTACAACTTTCCACAATCAACGTGCTACAATGGATGCAGTCAAGCTTAAATTTTTCCCGTTTTCTCTTAAAGAAAGAGCAAAGAGCTTGTTGTATTCATTGCGACCACGTTCGATTGGGACTTAGTCTGAAATGACTCAAGCATTCTTTGGCAAGTACTTTCCCCACCATAAAACAAAAATATTGAAAAAGAAAATCTCTTTTTTTACTCAAAAGGAAAGTGAAACTTTATATCAAGCGTGGGAAAGGAATAAAGAATTGCAAGCCCTCTGCCCCCACATGGTTATGAAAGTTGGAGCATTGTGAGTTATTTTTATGAGAGATTATTACCTAGGGAGCATCAATTTGTTGAAATGATTACTAATGGTGAATTTTTACCAAAAGATTCGGATGAGGCTATAGACTACTTAGATGACTTAGCTAAGAAAGCCCATACCTGGACTGGACCTAGTGCCACTGAGAGTACTAATAGGTCACGATCCATTGGAAACCCGAATAGTATAGGTATTTATCATCTTATGGAGGAATATAACCTTAGAGCAAAGGTAGAAACCCTCACTAGAGAACTTGAAAACTTGCGTGCTAAGGATTCAAAAACCACTCGATCTATTTCTTGTGTTTAGTCTTTAAAGCCTTGTTTTGTGTATGGATGGAGTGATCACCCAGCACAAGAGTGTGCCACTTATGCTGAGATGAGGAGACTTTATGAGGAACACAGTAATGCTCTGGGCGTATATCAAATTCCCTATACTCCTTACCTCGAGACTTACAACCCAAGGTGGCGGAATCACCCCAACTTTAGCTGGAAGTCTAAAAACCAACAACCTGCCCAATCCAATAGAGCTTACAAAGCACCTCCACGTCGACCCACATCCTCTTGGAATTCCTTAGAAGATACTTTACATGCATTTATTGAGGCACAGGATAAAAAAAATAAAAAATTTGAGATTATGATTGATCAGTTAGTTGAGAAAAATAAAGAGATAAAGAATCATGTGTCCAAACTAACCAATGCCTTAGCTGTTGGGGAACGTGAAAAATTTTCAGCTCAAACTCAACCAAATTCAAAGGGGCAAAACATGGCACAAACCTCGGGATCGGGAGAGACCAACTTTAAGGAAGTAAATGCCATAACCACTAGATTTGGGAAAGTCATTAAACTGGTCCTTCAATCTAGGGAGAATGAAAAAGAATCAAGTGAGCCTAATGAAAGTAGCCCCAGTGAAGTAATAGAAGCTGCAATTAGGATACTTATTTCTCAAGCCCTCAAATCTACCTCGAAGTCAACTACTCAACACAATGAAATCCTAGAGCATCTTAAACAAGTAAAAATTAATTTGCCTCTCTTGCACGTGATTTCTCAAGTTTCTACATATGCTAAAATCCTTAAAGACTTATGCATTGTGAAGATGAAACATCATGTCAAGAAAATCGCTTTCTTGACCAAGCAAGTGAGTGCTCTGATAGAGCAGAGGATCCCACTAAAGTATAAGGACCCTGGTTGTCTTACCATCTCTTGTGTCATTAGGAACCGTGAGTTTGCACAAGCCCTTCTTGATTTAGGAGCCAGTGTTAATCTCATGTCTTATGCTATATACTTGTTGTTAGGTCTGGGAGAGATGAAACCTACCTCAGTGGTCCTTCAATTAGCTGACAGGTCCACCATAAGACCTAGGGAATAGTTGAAGATGTGCTAGTTCAGATTGATAAATTTTACTATCCCATTGATTTCTTGGTACTAGATGTGAAGGTTGAGGTGAATGTTGATTGTAAAATTCTGATTATACTTAGTAGACCTTTCTTTGCTACAGTTAATGCTCTAATCAATTGCAGGAATGGTTTGATGAAGCTATCTTTTGGGAATATGACTCTAAAAGTTTATATTTCTCATGCCACCAAGCAACCTAGAAAAGAAGATGAATCTCATCAAACCTACATGATTGATGCATTAACGCAAGAGGAAGTATTTGCAAAAATTGATTCTGATCCCTTGAACTCTTTCCTCCTAAACTCTGGAATCTCAATTGGTTATGATATTGATAAATATGCTAACATTTATGCTGTTTTTGCAAAATTGCAGGACCATGAGACTTTGCCATGGCAACCCAAGTTTGAAGAATTTCCTGAAAGGATTGGAGACAACAACCATTAAGCATTAAGAGCCCTAAGCCAGAATTGAAACAACCCCCAGGACTGAAACATGTATTCCTTGGACCAGGTGATACCTTTCATGTAATTATTTCTTCTGAATTGAATAATTTGCAATGTGAATAACTTTTGAGCATTTTAAATGAGCATAAATCTGCATTAGGGTGGACCATAGTTGATATCAAAGGTATTAGTCCTTTAATTTGTTCAAATAGGATTCATCTAGAGGAATGGACTAACCCTAGAAGAGACCCACAACGTAGGCTAAATCCCACAATGAAAGAAGTGGTTAAAAATAAAGTGCTTAAATTACTAGATGCAGGAATCATTTAGCCAATTGCAGATAGTAAATGAGTTAGTCCTACATAGGTGGTCCCTAAGAAGTTAGGTGTCACGATAGTTAAAAATGAAGTAGGTGAATTGGTCCCCACAAAAACAGTAACTAGTTGGCGCATGTACATTGATTATAGGAAGTTAAATACTGCCACTCACAAGGATCATTTCCCTCTCCCTTTTCTGGACCAAATACTCGAACGTGTAACTGGTCATCCCTTTTATTACTTTCTAGATGGATACTCTGGTTACTATCAAATTGAAATAGCTTTAGAGGACCAGGAAAAGACCACATTCATATGTCCTTTTGGTACTTATGCATTTCGTAGGATGCCATTTGGACTTCGTAATGCCTTTGCCACCTTCGAAAGATGCATGATGAGTATGTTTACTGACATGGTAGAAGATTGCATGGAAGTGTTTATGGATGACTTAACTGTGTTTGGAACCTCTTTTGATGCATGTTTGTCGAATTTGATGAGTTTTGGCTTGATGTGAAGAAAAGACTTAGTTTTGAATTGGGAAAAATGTCATTTCATGTTGCCTTCCGGTATTATCTTAGGACATGTCATTTCTTCAAAAGGGATAGAGGTTGATAAATCTAAGATTGAATTGATTTCTAAACTGCCCATGCCTAAGACATTAAAGGACATTAGATTATTTCTTGATCATGCAGATTTTTATAAGAGGTTCATACAAAATTTATCATCTATATCTAGACCCCTATGTAACTTGCTTAACAAAGATGTGACTTTTGAATGAACGCCTGAATGTAAAAATGCTTTTGAACTGTTGATTGGTAAACTGACCTCCGCACCTATAATGCAACCACCTGATTAGACATTGCCATTTGAAATTATGTGTGATGCTAGTGATTTTGCGGTAGGTGCAGTTCTTGGGCAATGAAATGAAGATAAGCCTTTTGTAATTTATTACGCTAGTAGGATTCTAAATAGTGCTCAAATGAACTATTCCACTACTGAAAAAGAGTTGCTAGCTGTAGTCTTTGCACTCGATAAGTTTCGATCCTATTTGATTGGTTCTCCCATTATTATTTTTACAGATCATGCAGCCCTTAAGTATCTTCTTGCAAAGAAGGATGCTAAGGTACGATTAATATGGTGGATTCTACTTTTACAAGAATTTGACATCACCATCAAGGACAAGAAGGGAGTGAAAAATGTCGTAGCAAACCATCTATCAAGATTGATATTTGAAGACACCTCAAAGATCGTGCCAATTAGAGATGAATTTCCTGATGAGAATCTATTCTCAATCTCTTCTTTAACCTTGTTTGCTAATATTTTAAATTACTTGGCTGCAGGTGAAATTTCAAAGGAGTAGAGCGCACAGGATAAGGAGAAGTTCTTGGTTGAGGTACGTAACTTTTATTAGGATGACCATTGTTTATTTAAGTATTGTCCTTACCAAATCTTGAGACGTTGTGTTTCTGATGAAGAAATACCCAGTGTACCAGATTTTTGTCATACCCAAACTTGTGGAGCCACTTTTCTATAAAAAAGACCGTTGTAAAAATTTTGCAATGTAGTTTTTATTGGCCTACTTTGTTTAAAGACACTGATATTTATTGTAGATTTTGTGAGAGGTGCCAAAAACTAGGTGCAATTTTTCAATGTAATATGATACCTTTAAATCCCATTTTGATAATTGAAGTGTTTGATTGTTGGGGCATCGACTTTATGGGACCCTTTCCACCTTCTTTTGGCTACCTTTATATCATTGTAGCGGTTGATTATGTGCCTAAATGGGTAGAGGTAGTTGTTTGTAGAGCCAATGACAATAAAACAGTTGTTAAATCTCTTAAAGCAAATATTTTGTCTCGATTTGGCACACCACGCGTCATTATTAATGATAGAGGCACACTTTTACAATCGTTCATTTGAGGCACTGATGAAAAATTATGAGGTTATTCACAAAATTTTCACCGCTTATCACCCCCAAACTAGTGGACAGGTAGAGTTGGCCAATAGGGAGATTAAACAAATTTTAGAGAAGACGGTGAATCCTAATCGTAAAGATTGGTCATTGAGACTACATGACGCACTTTGGGCCTACCGCACAACTTTTAAGACTTCCTTAGGCATGTCACCTTATAGGCTTATCTTTGGAAAGCCTTGTCACTTACCTGTCGAACTTGAGCATCGAGCCTTTTGGGCCATCAAGCAGTTTAACTTTAATCTGATAGAGGGAGATAAACATAAGAAATTTCAATTGAGTGAGCTGAAGGAACTAAGAAATGATGCCTACGAAAGTTCTAGAATCTACAAGTCAAAAATGAAAGCATTTCATGATAATAATATTTTTAGAAAAAACTTTTGAACTGAACTAGAAGGTGTACTTGTATGATTCTAGACTTCATAAGCATCCAGGAAAACTTCGTTCTAAGTAGATTGGCCCATTTGTGGTGACACGAGTTTTTGAAAATGGGGCCGTTGAAATAGAAGATCCCAATGATGATAGGTTATTCAAGGTGAATGGACAGAGACTCAAAATAGTTTATGGGCAACAAGTGCCTGCAATGGAAGAAATTTACCTAGCAGACCTGATTTACCGCCCATGACACCCTTCAAGTATGTCTTTCACCCTTTTTTATACTAGTTTTTAGATTTTTCTTTTAGGTGTATTTTGCATTTTTCTTTCAATTTATTTTCATTTCTTGCATTACCCATTTCTATTGAGAACCTTCAGATCCACCATTTTCAAGCTTATGTTGATTCACTGCAATATCCAGGTGACATCTCTCTCTTCTTTTGGTCGACATATTTTTGCATCAAAGACAAAGAAATGTTTAGTTGGGGGAGTGTATTTGAAATTTTCTTGTGAATTACATGATTTTCATGGAATGTTAGTTTTGTTTTACTAAATTGGTCTAAATTTTTTCCTTAAGTCTCTATTTGCTAGATGTTCATGTTCTTGAATAACAAAATATACCACTAGAAGTTGATATTGTTCATGTGAGTCTAGATGTTGAGACACTTGTCGAATCATTTTGTGCACACAAGCCTTTTGGTAAGATAGTGGTTTAACACATGTAGTTAGAGGAGTCTCTTGCTGAAATTTTCTTGTGAGAGAATTGGTGAGGATTGAGAGCCACATATAATAAAAATGGTAATAGACATTCATTGATTTTGTGAATTGAAAACTTCTTCTGAGAATAACATTACACAGTATGAGGTAAGACAGTGGATTATATTTGGGAAATGATAACAGTCAGTTTAGGACTGAAGTTGAACCTTCAGACTAGTTCTTCTCTTTTTATAATTATAATCTCCTAATAGCCACTTTGAGCCAATACACATATAACCGTTTCTTTTCATGCACCTATGTTATCCATACCTCTTCACGTCCAATAAAGTCTATAAACATTCATTTTTCAAACCTTTATGCTTCCAAGTCTATAGTAGGTATTGAATGTCATTTGAGAAGCAAAGCAATGAAGAAGAGTGATGAGAGTTGATAAGTGATCAGGTGAAGTGATGAATTTTAAAATAAGAAAAAGGAAAATTTCAAAAAAAAAATCGCGAAAAGTTGATGAAAAAAAGAAAGAAAAAGAAAGTGAATTGCCGTTGAGAATTGAAAGGTTGAGGAATGCATTGATGTAAAGGATTGATATGTTGAAAAACTTGTTGAGATGCCTAGCTAGATACTTGGAAGTTCTTAAATTCTTTCTACCCTACTTTTCATGTAACCCAACTTAACCCTTTTTACACCCTTTGCATTGGTTGTTTTAATCTTAAGTAGGGTTGTGGTAAGAAGTTGATGAATTCTCAGTTAAAAGTATGCCTATCATGTGATCAATATTTCTTGTTACTTGTTCATAAATTTTAAGCCTCCATGTTCTGAGAGTATATCTTTCTTAGCTCCATAAGAGAAAATCGCACTAAACACTTGATACTCATGAGTTATGGGGCTGAACCTTCAACTTGAGATATACTTATTGTTGCATGTGTTAGGAGTGGCGGTAAGATGGTTATAGCTTGACACATACTCACACATTTGGTAAGTATTTTTTATATCTTGATGATCATGGCATTGTTAAGTTCTTGTGGTGTTGAGTGTGAAAAGAACATGAACCCCGGTTAAGTTGAAACTTAATAATTTTACTTGTATCACAATCTAATCATTTATTTGCTTATTCTACATTGAATTGCTAGGGATTAGCAATAAGCAAGTTGGGGGTGTGATAAGAGTGTAAAATATAATATTTTTACATCTTAATTATTGTATTCGTGTGGTTATTTGATGCCAAAATGTACTCATTATACTTATGGTTTGATTCAAGTTGCATTTTGATAGAAAATGTGAAATTTAGAAGAAAATAGCAAGAAATGACAAAAATGGAAGAAAGTGAAAGTTCAGGGACCAAGTTACAAACAATCTAAAGATGAGACGGGCGATGAAATGATGATTCGAGAAAGCTAGGAATCCATTGGGTGCAATTAGAAGTCGAAAGAAGTTAAATATGACCATAATATTTTCACAACTCAAATTACAACCGCATAAGGATTTTTCAGAATTTTAGCTAGAGATTGAGATCAACTTTTGACCCAATAAACATCCGAATTTGGAAAGAGTTGCTTCTAGAGAAATTGTAGGCCTTTGTGTTAGATTTTCGACTCACTTTGAATTTTCTTAATCAGATATCGGGAGAGAAAGTTATGATCAAAATACTGAAAGTAGTCGCACAGAATATTCTAGCCAAAAATTTAGTTTCCTTATTCGATTCAACCTCTTTTGGAAACAACTTGGCACACGGTTTTAAGCCTTAGACTGGACAGAACACGCATCTTCTTCACCTCCATAACAATTTTCTCTCATCTTGGGCTAAAGAATTTGATGGAGAACTAAAAATCTAGGTGAAGTTACGAAAGAATTCATTGGATTTGGCAACTTCACATCATTTATTCATGCAAATTGGTATTTTTATTGTCAAACTCTTCTAGATCTAGACTTTCTTTTATGAATCTACTTTGGAATTGATTTAACTTTTACTAGATTCTTCATATATTCAATCTTGTTTTTTCTATTGTGGAATTGAACTAATTGTTGTATTTCAATTTCAATCAACTTTATTGGTGGATTATTTACTGCCTTATGCATTGTGTATATGGTCTATTCTTAATCTTAGTCCAATAAACATGTTTGTAAATGATTTACAAAAGTCTAGATCCTAGGATTACAATTAAAATTTGATTGATCTTCATTGTTAAATCTTCCTATTAGAGAGTTGGGATGAAAACTTCTAATTGAGCAAAAATCCATGAATTATTGATGTTGATGATCCAATCAAATTGAAGGAATTTGGATGCTTCACTAATCTCGTATATTGATAATTAAATCTCATTTCAATTGACAAATTAATTTCACATAATTCATGAAATCCTAGTTCGACTTTTTTTTTAAATAATTCGTCCATCTCCCTGTGGAATCGACACCTCAAAACTGTGCTACAACTACTGCGTTATTCTTTGGGCATTATCAAGTAATAAGTACCTCCTCTAATAAGCACTCTCGTCGGTCCTCAAAGATCTAAATTGATATATGCGAGTGTTCCATTCATGTTGTGTCTTCCTTTCGTGAATTTAACTTTTTTCTATTTCCTAAAGACATTCCTCCGTTCAAGAAGTCCCTTCCTATTCAGTTTTACCATATCATTCTCACTCATATGTCCAATTCGCATATACCAAAGTTTTATATCTTCCTCATTTGTCAAGGAAGAAATAGAAATTGTTGCATCCCTTATAAATGTATAACCCCACATGTTTAACTGTGTAGAGCTTTTATGTCCCTCATAACAATAACAGCACCTGGGCTCACCTTCAAAATTTCGTATTCATCAATTTATTTATAACCCTTTGAGTCAAGAGTGCTCAAAGATATAAAATGTCACTTCAATTTTGTAATGTGCCTTATATCTATAAGTGTTCTAATAACCTCATCGAATATTTTGATTCTGGCTGTACTAACTTTGATAATTTTGTAAAGTGTGTTGTTTCCCATAATCACTGCTCCTCTCGAAACTCCTTTATATGTTATAAACTAGTCTCCGTTGGGACATATATGAAAACTACACGCCAAGTTAAAAAAACTCATTCCTCACAAGATTTGAAACTCATGTCAAAAATCACAAAAAGCTCTCGTTCACGTTGCCAATCTTCCACAACATCAGCCTTCGTTGTGTTTTTAGGTTGTTTTCCTTTATCATTAGCACCAGCAGCCTTATTTCTATTTTTTAAAGCATAGCAATCAACTTTTATATTTCACTTCTTCTAATGATACATTTTTTTGCATGTTTGGATTTCGGTTTGTCCCTCATATTTCAACCAAGATTCGTATCTTGATTTCTCCTATAAACAACCAAGCCTTCAACCTGACTTCCAGATCCATTTGCAAGATGCCTCATCCTTTTCTTAGACGGTAAAGTATCATAGACCTCATCCACAGTGAGAATATCCTGACTATGTAGAATAGTATATCTAACAGTCACATTTGACGGCAGCAACGAACACAACAACATCAACGCCAAGCCTTCTCATCATACTTAGCGTTCAATGTCTCCAAATCAGTAATGATTTCTTCGAACGTAGTTAAATAGTCATCCCATGGTGTAACTTTAATCATCCAATGAGAATGTAAGTACTGTTTCAAGTGTAACTTATTGATCAAGCTCTTTGTCATACAAAATCGATCAAATTTCAACTACGGCACGGAACACTTTTTCCTTTAGAACATTCTAAATAATTTGATTTGGTATATGTAGTTGGATTTGAGATTGAACTTTTCAATCCCTAAGCTGCTTTTCATCCTGTGTTCAGGCTAAATGCATCTTGTCAAAGCCAAAAAAGGTTTCCTCCAAATCCATTTGAGCGAGAACTGCTCGTATCTTCACTTGCTATCAATCAAAAATTGCTTGGGAGAAAATACGCAAGTGCTGATCAAGCGACCAGCTAGCGAAAATGCAACGATTTTTCTTCTCGATCCATAATTTTGATTTCTTTAAAATCATTTTAACCAAAACTCCAATACTCACTAGAATTCGGGTCAAACTACAATATATTGAATAAATAGAATAAAATTATTGAAAGATTATGATTGACTATAATATTAATTTGGAAAAGAAAATGCCACAATCAACTTAATCCCATCCAATTTTTTATCGATTTTTTCAATGTTGTCAAAATCGGTCTGGTCCAATCGGTAAAATCGGGAATCAGGCCCAAAATCGGGCCAATCATGCCCAATTAACCAATTATGACCAAACCACTTAAAACCCATTGAACATGCCAGTTTAATCATAAATCAGTAAACCGGTTGCGATTTTGTGATTTTTCCCCTTTTTTTAGTTTAAAAACTTTTAACTTCATGAATGGACCCCTAAATTACAATTCAAAGGCCCATAGAAAAATATTGGATAGCATGCTCCTTTTATAGATGTATTTCTCTCAGATGGTTTCATAAACTTTAATATGAGAAAGTATCTTTTATAGATGCATTTCTCTCCAATGTTTTCATAAATTTCCAATGTTGGATGGTGGCATAACAAAAGTATGTTAAAATGCCCATTAAAACCGTTTTCTAAATTTATGTCTAATTGACTAATTTAATTTTGAATCCCAACTAACAAAATTGTAATATCCACCTTCATCTATTCATTTATTCAATTTTCAAATTTAACTTAAATTGCTTTTGATTATTAATATATTAATGTTAGATATCATTTCCAATAAGTTTAAACAATTTTAATTTAACAAAGAAAACTAATTTAACATTTGAAGTATCGAGACTAATTGTATGATAATAAATCTAATTAACAAAGACATATTTACTTTAAATTATTAATATGAAAATTAAAAAAAAAAATATTGTTTTCACAATATTTTATTATTTTTGTATGAATTTATTTATTTAATTATTGTGTCCGATTCGACCTAGTTAAACATTTTGATCCTTCACCTTTTTCGAATTGATTTTCAAAAAATTGGAGAAAATTGGATTTTTTGCTTAAGCCAGCCACATCAAGTATAAATCATGCCTAGTCGAAAGGACACCAATGACACTGCTCACCCAACCCACATTACATTCTTAATAATAGATAACGATTTTGGTGTCCGAAATGATTCTTCCTAATTGAATTTGCAAACAATTATCTATATTTACAATCTTGAAAGTTAAAAAAAAAAAAAAAATGATGAGGGCTATCATCGACACCGACATCTAGAGGATATTTGACACTCATTTTTATGAAAAATGAATTTTAGAATAGTAGATTGATGGAGAAAATATAGATAAAAAATAAGAAATTTTTTTTTATTTACATATAATATTATTTTAACAAAGAATGTGTGATTAAAAAAAGATAGAAAAATGTATTTTGATAAAAATGAGAATCAAACGGACCTTTCTTTAAAAGTAATAATAACAATAATAAGTTAGGCAGGCAGGGACCAGACCGAGGACGATAGAAGAAAAATCTCACCAAAACCCTGTCAACATACATACAGGCCCCACTGTTTTCTTTTGAAAATTTTTCAATTTCATCCCAAACAAGCCCAAATTCTGTTCAGTCAATTTCCCACTCCACTACGCTTTCCTCTTTTTCACGTTTTCCAAAAAATCATGCGATAATTTATTCGATCGTACTACAAGCACAAAAAATTTTGATAGAAAACAAATAGCGGAAATTGATTGGAAAATGAAAAAGAAAACAAAAAACAATTCAATTATCTACTACCACATTGACATCACAAAAAAAATCTTATCAAAATTCACTATATCCACGACTTTTTCTTAATTTTTAGTACACAAAATTTAAAACATGCAAATGAATAGATTTGATCCTATCAGACACACTTGCCTCCAAAGTCGTCTTCTTATGACCCACCACATGTAGTGCTTTTCTCACCAAATCTCTTATCATTCGTACACATGCCAGCCAATCTAATCTTTTGTCATTTGAACACAAATAGAGGTGTCAAAATCGTTCGAGAAATCCTACCTTCATAGTTGAGTCATATCAGTAAGTCCAGCCTCGACTATGAAGATCACAGCCAGATCACACAAGAATTGAAGAGTATTAAGGCCCCGATTGGGAGGAATTTTGATAATTGATTTTTTGACCGTTAGAAGAAAAGTAGGGTTCACCCGTGAGAGAAAAAATCAAAAATTACGGTTAAAATAGTTAAATAACAGTCAAAAAATCAATTTTTTTGAGTAAAAAATCCCTTACAAACAGGCTGTTAGGCCATCTCCAACCCTACACCAAATTTTGCACCAAATCTTGCACCAAACTAAAATTCATATCCAATCATTACACCAAAAATTACACCAAATGAACAGTGTTTTACCATTTTCTTCCCTTTTTTTATTCTTTATAATTTATTTATTCGAAATATTA
The DNA here is from genome assembly GCF_002742605.1 of Olea europaea var. sylvestris. Lineage (NCBI taxonomy): Eukaryota > Viridiplantae > Streptophyta > Magnoliopsida > Lamiales > Oleaceae > Olea > Olea europaea. The sequence goes on from NC_036237.1 coordinate 26,216,728, forward strand.
TTTATTTAATTATTTCATAAATACATAAATTAATAAATAAATAACTACGTTAAATTACGAAAAATATTAAATTCATTAATAAATATAAAAAACATAGAACAATTAATAAAAATACTACAACAATGAAAATATGAAATCATGCCATCAGAAAATAGTACAATGCATTTCGAATTTGAATAGACGATATTACGAAATAGCTAAATTTTTGCAATTTAATTCTCAGAATTTATATGTTCATCCCACAAATGATTGATTAATGCATTTCGATTAATGCACTTTTAATGTATCCTTTTTTTAAAAATAAAATTAGATTATCGTATGTATGTCGCTATTTAATATATTTCTTGTTAACTTTAATAAATAATCGTGTTTGATGCATTTTAAATTGTTTTTGTCTCTTAATTAATTTATTAATTATTATGTCTTACATTTAAAATTTATTTTAAATACAAATACAAATAATATTAATATTAGTATTAATAAAAAATAATAATAATAATTTATTGTATTAAAAAATATATAACACAAATGACATAAATACCCTCAACAAATTTATTTGGAAAATGTTAAATAAGGACAAAATGAACATTTTACACTTTGCACCTATTTGGTGCAACACTATTCACTTTGCACAATTTTTCATCGAAATGGTGCAAAATTTGGTGTTGGATTGGAACAATTTTGCACCAAACAATGGTGCAATGGTGTTGTGGTTGGAGATGCCTTAGAATTGTTACCAAAGACCATTTACATTTTTCTTCTGCACTGAGTTATTCATTATTGTACCAACGTACAAACATGATAACAGTATAGTACACTACTATTAGAGGAGTAGATATGCAAAATATGCAAAGAGAAGCAGGTAAAAAAGGGGGAAAAAAAGAAACAAATAAAAGCCCATAAAGAAATAAAGAAAAAAAGAAAAAAAGTAAAAGAGAGTTCTTTCTGGATTCTACACGATTGATGTGGATTTTCGGACAAGATATCGATAAGCAGCAACTTTTCTCTTGCGAGAGGCGGTGTTATCAACGGAAAGCACCATTTTTCCAGCTTCTCTGGCCGTATAAGAGTTGCAAATTGCCTCTTCATTGGCTGCAATCCTTCTCTGTTTCTCCACGGCAATGGTGTAGCTGCCTTCAGCAATGGGAACAAATTCAGCACTGTATTCCAATTCCCAGCCACCCACTACTATCTCCCAAGATATTGTTGCGCCAGCCTGCATTGTAATCCACAAAAAAACAATTTGGTATCAGATAAAGTGTACAGACAGCTTCACTGGTGCCGAGACGGCACCACCTGATTGGTTGTTTTAACCTTTTTTTGTCTAAATTCCAATGAATTATTTCCATGTGGCACTATGTAAACCCATCTATGCATTTTGCCTAACACTGTTCATTTGGCATAAGGAACTATCTAGTGTAGTCGATAGACCTAAAACTTGTTCAACTACATCGTTTAAAATCTTAAACCATTCAAACATGAAAAATCTATTTACTTGTGTTCATATCTTCCACATAATTTTAATAATAGATTATTACCTCAATGCCCTCAATTTGTATGTTTACTTTCTCTCCTCCTTTGACAGTAAACTCGGATGCTGATTTTGGTGAACCATTAAGGACATTACTGGGTCGACTCAGTCCACCATACTGAACAGGGACATCTTCTGGCCTAATAAACCTGATCAGAATATGCAATTCAATGGACTACAATCAGCAGAGAGAAGCAAATTCAAACAAGAAAATACCCATACAATAAATTCATCCAGCACATAAAACACATAATGCTTGGTTTTAATCTTGTCTAGTGTTGTCCAATCTGCTCAATTTTCGTTTCATGAATGGAGAATACAAACGCATACAAAACAAAAAACAGCGTTAGTAGATGTCATCATCTGTATCCAGGGAAGAAAAAGGATAAAGAAAATTAGTCTAAATGTTTGAAATAATTTAAACAAGATAAATGCAGAAGAGTTTGAGATACTCACTTGAAAAGTGTCTCGGCAACATTTCCTTCCTTGGATATTACAAATTTGCTCTTTGTTCTTTGAGTGAGAAATGGACTAAACATTGAATACAGGAGACTAAAGTACCATGGCACATTGATAAAGATCTACAAAAACAAAATCAAAACCATGGAATCCAAGAAAATAGTACTAAAACCACAATCAAAATCATTGCGTTCAATTAACAGAACCCAAAAAAATAAAAAATAAAAAATAAAAAACTCTATAAAAATACAGTAAGAATCCTAGGTTAATTACCTTGCGGGCAACCATTTCAGGGTAATTATCTTGAAAAAGAGATAGAATGTGATTAGATGCAACTCTGAGCTCTCTTTTGGGCATGTCTTTGAGATCAGTGACCTGAATAATGGAGTTAATCCCACCAGGTTTAAAATGAAGTAATTTAATGCCTCTTTCAAGAACTTGAACTCTCCATCTCAAGAATTTCTTTAGCTTTTCATCATCTCCAAAAATCCTCTCATACATTTCTTTATCTTTGAAAACTCCGTAAGCATTGTAGCAAACCGGATGCCCTTCTCTGTCATAAGCGTGCATATATGCCACAACCCCTTCAAGCTCCTTAAACCCCAAATCTTCTTCCAGAATGCCATCAGTCTCAAAATCTTTCCTCCAAGAAAGACAATTTTGCAACATATTCAGTGTATCTTGAACTTTAAAATCCCTCGCACGAAGGAATTTCAAGAGAATAACATCAGCCCTTTCATCACCTCCCAAGAGTGGAATGCCCCACATAGAATCAAGCCTATCTGACGCAGCTATGAGCTTATCCTTAAGCTCCTGAAGAGCCTTCTTTTCAGATGCCCTGAGGTGCGAAATGAAGTATGTATCTTCTTTAAATGAAGGGGTAATCAGCGTGGCTGCTTCCATTAAAGAAGTAACAAATTTTTTCTTCGAAGGTGATGGCTTTGGGGAAAACTCTGGAGTCTGAATCTGATCTTGAAGATTGATAATTTTTACTGAAGTAGGCGATGTGGCTTCCATTTCTCGAGATTGAAATGAAAGCCCAGGTGGAAATCTTTGTCTAAAATTGCAGTGTGAACAAGAAGTGGAGTAAAATGATAGAGTGAAAATGGTGGTCTGTTTAAAATTATTGGTGTTGAGGTGACGGGATTGAGCAGTGTGGAGTTAATTGTTTCAATGGTTACAGAAGTTAGGTTCACGTTTTTAATTTATCACTAAAATTTAAAATATCGAGTTTTGATCATTGAACTTAGATTCATATTTTCGATTGTTCATTCAACTTAGGTCTATATTTTCGATTGCTCATTGAAGGTTAAAATATCAAGTTTTGACGACTGAACTTTGAAATATACCGTACATTACTCATTAATATAAATTTTGAATTTTAAAAAATATCGAATTTATAGTTAGTAATGTATAACATTTTTCAAAGTTGAGTGAGTGATGTACAACATTTTTCAATATTTAGTGATCAAAATTTGATATTTTAAACTTTAGCGAACAATCGAAAATATGGATCTAAGTTCAGTGATCAAAACTCAATATAAGTTCAGTGACCATTAGAACAATTAACTCAGCAGTGCGTGTGCAATTTGAAGATTTTGAATGTGAAATGTGAACTTCGAAAAGCAACTTATTTAATAATAATAATAATAATAAATAAATAAATAATGCCCTTGTTTGGACTTATTTTGAAAATAATGAGATTTTGGGAAAAAAAAGGTATTTTGGAATATTATTTTTTGAAAAAAAATATGTGGTTAAAAATAAAGGAAATTTTTTGATTTACACGTAATATAACTTTATTGAAAAATGTGTGATTGAAAAAAAAAATCGAGCCTAAACAACAATTATAGCACATTTTATTAAATTTTAATAACTTAATAAAAAGTTAAAACCGTAAATTTCATGAAATATATTATTAAAATTGAAGTTTGAAAAAATTAATAAAAATTTGCAAAGTTCGTGTAATGATAAACAGACAGGTAGAAAGACATGGAATAAAAAAAAGGAGGATGTGTCAGCAAAATGTTGGCTTTTTTTTTTTATTTTTTTTATTTTTCAAACTCTCCAATCATGATCGACACGTGTGCAACTTATTTTTAACATTGTATTTCACCCTGTTTCTGTAGAAAACTCGCAAAGTTTTATCAAATAAGTTGTCATCCCTAACTCACCTTGTTTGAGCCTCATTTTTTCCATTCTTTCTTAGACCTCGTTTGCTGTTCAAAAATTCATTTTTTGATCGTTACTTAACATAGTTAGCATTCATTTTTGACATCTCCATTTACAGGTGGGACCCACCTTTCAAGCTAACAATCAAAAAATTAATTTTCAAAATCAGCACCAAAACAGGCTCCCATTATTTTTTCTACAGTACTTATTTCCAACAACTCATTCTTTTTTAACCATACGTTTCCATCAATTTATTATTTCATAATATATTATAAGAAATTAATGGGGCTCAAACACGGCCTGAGTTATTTGTACAACTTTTGTTGATAATTTTGATATTATCAAAATTCAGGCTATTGATTTAAAAAATAATTTTTAAAATTGATAAATGTGATGTTGCCGAGTATGAAGTTATCAACTAAAGTTGTCGATCAAAATTGTACAAACAGCGTGATTCTTTGTTTTCTTTTCTTTTACTACTTTTTTCTAGAGAAATGTGTATTTCCTTTTGTAAAACAACTTCAATACGTGGGTAATTGGGTTTGAGTTTTGGAAACTAGTGTTTTTTTTTTTTAAGTCCCGGTTTGTTTTTGTTAAAATTAATTTTAATAAAATGTATATTTAAAAAGTTGATAGAAATTGTGAACTTCATAAAGTGTGGGACTAAAATTAATTATTAACTTTAACTTAAATTTTTATCAATTTTTTTTAACTAAATCAAGTAGACAAAGTTTTTATAGTTGTGAACATTTGTAAATAATAAGTACAAATTTGAGAGTCTTATGATAAATTATAATTTAACCTTATAGCTCAATTTCTCTCCATTTTCGAGTTACATTATTAAAATACGAAGGGAAGGAATTTGTACAGCTTTATGAATATTTTCAGGGGAAAACTGCTGCAGCGGTTCCTAACTTTTTCGTTTTTTGCACACTTTTACCTTAGTTTTCATTTTGTACCAGCGTAGGTACCTAACATTTCATAAATATACACCTAAAGTCCATTTGGAGGGAAATCGTTCAAAACATCGTCAGTTGACTCGAAAAATTCTTTGAACTATCTGCTACCGCAATGATTTTATTGGATGTTGATACTTTCTGGACAGTGTTTTTGAACGGTTTTATTATATTTTGATTCCTTAATTTTTCTTGTCAACTGATGGTATTTTGGACTGTTTCTGTCCGGATGGACTTCAGGTGCATATTTATGGAAGGTCAGGAACTTCCGCTAATACAAAATGAAGGTTAGGGTAAAGTTTGTAAAAAGGAAAAAGGTTAGGGACAGCTGCTGCAATTTTCCCTATTTTCAAGGTAAATCTATACTATGCTTTCAATCTCATACAAAGAATGCCAAGTATGTAAAGTCTAAGATTGCCTCGAATTTGCAATTGTTCTCTTTATCTTCTCTTAAGTAGGACTTCACCTCAATGGTGAGACTTCGTCTTAAAATCAAAGTTCATTGCCTTGCATAAATATTTATGCTTGGACTTGAAGTACTATTGATGTGTCACCTTGGTTTTATCTGCTTCAGTTTCAATATCACTTCGACTCCAAATTATTGGACGCCTCTTGCTTCATTATTTCTTTTGCTCCAAATCCTTGGACGCATCATCAAAACATCAATCAAAATCGAATACTTAATGATTCGGCCTTGAGCTTGTAACACTATCGTTATGCCTATGTTCTTACGGTGACAAGCCGCCTCTCTGAACCACCTTTTTGTAAGATCATTAAGTCTTTTCTAGGAGATTTAACACATTGAAATAGTCAAAAGTTGTAATCTAACGCATTGAATAACTTTTAGCCCTTGTCTAACATAATTTTTCTTGGAAATAATGAATTTTTGAATAGTAAATTTTAAAATAATGTATGATTAAAAAGTTTTGAATTTACGTGAATAATATTTAATTGTGAAAATGTGTGGTTCAAAATGAGTATGAGCAAAAAATTAAAAAGAATAGTTATCAAACAAGGGCTTAATTTGACTGATGTGATATCTCTACAAGGACAAATCCTCCCCCCTTCCCGCCTATGATGTTGTGTGAAAAGTTACAATGCTACGTTGGTTAGAATGTGACATCATTAAGCTTGACCCATAAGCTGTTGGAATGAGGGCCTCTCAACCTCTTTCTTTTGCATACAAATTAATCACACTTGGTGCTGTTTGAAGGTAATCTCAAATTGGTATTTCTCACTCTAAAAATCCAAACTCTACTCTCGCACTTTTTTTATGTTCATATTTTTCCCGTACTAAAATTTTCGTGTCCATTTATTGACTCGACATTAATGATCCCCTTGTCTTTGTTTCGAGAAGCATCAATATGCATCTTGTAACTCATATGTTCAAGTATACAAGTAACATACACGTGAAAAGAAGAGAGGTAGAGATCTTTTGATGTGATGGGTCTCAACAAAATTCGAATATCATCAATATCTATTAAGCATTCCTAAAATTATTGTTTTATTTATTAAAAAACTCAATGTGCTTAGTTTTCCTTTCGAAGACTCAATATTTTATATATTCGATAAGTTTAGTTTCTACTTGACATGGATTAAACTCTTAATAAAAAATTAAAGGGGTGTTTGAGCCACATTATTTTGGTAATAATGCATTCTTGAATAGTGCATTGATGGGAAATATGTGGTTAAAAAATAAGGAAAATTTTTTAATTTGCGTGTAATATTATTTTATTGAAAAATGTGTGGTTGAAATAATGTCAAATCACTGTTTAAGAATGTATTTTTTTTGGAATAATGTGTCTCAAACAGGCACTAAACAATTTTAATCATTCTTTTCATTAATATAGAATTTTTTATTTATGGTGTGTTTGATTTCGAGTATGGAATTCACATGAAAAGAAAATAAATTATAAGTAATTGAATTGCCTAAAAATTATTTGTATAGAAATTATCAATTAAATGTAATTGATTGATTTTATTTTCAACCTGAAAAATGTTATACTTATCCATTTTTTATTAATAAGTAGGTGAAAGAAAGAAAGGATAGATGAGAGAGAAAGCGAGTGAATTATCTGAAAAATAAAACATACTCTCCCTAAAAAAATATTTTTCTTATTTTCAAGAAAAATATGGTCATGTGACCAAAAGTAAAAAAATATTTTTCATGAAAAAATATCAATCAAACCGCACAAAAGTAGAAATTTAGGAAAAAATGACATTTTCCATGGAAAATCTTGACAATCAAAATTCAGTCTTGTACTTTTCATCAACTTTTATCAAATTCTTCCAAAAATCTAATCTTAACTACACCAAACAGGTTTAATGACTTTATCTTCTATATTTCTAAGTAATTAAACCAAAAATATTTAATAGGCTGAGAATCGGCTCCACTGGAACATGAGCTGCGGCTTGAACCGACTACGAAGGGTAGATGTAGCCTCTGACGAGGATATGGTGGTAATGATTGGTCACAGCTTGGGATCAATGATGATTCGGCTTTTTCTTCGGCTTTAGCCCATATGATATCGTAGATAGATATTACAGTTAGTAATTGAGCCGACTTTTCTTTTTTGGAAAAATTCATAATCAAGAGTTCAAGTATTACATATTTCAAAACTAAAAACAAAAGTTTTAGATTTTTATTAAAATTTAGTTATAATTTAATTAATTAATTTAATATATTAAGGTAATTGATCTATGCATTTTGATCACAAATTAACGAGTTAGTTAATCATCTATTATTTTTAGATCACGAATCAAAAATTTTATAGGTCACAAATAATTTAACATTCACAGATCAAAAATTTCATGTCACAATTTGTTCATCGTTCAAAAATCATAAAAAATAATTAGGTCACAATTTATTTATCGATCACAAATCACAAACTTCATAAGTCACATATTATTATACAGTAAAAAATTATCAAATTATTGGTCACAAATTAACAAAATATCAAGTTACATATTATTTTTTTGTAACAATTTATTTTTTTTATTGGTCACATATTGTTTATTAGTCACGAATTAACCAATTTAATGATCACATTCAACTAAATCATTTATGACCACCACCTCACCATTGTCATCAGTCGCAACTCCATCTAAAGCTACCGCGCACCAACACCACCACCACTACACACACAGCATCACAGTAGCACCATCACCATTGCTACAACCACAACATTATAGAACCATCACCACTACACCCACAACATCACAAAACTTATCGCACCACTGCAACAACCACAGCATTACAGATCCACCACCACCTCATGAGTCTCGTCTCTACCACCATCTCACCATTACCATCACCGCTGCTGCACACCACTAAGCACAACCACAACCACCACGATCTCATCACATCCCACAACAATAACAAAAATCACAGTCAGAAATGTAAGATCTCCTTTACTTCTCGAAGATCTTACAGATATGCTTCACGCAGTGGTTGCCTGCGCTAACAGAGGCTAGGCCATGAAGAGATAACAAGGCGGCAAGGTGTACAACGAGGCGGTGTTCGTCTGAGTAGAACGAAAAGCGGTAGTTTGCATACAGTGTTCATCGGAGTAGAAGGAAGAGAGATAACGAGGCGCGGCGGTGTTAGGCTACTTCGCACAACTTCACTCCGATGGGTCTTTTCTGGTAGAGAGTGATGCAAGAATATAGAGAGAAAGAGAAGTGAGGGAGAAGAAAGAGGAAATTATATATTAATTAATTTATTTTTAAATATATTCATTAGTTAACAAAAAGATTTGATTTTTAAAATATTAAACATAACATATGATTTAAGAAATGAGATCCTTAAATGTGGTAGTTTCTATAATTTTTGATAAGTGTATTTTATACACTTATTTAGGCCATTAAAATTGAATATTTGTTAAAGAATTTGATGGAATATGGCTTAATCATATTTATATATTGTGTGCAGGTTACAATCAATGAAAGATATGAGAATAAAGAAAATAAGCGGAAAAAACGACTCAATTACATCAAGGCAAAATTTGGGGACTAGAATGCAATAATCCAAAAGTTGAATTGGATCAAAGAACGATGAGTTGAAAACACGAAGAGTCAATTGGAGTTGAAGAGAAGCTAATAGGACAAGAAATTTTGGAAAAGGACCAAAACACACACTTCAGAAAGTTTAGGGACCAAATTGGCCCCTAAAATAATTGAACTATGTGTACGCATGGGCCTGTAGGCCCTGCATACGCACGGTTGGAAAATTGAATTTTCGAAGCTCAATTGAGGCTACTATGCATACGCACCAAATGAACCATGCGTACGCATGGTTCAATTCCAAAAAAAAATTCTGTTTCCTTATTTTGTTTTGGAAAGTCTTGGTTTGAAATTTTTTGCACTATATTTATACTTAATGATTCGGGTGATGTCGTTCCTTTATTTTTCCTGTTTTTCATACATTAATATGCTAGGCTAGACATCTTTGTATTGGATGGATGACAAAACTGATTGACTCCTAGTTTTTAATTCAAAACCTTATGTTTTTATCTTAATTCTTACGTTGTGGTTTTTTTAATATGCATATCTATATTGTTTTAATGTTTACGCACCATTAGGACAATAAGTTGCTTATTCGTAGTGTTGAAAAACTCACAGTAGGTAGAACATTGTTATTGGAACGCATGACAATGAATGTTAGGAATAATATTTATGACGTGTGCGATCATGTGTGATAATCCTATACATCAATGCGTGTTTGCCATATGAATTCGGATTAGGAATAGGATCGTTTCGTGGTAATCATAGGTTTATTATATCTTGGGAAAGAATAGTAAATAAATGTGGAATTATTGATCTTCACAATTGCATGAGTTGAGATCATTGTCAGAGGTCGAGAATTAGAACTAAGAGTTGATCAGTGGCGTCGGAAATCCAATACATTCACTCATCTAAAATCTAAAACAAATTCTCATAAATTTTGCAAATGTTTAGTTATAGAACTTAATTAGCTATTCAAACAAACGTTAACGTTTAGTTAATCTCACGAATTTAATTATATCGAATACACTGGAATTAGACCTTATTCTCTGTGGGACGATAACTCTTTCATCACAATTATTACTTGTACAACGAACCTGTACGCTTGCGGGATTTTAACGAACAAGTTTTTAATGCCGTTGCCGGGGAATAACGGTGTTAATTTTAGTTATTAGATATTTTAAATTCGTTTATTTTTATTCTTATTTCATTTTTAGTAGTTGCTTTTAGGCTACCATTAAACAGCTTAGTTCTCTTGTGTCTTGACACTTTTTAAGCGACATTAGTTTATGCAAAATCCTGAGGAACCAGATCTCTTCCCAATAGATCATGAAATAGAAAGAACATTTAGAAATCGTAGACGAGTTCAACGTCAAGCAAGGAGAATGGCCGATAACCAAAATCAACCACAACATCAGGTCCAGCTTCACGAGCAAATACCACAACCAAATCAACCGAGAGCTATCCACAACGATGCCCCTGTCTTAGTTGGAGATTATGTCAATCCAATTCCTGCACCAGTGCAACCAGCTGCAGTATATCCTCCCTTTGGACAACCTAATTTCCACCTTAGACCAGATGTCATCAGTTTGTTCCAAAATCACTAAGACATCAAGTTCTTTGGAAAAGCCATAGAGAATCCTCATGAACATATTTTGGCGTTTCTTATGCTATGTGAGGTAATCAGTCACGAAGGAATATCAATATATGCATTTCGAATGAGATTATTCCCTCATACCTTGAAAGACACTGTAAGGGAATGGTTTCTTTGTTTACCACCTGGAAGCATTCAATCTTGGAACGATATGGTTCAAGAATTCACGATGAAATTTTTTCCACCTTTTCAAGTTCATCAAGTCAGGAATGAAGTCCACACTTTCAAGCAGAAAGAGCTCGAAAGCTATCCAGAGGTAAGGGAGAGATTCAAGAATTTTTTCAGAAAATGCCCCAGCTTTGACATCCCTAAAAAGGCTCAGCAATATCTATTCTACTACGGTCTAAAGCAAGAATTCAGAAATATGATAGATGCTTCTGCAGGAGGATCGGTGATGAAACTTGATGTGGATGAGGCATATGACTTGTATGAAAGAATAGCCGAGAATCAATCGATGTGGCCAACCGATAGGAAAACGCCAAGGAAGACAGCAGGACTGCATAATGTAGATGCAGTAACAGCACTGGCTGCACAAATGGAAGTTCTCACAATGAAAATGGATAATCTATCTCAGTCAGTTAATATGGTACATCAATCTCCACCGGTTTGTGAAGGTTGTGGAGCTGATCATAATACTACGCACTGCCCTCTGGCGTCTACACATGTTAACCAGTCTAAAGAAGTGAACTATGCGCAGAACTTTCAGAGACAGTAAAATAGTCCCTTCTCCAACACATTTAATCTGGGTTGGAGAAATCATCCAAACTTTTCGTGGTCTAGCAATCAGAGACAAGGACAAGGAGGTAACAATCAGAATAAACCACCGGGGTTCCAAGAGCAGCAACAACAGCAAGGAAAGAAACCGTCTTTAGAAGATTTGCTGGCTCGGTACATTATTAAAATTGAGACCAACTTTCAAAATTAACAGGCCTCAATCAAGAACTTGGAACAACAGGTGGGACAGATTGCAGCCGCGTTATCAGGTAGAGCTCAAGGGACGTTACCGAGCAACACCGAGACAAACCCTAAGAAGCAGGTCAAAGCCATAACTACACGAAGTGGAATCCAACTTCCAGAAATACATGTAAAGCGCCAACAACTATCACAGAAAAGACACCTACAACGGGTGAAGAGCAAGTTGATGAATTAGACAAAACAACAGAGAAAAATCAAATTGAGTCATCGGGCAGTCTACGAGTTAAGACAAGCACTCTTGTCAAAGCATATGTGCCTCCAATCCCATTCCCACAGAGACTGCAAAAACATAAGCTAGATAAGCAGTTTCATAAATTTTTGTATGTAATTAAGAAGCTATACATTAACATACCGTTCGCTGAAGCCCTAGCTCAAATGCCCAGCTACGCCAAGTTTATGAAAGACATCTTATCAAACAAGAGAAAGCTAGAAGACAATGAAACGGTCATGCTTATTGAGGAGTGCAACGCAATTCTCCAACACAAATTACCACCGAAACTAAAAGACCCAGGGAGTTTTACTATTCTTTGTAATAGTAGTAATTTGTATATAGATAAGGCATTATGAGATTTAGGAGCTAACATCAATTTAATGCCCTTATCTCTTTTCAAGAAACTACTGCAGTTAGCCGATAGGTCAATCAAGCACCCGTGAGGTATTTGTGAAGATATTTTGGTCAAGGTCAATAAGTTTATCTTCCCAGTGGACTTCATTATTCTAGATATGGAAGAAGATCAGGACTTCCCCCTCATATTGGGTCGCCCATTTTTGGCTACGGGAAGGGCTCTGATAGATGTGCAAAAGGGTCAGTTAATATTGAGGTTAGATGAAGATGAACTGACAATCAATGTGTTTAGAGCCTTCAAATTTCAGAATGAACTAGATTCTTGTATGCAGATTGACATAATAAGGAAAGCAGTGTCAGAGGCATTTAAACTTGATCACCTTCAAGATCCGCTTGAGGCTTGCTTGGTACATTCTTAGGAATTCATCAGAAAAAGAGGAATCAGAAGAGTGTGCACGTTATTTAGCAGCCATACGACCAATTTTCAAGCAGCCATGTTTGGAGCTCGCCGAAAGACCCACAAAACCTTTACCATCTATACAGCAAGCTCCAACTCTTGAACTCAAACAGTTGCCCATTCATCTGCGCTATGCGTATTTGGGGGAAAAGAATTCGCTTCTAGTAATTATCTCGAACAATCTTACAGAATCAGAGGAAGATCAGCTTCTAAGAGTACTCCGGGAGCACAAGACAGCATTAGGATGGACGATATCAGACATAAGAGGCATCAGCCCTTCGCTTTGCATGCACAAGATATTGATGGAAGATGATTACAAAGCTTCAGTTGAGCATCAACGTAGATTAAACCCGAATATGCAGAAAGTGGTAAGAAAAGAAGTATTAAAGCTTTTGGATGCAGGGATAATCTATCCCATATCAGACAGTCATTGGGTCAGTCCAGTACAAGTAGTGCCGAAAAAAGGAAGAATCACGGTGGTCCCAAATGAAAATAACAAGCTCATCCCTACACGGACATTTACTAGTTTGAGAGTCTGCATTGATTATCGCAAACTCAACAACGCCACTAGGAAAGATCACTTTTCCCTCCCTTTCATTGACCAAATGTTGGAGAGACTCGCTGGACATGCATACTAATTTCTTAGATGGTTATTCGGGGTACAACCAGATTCCTATAGCACCTGATGATCAAGAGAAGATAACCTTTACATGCCCTTGTGGCACTTTTGCTTATAAGAGGATGCCCTTCGGCCTTTGTAATGCTCCAGCCACCTTTCAGCGTTGTATGATGTTAATTTTCTCAGACATGGTGGGACATATTATTGAGGTGTTTATAGATTATTTCTCAGTGTTTGGAAAATCATTTAAGGAGTGCTTTGAACACTTGGGAAAAGTGCTGCAGAGATGTGAAGACACAAACCTTGTATTAAATTAGGAAAAATGTCATTTCATGATTCAAGAAGGGATTGTGTTAGGGCATTTGATTTTAGCACGGGGTATTGAGGTTGATAGAGCTAAGATACAAGTCATCGAAAAAATACCACCACTGGTAACAGTTAAGGGAGTTAGAAGTTTCTTGGGTCACGCTGGGTTCTACCGTCGTTTCATCAAAGATTTTTCCAAATCTCGAAGCCATTATGCAATCTACTGGAAAAGGGGCCCCATTTCACTTTTCTGAGGAGTGCTTGACAGCTTTCAACATCTTAAAAGAAAAATTGGTTTCTGCTCCAATATTGGCTTCCCCAGATTGGAATTATCCGTTCGAACTTATGTGTGATGCTAGTGATCACGCAGTGGGGGCAGTGTTGAGTCAACGAAAGGAGAAGAGTTCCCATGTTATTCACTATGCCAGTAAGACTTTGGATGAGGCTCAAATGAATTATGAGACTACAGAGAAAGAGCTTTTGGTAGTAGTGTTCGCTGTTGACAAATTTAGATCATACTTGATTGGGTCAAAAGTGATAGTCTATACGGATCATTCAGCCTTAAAATATCTACTAAGCAAGAAGGATGCAAAGCTGAGACTTATTCGAAGGATACTCCTATTGCAAGAGTTTGATTTGGAGATCATAGATAAAAAGGGGAGTGAGAATATTGTGGCAGATCACCTTTCTCGCCTCGAATTGCATGAGTCAAACTCTACAGTGGAGATCAATGAAGTTTTTCCTGATGAAATGCTTTTTCAGATTATCACTACACCATGGTACGCCAATTATGTCAATTATTTGGCTCGCCCGATCATCCCACCAGACTACTCCAGTCACCAAAAGAAGAAATTCTTCAGTGACCTAAAACACTACTTTTGGGATGATCCAATTCTTTATAGAAGGGGTCTAGATCAAATCATACACCGTTGTGTACCAGAGGTAGAGCAGCAGCAAGTGTCATGTCACTCTGCACCATATGGGGGCCACTTCGCAGCAACCAAGACAGCAACAAAGGTACTACAATCGGGTTTCTATTAGCCTACGTTGTTCAAGGATGCACATTATATGGTGAAACATTGTGACAAGTGTCAAAGGACTGGAAATATCTTAAGAAAGAACGAGATGCCTTTAAACAACATTTTGGAAGTTGAAATTTTCGACGTTTGGGGCATTGACTTCATGGGACCATTCCCTCCCTCCTACGGTCAACAATACATACTAGTGACAATGGACTATGTGTCTAAGTGGGTTGAAGCTGTAGCTTTGCCAACTAACAACGTGCGAGTGGTAACTCAGTTCATGAAGAAGAACATTTTCACTCGATACGGCACTCTAAGGGCAATCATTAGTGATGGTGGAAAGCATTTCTATAATCGATTATTTGCATCGCTGTTGGCCAAATATGGAGTAAAACACTGTGTCTCGACTCCGTACCATCCTCAGACTAGAGGGCAAGTGGAAATCTCCAATAGGGAGTTAAAGAAGATTCTCAAAGCTACAGTCAATGCTTCCCGCAAGGATTGGGCTAAGAAACTAGACGATGCACTTTGGGCTTATAGAACAGCGTTTAAGGCTCCAATTGGCATGTCTCCATATCGACTGGTGTTTAGAAGGACCTGTCATCTGCCCGTTGAGTTAGAGCATAAGGCATATTGGGTAACTCATTTGCTCAATTTCAATATGAGGGCGGCAGGAGAAAAAAGGGTTCTACAACTCCATGAGCTAGGGGAATTTCGTTTGGATTCATATGAGAATGCAAAATTTACAAGCAGAAAATCAAGAGATGGCATGACAGACATATAAGAGAGAAGGATTTTGAAGTAGGCCAGCAAGTATTGATGTTCAATTCACGTCTCAGACTCTTTCCTGGAAAGCTAAAATCTAGGTGGTCAGGTCCTTTCACAGTAGTAGCCGTGCTTCCACATGGTGCTGTAGAAGTAGTATCTCAGGATGAATAGAGAAGGTTTAAAGTGAATGGACAACAGTTGAAAGCCTATTGGGGAGGTGACTACTCCAATGAGAAGACGACCGTACCTCTTAATAGTGCAGAGTAGCCTGAGCAACAAAGTCGAGCTATAGACTATAAAAATAGTGCTTATTAGGAGGCAACCCAATTCTCTCCCCTTTTATTTATTCCGCTTTGTTGCATTAGATTAGGATTTTTTTATATGTTTTTTTTATTGTTTGGGTGTGTTCGATAGATTAGGTGTCATCCATTCATTGCTTAGTTGTTGAGTCAATGCACAGGTCACACAATTTAATATTTGTTTTACACAAGTTTAGGGAAGTTCAATCATTCCAGACATGCAATTGGAGGGCACCATGAATATCTAGACAAAAAAAATGAGATGTTAAAGTCATCAAGGTTGAAACGTGTAATTTTGGATACGAGAATGCTTACTTATAATCTATTGATTCCCACATCAATTGCACATTTTTCGATCATAGTGATAAAGGTATTAGTTTGGGAATGGAACACGAGTGGTCGGGTTCGTTTGAAACCAAAACGAACCTTTCAAGATTGGCGTTGAACTTCTATGTCATAATCGTTTTGCATACTTCTAAACTATATTATGTAAAGAATTCAGTCGGGGGTGGGTATGAAGAGTCAGTTATTAAAAAAAAGGTTAACCATGCACGGTTGGCAGATTGGCCATCTGAGGCCAATCTACTTTGGCTGTGCGTACGCACGAACCAAGCCATGCATACGCACAGCTTGGTCGGGTGAGGGTTTAAATCCCTCACCCACGCACATAGTCCCTTTGTTGCATTAGATTAGGATTTTTTTTATATGTTTTTTTTATTGCTTGGGTGTGTTCGATAGATTAGGTGTCATCCATTCATTGCTTAGTTGTTGAGTCAATGCACAGGTCACACAATTTAATATTTGTTTTACACAAGTTTAGGGAAGTTCAATCATTCCAGACATGCAATTGGAGGGCACCATGAATATCTAGACAAAAAAAATGAGATGTTAAAGTCATCAAGGTTGAAACGTGTAATTTTGGATACGAGAATGCTTACTTATAATCTATTGATTCCCACATCAATTGCACATTTTTCGATCATAGTGATAAAGGTATTAGTTTGGGAATGGAACACGAGTGGTCGGGTTCGTTTGAAACCAAAACGAACCTTTCAAGATTGGCGTTGAACTTCTATGTCATAATCGTTTTGCATACTTCTAAACTGTATTATGTAAAGAATTCAGTCAGGGGTGGGTATGAAGAGTCAGTTATTAAAAAAAAGGTTAACCATGCACGGTTGGCAGATTGGCCATCTGAGGCCAATCTACTTTGGCTGTGCGTACGCACGAACCAAGCCATGCATACGCACAGCTTGGTCGGGTGAGGGTTTAAATCCCTCACCCACGCACATAGTCCCCACAAATCCCCTCTTCACCCATACACGAGCACCCCTCTATTTATCCACAAATCGGCGCATCTTCCCCCTGATTTCTTCATCCCTTCACTTGGGCATTACACATTGGTCACATTAGAGTACCTTGTACATCAACATCATCCACTCAAACACTCCCAATTGCCAAGAACTCGAAGGTAATATACTTCACTTTGAACACTTGCGGGTTGCAATTTTTTTTTTCAATTTTCGTGCATTTTGATGAATTTTTTTTATTATTGTGGAGGTTGGGCTTAGATAGATGGTGGATTTTGTTCAATTTGATGTTAACATTGGTAGATTCATAACAACATAGGCATATGGACATTCTTGCTACAACATTGCCCACAAAGTGTTTGTTTAATTGTCCAAAAGACTCATTGGTCTACATTTTAGCTTGAATTGTTGCACAACACTGGGGCTTTCCTCAATTTAACGACACCTTATACTTGCTTGCATCCACTCTATTGTATAACTTGAAATTGGAGGGAAACTACACGTTGTACTTACCACCCCTTCCACCGCCCTTCCGTGTTCTTCCCCACACATAGCACTACACTTTGCTCTTCGTTTGGTACTTATGGTATTCTCTTGATAACAATTACCCCGTTCATGTATCTCATTTGCTTATTTTGTGCCTTTTGCAGAAATGCCTCCCAAACGCACATGCGACGCTCCATCCACTTCAAAGGGGAAAGGCAAAACCTCTTCTTCGTCCAACCTAGGCCGCTCTCGAGTTGATAAAGGCGGCATGCGAAGATTCCTAAGCCCAGAGCATAAGCTTCGATTTGAGCAAATAGTCACCAAATGGACTATTTTACCAGAGCGGGAAGTGGCTTTGGAAGATTTCCCGGGGTTTGAAATTGAGACATTAATCCATCGTGCGGGCTGGGAAAAGGTGATAGCTAAACCATTTGCTATTTATCCTACACTTGTTCAAGAGTTCTACACAAATTTCAACTTCTCCATCATCGAGCCTGGGACCGATCACCAGCACCGAACCTGGGTGCGGGATAAATGGTTTATGTTCACACTTGAGGTCATTAATGAATACCTTGAATTGAATTAAGAAGGAATCATCCCGATACCACCAGAGCAGAATTGGCCAGAGTTAGCACAGGTGTTGTAAGGAAGAGCAGATGCCTGGCCGCTCCGTCGACTGGATTTCTTATACAGTAATTTAACTGAGTCCCTCATGGTTCTAATGATGTTTGTTTGCTACAATGTTGATCCCTCCAAGCATCATTACAAGTTCGATCACACTAAAGCTGCTTTGCTCTACCATCTAGCTAGAGGGCTCAAATTTGACTTGGGTACTCACATCTATAATCTGATTTGTGCCCGCGCTACTGAAGTAGACCCACGACACACACTCATATTTCCAAGCCTTATCTGTAGAATATGCAGGGCTTACGAAGTGCAGCTCCTACCAACTGAGCAGGCAATATGTCCTGCTGCCCCAATCAACATTCTCTCCGCCCAAAACTCTTGGAGAAAAGTCAATCAGTACAAACAAGGACGACAAGATAACCAGGATGAGGCAGGCCATGAGGATGACGTTGACATCCACCCGAACCCGCAACATGAGCCACCAGCTGATGCCCCCGTACTGCCACAGATGTTTGCGACGATGATCGGGCTGAGTAGGGATGTTCAACAGTTGCAGCAATCATTTACCGCCCTGGATTTACGGGTACAAGATTTACAAACTGACATTGGGATTGTACGAGCCAGCGCGAGCAGGACTCAAGAAGATGTCTTTGATTTACGTCGAAGTACTGATAGGCTAATTGACCAGGGCAGTTCTCAATTCCTTTCGCACCCTCCTTTTTGCATTTTATTCCTTATTGTGGTACATTGGGGACAATGCACCTGTTAAGTTTGGGGGTGATTTTATCTTTTATCTTCATGTTTACTTGTTTTCGCATGATTTCGCATGATTGGTATGTTTTATCTTTATATAAAAAAAAATTAATATTTGTGTGTTGTTTTTAACTTTTGTGTGCTTGTGTGGGTTGGATGGCCTTGCTGGCAATGAAGCATATATTGGAACTGTGTAATTAACTAAGAACCGTGGAAGAATTATATGTTGAGTTAATTGACACTTGTTGATGTGAAACTTGATCTTTATTGAGCACGATATTCATGTTCTGCATTGTGAATTGATGACTTGGTTTGTATAAGGAGAAAGTTGAACATAGTTGATTCAATAAAACTTCTTTTAGGAGAATTTGGAAATGATTAAACTAATATAGAGAAACATTGATATAAGTAAGGATTCCATGTGTGAAATGATTGTGTGGATTATCTAAAGCCAATAAGACGAATTGAGACGAAAACCTTGAGTTAGGGGTCGGTTTCAAGAATAGGTGTTTAATAAGGGGCATTGCACTAATCTTGACAATTAAAAGAAGTAAAAAGAATTTCTCTTCGGAGCCTTTTTAACTTTAGCAATTAAGCTTGCAAGGGTCCTTAAAACCTGGTGCCCTATGGTCATTTGACTTGGGAGTCACCGGCTGAAAACTCTCTACAGGGGTCACTTAGTCACTTAATGGAAAGAAGTATATGTATATATATATATATATACCAAGTGCCAAGATTAAGTCTCGAACAACTATTCAAGGGACTTATACCTTTGACAATGGGTCACGAGCTCAATTGAGTCTTAGAAGCCGAAGTAATCAAAAATATGGGAGAATCCTTATGAGTCGAGATGGGAATCTATAGTAGTTACGATCTATCCAAATGAGAGAGGGTAAGGATTAGAATTAGCTAAAAATCAACCTTAGTGCATACGTCGGGAAAAGTGAGTAAAAATCTTAAGTTTGGGGGTGTGTATCTTACGAGTGAGGAAAGGAAATAATTGACTACTACAGGTTGGGAATCAAACCAGTTATTAGCGTTAAGATGTTTACATGAATATTCACAAACACACTTTAAGTTTCACATTGATTAAGGGGAAATTAATTTCAATTGTGTAATTTGGACACTTTTCAAAGTAATGACACAATTATCCAATCCTGAGACTAACAGCATACCATCTAACCAAAGTTTAATTGGATTAGGCTATAAATTGTTTGAGGGCAAACAAATGTTTAAGTTTGGGGGTGTTTGATAAGCGTATTTTATACACTTATTTAAACCATTAAAATTGAGTATTTGTTAAAGAATTTGATGGAATATGACTTAATCCTATTTATATATTGTGTGTAGGTTACAATCAATGGAAGATACGAAAATAAAGAAAATAAACAAGAAAAATGACTCAATTACATCAAGGCAAAGTTTGGGGACTAGAATGTAATAATTCAAAAGTTGAATTGGATCAAAGAACGATGAGTTGAGAACACCAAGAGTCAATTGAAGTTGAAGAGAAGCTAATGGGACAAAAAATTTTGGAAAAGGACCAACACACACACTTCATAAAGTTTAGGGACCAAATTGCAAATTGACCCCTAAAATAGTTGAACTGTGTGTACGCATGGGCTTCCAGGTCCTGCGTACGCACGATTGAAAAATTGAACTTCCGAAGCTAAATTGATGGCTATGCGTACGCACCAAAATGTACTATGCGTACGCATGGTTCAATTCCGACAAAAAAAATTCTATTTCCTTATTTTGTTTTGGAAAGTTTTGGTTTACAATTCTTTGTACGATATTTATACCAAAAGTCGACAAAAATACGGGATACCTAATTTTGATGAGATTGGAAGCCGACAAAGAGGAAAAAAGAGCGGGGTATACATTGAAGAACAAGACTTCATCACTTGGATCCGAAATTGAAGGTATAAAGTGGAGGATTTCAGATTCTTTTCATACCTTAATGATTCAGGTGATGTCGTTCCTTTATTTTTCCTATTTTTCATACATTAATAAGCTAGGTTAGACATCTTTGTATTGGATGGATGACAAAACTAATTAACTCCTAGTTTTTAATTCAAAACCTTATGTTTTTATCTTAATTCTTGCGTTGTGGTTTCTTTAATATCCATATCTATTTTGTTTTAATGTTTGCGCACCATTAGGACAATAAGTTTCTTATTCGTAGTGTTGGAAAACTCACAGTATTTAGAACACTGATATTGGAACGCATGACAATGAATGTTAGGAATAATATTTGTAACGTATGCGATCATATGTGATAATCCTATATATCAATGCGTGTTTGCCATATGAATTCGGACTAGGAATAGGATCGTTTCGTGGTAATCATAGGTTTATTATATTTTGGGAAAGAATAATAAATAAATGTGGAATTATCGATCGTCACAATTACATGAGTTGAGATAATTGTCAGAGGTCGAGAATTAGAACTAAGAGTTGATCAGTGGCGTCGAAAATCCAATATATTCACTCATCTGAATTCTAAAATAAATTCTCATAAATTTTGCAATTTTTTAGTTATAGAACTTAATTAGCTATTCAAACAAACGTCAACGTTTAGTTAATCTCACAAATTTAATTATATCGAATACACTGGAATTAGACATTATTCTTTGTGGGATGATAACTCTTTCATCACAATTATTACTTGTACAACGAACCCGTACGCTTGCGGGATTTTAACGAACAATTTTCACTTTCTTTTTCTATCTAGTAGGCCCAGTTCGTCTGCAACATGCTTCCAAGAGTTTGAATTCTTTGGCCAGTGCAACTTTTCAGGAGCCAAGAGGTATAAATTGTAAAGAGAAATTCTTAATATCTATTGTATTCATTGTACATTGATTTGTAACTGTAGGAGAAACTTGTCGTGTTTCCATTAAATATATGATTAAGAATGAAGTTTGATCAATTTATAAATAATTTATAAATTCATCACAGGGAGACGGATAATGCAATCAATCTATTAGATTCATCTATTCAAACTAATTACATACGTAATTGATAATATTAAAAAAAATAGAGTTAAATAGAATCCCAAAAACATATCGCTATTTGATGATCTAAATCAACTACATTTTCTATCAAATTGTTGATAATTGTCACTACGAGAATATTCAAATCTTCAAGAACTCGATCGATGTATCTCATTGGAAGAACAAAGTACAAACGTGAGATGGTGGAAAAGAAATTTCATACCCTTTAATGAGACAGGAAAACAATAAAAAAAAGAGTACATAAAAATTAAAAAATTAAGTATATATAGTTTTCTAAACAAACTTTATCAATAGCACCACATTTCTCTAATAGTACGATGTGAAACTTTTGACATTTACTGCAGTGATTCACCCTTGCCAATTTTCCTAACCCATAAGCAATGAGTTAAATAAAACAAAATAGATGTTTCTCTCCTTTTGGATTTCTAGGAATTGATTACTTAACACTAAAACAATCATACTAGCTTTAGTACTTGGTCAATGTACCTGAATCATTTTATGTACTAAAGACATGATATATAAGGTCATCTTTAACATTGCACCAAAATTTGTATCATTTTGTACCAAATTTTGCAACAAATCTTCCACAAAACTAAAATTTATCTCTAACAATTATACCAAAACTTACATCAAATGAACAATATTTTATTATTTCATTCATTCTTTCGATTTTTGACAATGAATTTATTTTTTTAAAAAAAAAACTATTTATTTATTTTATAACTATATAAATTACTAAATCATAACTACGTTAAATTAACAAATATATTGAATTATTATTGGTTACTAAATTATTTACATGTTTTATATATTATGTTAAATTGACGAAAATAATTGATTATATTATTAATTTATTATAAACAATTATGTTAAATTTACGAAAATTATTACTAATTAAAAAAAATCCTTAATTATTATTGATTATATTATCAAAAATAATAAAATTTAACAATATAATTAATAATGTAATTAATTGTTATTATTATTAGTATAGAACAAAAATGACACTAATGCCCTTAACTATTATCTTTGAAAAATGAAAAAGAATGGCAAAAGGGACATTGCACCATTTGGTGCAAAAAAGGTGCAATGAACAGTATTGCACCAAATATAGTGCAACAGTTGGAGGGACGTTTGTACCAAATTTTAGTGCAATATAGTATCAAAAGATGCCCATCGAAGATGCCCTAAGAATGAACTTTATAAGAAATAGAAGCTAAGATATTTGTTTGTCATATTATCTAGTTGAACGTACTAAGCCCCCGTTTGGTCCCCATTTTCTTTCTCTCTCTTATTTTTAACCGCACAATCTTTCATAAAATAATAATATATGTAAATCGAAAACTTTTCATTCTTTTTCTATCACACAATTTTCAAAAAAATATTATTCTAATCATTAAAATTTGAAAAGAATGGAGCCAAACGGGGGCTAAATATATATTAAGAATATTATACATTCTCTCTCACACTCCAAAAGATTAATTAGGCTTCAATGCGTGTTTTTTTTTTTTTTAATCAATCATTTTAATCATCGAAGGGTATGTTGAGTAATGTTAGATTGGCCATGAATGGACAACCGTAAAAAGAAGAAACATGTGACATATTTGTTTATTGTTCAATGCACTGACTGTTGGAATTTAGTTTAAAGATTAAAAATTTTGGTTAAATATAAAACATGAAAATTGAGTTTTTGTCAATTTCAGCTATATATTCAGACTTGATTTGATAATTAAGTATAACTATAAATAGATTAACTTATTTCTACTCGTCGAGTAGATTGTCGTGGTGTATTTGGAATATCATAATCAATTCCGGAAGAATGAGAAATTGTGATCCGAAGTTGGAAAGAAAAGAGGAAAACTGGCCCAGGAATTTGTCTAACTCGAGCACTTAGGCAAGCAGGCGAAATTTTTTAGTAGAAAATGTCATTGGTGCTTGAGCGAGAGGTCATCGATAGGCGAGCAACAGTAAATGATGCTTCCCTTCATGTCATCTCACTCACTACTTCTCCTTTTTTATAAATAAGATCCTTTGAACGTCCATTATGCATTCCATTTCATTTCAATTGAGCACTATATCAAAAAATCTTGCAAAAACTCTCCAAAAATCATTTCTTGTAGAGGGAAGAATTTCGTTTGAGTTCTCTATTACTTGTGGTTTGAAGTGCTTCAACCACAAGTTGTATTCGTTATATTTTGGTAGACAAGTGCTGTAATTCACTGG
This sequence comes from Olea europaea var. sylvestris, assembly GCF_002742605.1. Taxonomy (NCBI): domain Eukaryota; kingdom Viridiplantae; phylum Streptophyta; class Magnoliopsida; order Lamiales; family Oleaceae; genus Olea; species Olea europaea. The sequence goes on from NC_036237.1 coordinate 26,240,926, forward strand.
CAGCGTTGGGACAATTTTGTCTTAAAGAAAAAGTATTAATCACTTGCCTTGGATTTCTCTTCATTCAATTTCTTTTCATCTACTTTCTTTCTTTTATCTTAATTTTCTTAGAATTTAATTACGCTCCTACGAATTAAACTTAAAATATTTCTTTGTCGTTTAAACAGCAACCATCTCTCTATACAATAAACCAACACTAATAGCACTGTGGCTTCTCTCTCACTCGAAAGAGTTAATACTTAATTATTCTGGCTACTTTAGTAGGTGGGACTAAACCCAAATGAACATAGTTTTCAAATAAATTTATATTGTATGTTTGTTAATTATTGTATTGAATTTTATTGCTATTTGAGATCAATTTTTCGATTTGTCTATTGGATTCTCGTCAGTGAATTTATTTAGAAATCAAATTAAAATATAAATAGAGGATAAGAACACTAAAAATTTACGTGAAAATTCCAAAATTGGAGCAAACCACGAATGTTAAAAACATGGATTTTCTACTGCATAAATTTTTTTTACAATCTTATCTCTCACGAAATCCAAACTCTCGTGCATGACGTTTTGATTCTGTTATTAATAACCATTCCATTACAAAAAGGAAATTTCATTTTAAAATAAACAAATACAATCATATTCTAATTAAATAATACTCAAAACTCAAGCCTTGGGTTGACAACCAGTATTCGAAATTCTTTTTTTCTACATATTCATTTTCAACCATACATTCACATAATAAAATATTCTACACGTAAATTTAAACTTTTTCATGCTTATTAACCACACATTCTCCTAAAAATATCATTCAAAACATTATTTTTCTCAAATAATAAGCATCGAACAGGGGCTAAAAATATAACTTAAGTGCATCTCTAGTGTTACACCATTTCACCATAATTCACGAAATTACACCAAATATTTGGAGCAAATCTCCTCCATCCTATTACACTAGTTTGCACCAAAATGGTTAAATACAATTTTGTCATTCTCTTTTTCTTCGCAAAAAACTTGGTTATGGGTATTTGTGTCCACTTTTGTTTTACGTTTTTTAATACAGCAAATTATTATTATTATTATTATTATTATTATTATTATTATTACTACTACTGCTGCTGCTGTTGCTGCTGCTACTACTACTACTACTACGTGCATTTGTAATAAATTTTAATAATGTAATCAATAATAATTAAGGAACTAATTAATATAAAAGCACTCAAAAAGCTTTAAAATGTAACAAATATGATTATTTAAAGTTAATACGAAAATGTCACAACAACCACATACATATGTCGCTCTAAAATTATTTAAGGAACACAATACATAAAACAAATGAATAATTTAGTAATCTGGTAGATCACTTCCACATCCTTCAATGCCGTCAAAATAATTAAATTGCAATACTAATTTGACTTCGTAATATCATAATATCGGGAGTTTGAAAACGTATTACACTATTTTTAATTACATGATTTAGTATTTTTTTTATTTACGATATTTATATTAATTGTACTATATTTTTTAAATTTATTAATGAATTCAATATTTTCATTAATTTAAAATAATTAATTATTTAGTAATTTATTTAATTGTAAAATAAATAAGTAAATAATTTTTCAAATAAATAAATAGTTAAGAATCAAGAGAAGAAAATGATTGAACATGTTCATTTGACGTAAGTTTTGTTGTAATGAATTGAAGATGATTTTCAATTTGGTGCAAGATTTAATGCAAAATGATACAAAATTTACCTCAAATTTTGAATTTTGATGTAAAGTTGAAGATTGCCTAACTCAAATGTATACCAAAAATATGTTGATTTATAATCTCTTACATTCGAAAGCAAGTATCTAGACTGTTACTGCCCAGTTTCCTAATATTTATTTAGTTTTCAATTAAAAACATATTTAATACATTGAAATAAAAATTAAAAACATGTTTATACCTTTAAATTTCATGAGATACTTATTTATTTTATTTAGCTCACATTTAGTGGGAAATAAAATTTATGTTTTTATATTTTAATATAAATTAAAGTCAATAATTAATTTTAACTTATATTTCATGTGATTCACAACTTTTTAACTGTACATTTCATTAATTTTTATCAAAATCTGTTAAAAATTTTATTTTAATCACACTAAACGAGGGTTCATTTACCTCATTTACAACACAAAATATCTTGGCTTCTCTTAACCTCAATCCAAGGAATATTTGTTAATTAATTTTTTTTTTTTTTTTAACAATCTCGACATGAAGGATGAAAAAGACATTTATTGAATAATTAGAACAAAATGTTCATACCTTTCGGGTTTATTGTTGAAAAGGTTCTCATCTTTCATTTTTTGACATTTTTGCCTTTATTTCTATCTTTCTTTGCGAAAAATGTCCTTCTGTCCACTGACCGTCACTTGTTCCGTTAATTCAGTACAAAATTATCGTTTTCTTTTCAAATACTAAGGGCAAAACAGTCTCAACCCATTTACACCCATTCTTCCCCCCTTCAAATAGTTATACTAACACTAAGCATCCACACAAAAATAATGGATGAAATTATTACACTAAATAAAGAAAAAATGAGTGAAGAACCTTGTATTTCGAAAGTAGCCATTATGGTTGCTATCAGGTCGATTGCTAAAAATTTAGAATGATAAATAAAGATATATATTGAATGGGTTGTCGATGGACTGACGATGTTCATTTTCATTTTCATGCTTATTAAGGGTGTAATCAAGGGGTAAATTGAAAAGAACAAGTGCAAATTTATTTTTGTAAAGCACCCATAAGATTTCAATGGTGAATGATCCATTTGGCCCAATGGTGAGGATGAAACCTTGTGATAATAATCCCTACATAGGAATAACTTAGTCTAAAACATCCCTATCTTTAAAATATTTTTGCGAAAAACTTTCCTATCTTTCAAAGTATTTGTGCATAAGGTCCCCACTTTTCAAAAATCTTTGCAAAAACCATCACTGTTTTCTTCTATTACAGCCTATTTATAAACAGCAATACAAAGTCCCTAAATATACCAATTTGATCACAGCATCTTGGACACAATTCAGCCACCAACTAAGCAAAATCTCAACAAAAAATTAACCAATAAATATAATATAACAATTCAGAGGCAACTCTTCATTTCAAAAGTGCTAAATATCCACCATGCAACAAAGATATGTTCTGACTATGATAAATTCTATCTAATACTTCATAAACATCAAAAATAGGTTGTTAAGGTGCTACATTATATCCACTAACTTCATTGCACTACCTGTACAAGAAGGAACAAAAACAAAAGTAAAAAGAAGTGAGCATGGGGACTTGCAGATAGATGAATGCGAATTAGGTGCTAGAGGTGATGCCCTTTTGCAGCCTCTCCTATTGTGTTCTGGTTCACCACATTTCGTACATGTCATTATCAGTCCCGATCTTTTTCGTTGGCCAGCTGGTGTTCCTGAAATTGTCATTTGCTTTTTTCTTCTGTTTTTCTTTGGCCTCCCAACCCCCTTTGTGTATACTGGTGGATCCAGAGGGTCTAGGCCCGAGGTAGGCCATGAGTCCGGACCTGTGATGGGGAAAATTGATGGCATATATGTCCTGATATATGCATCCTTCATTGTAGATGTCATCTATGAACTCCATCACATTAAGGCTTCAGATACAACTGAGGCCTTCACATGGCAACAAGAAATTCTAGATAACTGCTAATCACGGCATGTACAAGTTCTCGCCCATAAATCTGCAGCATGTAGTACGATCCCAGCATTATGTCGAACTTGAAACTTTTCATTGCCTACATATTTAGCCACTCCATCGTTGCAAGCTTACTATTCTTTTCCTGAATCTTTTGAATTCTAGATCCTATTGCTGCTATCCACCGATCACAGGACTCTCTATGGGTTACGATTCTTTTCATCAAATACACCCTTATCTCTTCTAGCATGGTCCATATGAGCTTCTCTCTCGCATTCACAATTGTGCTATTAAACTACTCACACAAATTGTTGAGAAGCATGTCACAATGATTCCACTCTCTGAAGTGGGATTTACTCCATGAGCAGCTAGTTTTGGTTCAATCCATCCATAAGCAGCCGTGTCCAAGTCTAACATCCGTTGCATGTGCTGAAACCATTGTGATATAATAGTGGCTCTAGTTGCATCCCACTAACAATTCTTTAAAGCCATTCCTTTGTGACAGACACTAAAATTGTTGTATAGATGTCTAACGCACGTTATGTGCTTCGCATTCTCAAACAATGACTCAAGTGCATTAGTCAAACTCTCGTGCTTATCGAAAATGAATGTCCAATGTTAACTGTTGTATACATGCAAATCGTCCTTCAACAACTCCAAAAACCATCTCCAATTATTCTCATTCTCAACTTCAACAACTACATACGCCATCGGATACATACCATTGTTAGCATCAACAGCGACTACAATTAATAATTGTCCACCATGTTCTGTCTTCAAAAGGCAACCATCTACCCCAATCACCCTTTTGCAGCCCCTAACGATACCATATCTCATGTTTCAAGGCAAACATAGAGCCATATGAATTCTCCAGGATGTCCCTCAACTACAGCTGTTCTCCTAACATTTGTTCTCTTGAGATGTCACCCAAGCCATCTTTCTTAACCCTCTCAATGAGTGTACTGATCGACATATTCACGTCAGCCCTCTAATCGAATAAATACCTAGCTGCTAAATAGGTTGAGGTCACTCTGAAGTTCTCATACACCTTAAGGCAAGTATTGTTTTCTACAAAATTTTTTATCATAAAAGTTGTCTTATTACACTCCTTGGTAGCGTACAATACCCATGGACAATCTCCCTTATACTTTGCTCTCAATCTGCAAGCGTCATTCTTTTTAAATCTAATCACTCTATTGCTTCTAACTGAATATTTAGTGATGACAACCTTTAGTACTAACTTTGACTCAAATACTAAGCCTGCATAATCACAAAAATCAATGCATATAGACCTCATTAAACTGAAGTAGAGAATATATTCCAGTTATCTAGTCTGAATACTGGATCCTCTATATATGTCGCCACATTGAAAGCATCATTGGAAAACCTACTTCTTGAAGTTGTATCGGCATCATCTTCACTATAAATGCTTTGTAAATCATCGAAGTCCCCATAGTGGATATCGGAATCTCTAACCTGCTACTCATTAGACTAAACCCAAAATCAAAATTAACCATTTGACTCCCAGTTTTAGTAGTGCTACAGGATCATGCTCCCACTCTATCTCATAATTAGATTCCACCAAACCTTCAACTTCTTCTTCCCCCCTCGGTTCTTCGTTTTGATCTTCAAGCACAACTTCATCCTCTTTCACACTCAAATCACCGACATTTGTATCTTTCTCATTGTGGTATTGTAATGTTTCCTCATACTGTGACCACAACTCTTCAACATTCTCTTGCAAAAATTGGTCAAACCAATTACCTTCAGCCTTCGATCCTTCGTCTTCTACGATCGATGGTCTATAACAACCTTCGAGTGTTTGCTCTTCATCAACTTGTAAAGACCAAGGATGCAACGGTAATGCATATGACTGCGCTGGGGCCACCATATGAATATTTTAATCTTGATACCCATCCGTGTCCCAAAGCATTACCTTGATATCTTTTTCACTCTCCAATCTTGTCAACCCCTTCCCTAAAATCATTTTTTGCTTCTTATAATAAAACTCCAACACCCTTTGATCACAAGTTCCATGTAAGAATTTACTCAAGCTCTCGCCGATGCACCCTTTACCATGAAAGAAGTCGTCGAAGAGCACAAATCCCCCTTCATACGCTACATTGTTTGACTTATCATAAAATTAGCGTCTATAATGTACTTCAACAGTGAAATATTGTAAATTAAACACCTGCATGCAATAGTATAAAGTTCACATTGAAATCTAGCAATAAATTGGGAAAATTCTGGCTTTGACTTGAAACGCCTAAGTGAAATATGCCCAGTGACAAATAAACACTGAATGCATCACACTAAAATGGATATAAATTGAGAGATTGGATACTAAAATTATGTGAAGCACAGTGGAATTGGATGAATTCAGCCAAAAATTTAGGGAATGAACACTATACCATAAATGTGTCGCTCGTCCCCGAAATTTCTCAAAAATGGAAAAAACAATTTGCTCCTCAAAGATCAGCATAAGAACAATAGATAGCATCAAAACTCTACACAAATTGTCAGTCATGCAAAACACCAAAGTACAAAATGAAAAGGAAAATATGCAACCCGTAATGTCTGTTGTCTCCGCTCTTTCGAAGATTCTCATTAGAACACTATGGACCCTTCGTGCGTAAGAGAAGATGAAGGGGTGTAAATGGGTTGAGATTATTTTGCCCTTGGTGTTTGAAAAGAAAATATTTTCGTACTGAATTAATGAAACAAGTGAAGGTCGGTGGAGAAAGGATGTTTTCCACAAAGAAATGTGAAAATAAGGGCAGAAATGTCAAAAAATGAAATGTGGGAACATTTTTCACACTATACCTGAAAGGTAAGGACGTTTTGTAATAATTACCCATAAAGAAACATGCTACAAGTATAAAGTTTTTCTTCTATATAAAAGTTGTGAAGAAAAATCCCGTACTTAGAGATTTTCCTTTAATAAAAGGATAAGTTTACGTAATTTTATGAGTCCAAAGCACGGGGACTCGTTAAATTTTTCACTTTTTGACTTGCGAAAAAACTCGTATTAATTTACATTTAATTTCACATTATTTATCACTCTCACGATAAAAGAAAAGATAGCTGTTTCTTGATCTCATAAGTGCAAGATAAACTTGAAGAATAGTTTTGTGTTAATCTCATAGCAACTAGATAAAAGAAAAAAAAGGAAAAATGGGGTGAGGAATCTTTGCTAGTTCTAAATGATTTTATTGCAACGTGTAGGGTTAAAATAATTGTACATTTCAATCTTTGATCTAAATTCCTTGTTTTTACACAATGTTTGGACTTCCTTTGTTCCTCGATGCTCACTCAAATCTCTTTTGAGGGTTCTTTTTCAAAAACCCTAATTCTAAGGCTACATCCAGACATAGAAGAAGTGGACGTGAGGCAAGGGGCAGGTGTATGTGATGTGGTGCAAAAGGAATTCGACTTCATGGCAAAGTAGGACCGGATCAAGAAAAAATAATTTGGAGGAAATTTGAAGTTGTTCGTTTTTGAGGAATTTGTAGTCTAATTCGGTTGGAAACGGGCTGAAAAGTTGACGTGGGAACAATTTCGGGCAAATTCCTTCGTTTAGGCCCTCGTTTAGACCTTTTTTCATTTTTGGTAATTCTTATTTTGAGTATATCTCAATCAAATAAATTCGGATTTACATTCCGTTTGTTGGAGGGTAATCCCGAAGATTATGACTATTAATTTTCGTCATTATCTTGATTTTTTCCATTTTTGGAAAAAAATCTTTTTTTATTATTATTATTTAATTTCTGAATTTTCTAGGTTTTTGCTATAAATACGTTGTAAGCCTCTTGAGGCCGTAGATTGATTTGAAGGAAATAAAACTTTTCTTGAGTTTTCTTCTTTGTGAGATTTGTTCATCTCCCCTATAACTTCTGCTATGTCAGTATGTGAGGGAGAAGGGAGGTGTTGGAGGGAATGAGACCGGGGATGGACACAGACACGAGAAAAGGGAGAGAAGTTGAGCTTTTGGGAAGGTGATGAAGAGGACAGGAGCATTAAAGGATTTAAATGTATTAAGTTTTGAGAAGTAGCAAAAATTTAAATGTATTGATTACTGCTTTTAGGTTTAGGTAAATATGACCCTTACAGCATTATAAGATGCAACTTGGATTTTATTCTATTGACATGGATAACATTTCAAAGGATCTTGCTAACGAGCTTGAGTTATATTCTCAGGGTTCAAAATTTCGATAATAAAAACAGGTAATGAAATGACATGTAACAAGTTTGATTATGGATCTGTAATTTCGAAATTGTGGTTTGAGGTGATTTTTTTTTTTTTTGGAGTTAATTTAATCAATGGTTACTAAACTTTGTTTTAGATTACTTATTGTCAGTTGAAAATTAAAAAGTTACTCTTTACTGGCTGAACTTTGCTAAAAGTTACTACTTGTTTATCAAAATTTAAAAGGTTATTTGTTGTTTTTCCAAATTTAAACAAAATTACTCATCACTCATATCATTTTCATCAGTATTACCTATAGCAAAGCCCAGTGAGCCACAATACCAAGGGGTTTATCCCTCGTCATTTATGAAAAATACCATGGGACGGGAGGTTTGGAGTGGATATGTTTCAAATTTTATTTTTCGTTTCCCTTATTCTTTATTGTTTTTGTTTTTCTTAGTTTTATTATTCTTTTGTTTTGTTCTTTTTTATTTTTATTTATTTGTAATAAACTAAAATGAAGGTAACAATGATAATTTTACTTAAAGCTTGACAATTTGATAGTCAAGCTAACCATTTTCATTAGAGAAGGAACCTCAGCAACAAAAGATTGAAATCTTGAATACTAGAAATCAAAGGTTTAGGACACATCATCAAAAGGTTCAAAAGTAAGAGATCGAAAAGTTATTTATTTATAAACTAAGATACAACGATCATTTTATTCAAAATTTGACCCATATCATACTGACACTTTTCGTAAGGACTTCAGACACAAACTTTTGTTTTGGATCCTGAATACTAGAAATCTTAGGTTTAAACCCTACCATAACAAGTTTTATAGGTTCGAGACCATCAAATCTATTTACTCAAAAATGTTCTATGTTGGGATATGCATTTTCCTTCACGGTGGTTGAAGCGAACCCTTGTAATTTTCATGGGCCTGACTCAAAATGAATTACAAGTTTCATTATCTTGGAACCCAAGTTTTGTTTCATATGAAAAGCATATTATTAATCCTTTAATCAGATTCGACCTTGGCCGAAGATGACCTAGGCCATTGCCCAGGGCGTTAAGACTTAAAGGATCTAAAACATTAAGTGGAAATTACAAAAATCCCGACTTTTAAAGATCTCAGTGCAAATATGAAGTGAGATGGTTTTTTATGCAGACTTCAGATATGAATTTAATTATTAATATTAATACAAAATATTTCATCCCCAATTCAGCCCTCAAATTCATTTCACACAACAATCAGCATCTTCTCTCCTCACTTTCTCCCGTTAACCCATGGTGTCACTGCCCACAGCCGGAGAGAGCCTTTCACGTCGTCCCGCAGTGGTGCTTCACCTTTCACGTCGTCGCTTCATCTTTCTCACTCGCCATTTTGAGGTGCTTCATAGCGACGGTCGCTCACCGTTTTGAGGCGCTTCGCCCCTTCGATGCAGCACAGGAACCACTGCCGCGAGGTTTGGATGGTGTTTTGTGTGGTGTTTACGATGGTGCCGTGGTGGATCTGGAGCAACTGATGCCATTTTTTGATCTGTGATTTCGATGGTTGGGAGTGGTCTGCAAACGATTTCTCTGTCTAGCGTGGATGCGGGTGGCTTTCGTGACTTCATGCGGTGCCGGGTGTAACGGATCTATGTAGGATGGTGGTGGTGGAGATGGTGGTCTGGTTGTGGTCGACGTTTGGTGGTAGTTTTGGATGTATTAATTTCGTTTTGGGTGGTGGTGATGGTTGTTGATGCAGGTGGTGGAGGCGGCTGATATGTGGTATGCGTGCAGTTTTGTTGGTGCAATGTGGGTGGAAGCCAATTTTGTTGGTTCGATGTGGGTGGTGGTGTTTGCTAGGGTGTTGGTGTAGTGTGCGGCGGTGACGATTGTGGTGATACAAGTTGGTGGTTTGGGTTGATTATCGGTGGTCTGTGACCTTAAAATTTGATAGTATGTGACTGAAAAATAATATTCGACCTCAACGATTTGGACTGTGACCTTAAAATTTGATGATCTATGACTAAAAAATAATGTTTGACCCATAAAACTTTTAATTTGTGATCTCGAAATAATCTGTGACCTACAAGATTTTTGATTTGTGACCTCGAAATAATATGTGATCAATTAATTTGATGATATGTGACCATTAAAAAAATCTATGACCATTAATTGTTTAACCGTGACTTTATTATATTTATTTAATAAATATTTTTAATTAATTAAATCTAAACTTGAATTTTGAATTTTCAAACATTTTACTTGAATTTTGAAATGGTGTAAAGAATACAACTTAAATATGACTTTTTCCCAAAAATTAACTCCAAATGCCCAATAAAAATTTTTCTTTATTTTTTTGAGTTGGTTAGTCATTTCCTTTAAAAAGTCACAACAAAACAATAAGGACTTATTCTTGGGATACATAATCCATTGCGTAAGGGTGTCCAAAATGAACACCCGGCGCTCCCTATTGGATGGGCACCTATGCGCCCATTACATAAGGGTGTCCATTTGTACACCCGATGCTCCCCTGTTGGAGAGACAGACGCCCCCAAGTGTCCATTATGTGCCCTCCTTTGTATCTCAAGAATAACCCAATAATAAGATGAGACTAAATAAGAGGCCCAAAAAAATTGGGCACCGACATTCTTGATTTAAGGAATAAAATCGACATACAATTAAGCTATAACCTAGTGTAGTAAATCTTGAAAAAAAAAATTTAATTCAAAGAAGTAAAATCAAAATTTAAAGAAATCCCCCATATAATTTTTTGCTAAACTTATAACGTTCTTTAAAATTGATAAACTAACTTTTATGAATGTTAAAAATAAGTTATTTACTTTAAAATAGCTCATTTCATTTTTCAAAAGCTATCATAAGATTGAATTTGAACCAGCTATGGTTATAAATTAGTGCTGACGAGATTGCTACACTTGCAAAAAAAAGAAAAATAATAATAATAAATAATATTTAAGGACTTCGTAATAATTTGTCATCCAATGTCTTAAAATTCTCAGGGTCGACCATGTCTTTGATCTATAAATACATCTAAATAAATTATCTTTTAAACTTCTTGTTCAAATTGTCTTGCTCAATGATCTAAATAACTTACTGATGCATCACCTTTGTTATTTCTAGCTATTTGGTTTCTCCACTTAATGCTGAGCAAATTGTTCGATTATAAAAATTGTCCACAAAAAATGTTATAAGATATCACTCGTTAGGATTTGAGATATTTTACAAGTGTTTCTCAACATTCTTTAACATAGGTTTCGGTGCACCATGGTAAATGGACACATATTGAATTAATTAAAATCATTAGATTGAAAGTAGTGGAAATTACACAATTCCATACATTAAAAAATCACAATTCTAAAATAAGATGAGGAGTTCAACATTTCAAAAATCAGAGATTTTATTTTAATTAATATTTTTTAAAATAAAAGTTTTATTAAAAATATATTCTCTATTACACAAACCTAATTAATTCCCAAAACTCTCTCCCTCTCTCTCTACATTTCTCTCTCGTCTCACTCTCTCTACATTTCTCTCGATTCTCACCTTTCAACCGCCGACTATCAATGGTGGTGGAAATTAAGCTATGTCACCGTCTATAGTGATGACTCTCTACTGGCGTTGCTCTAACTCTTCTGATTTTTGGTTACGCAATGGTGTTGGTGCTGGTGGCAGCGTAGTGGCGACTACGGCTACGATGATGGAGTTTTTTGTTAGATCTAGACATCTGGTGGTAGAAGATGTCAGGACAATTGAATCGGGAATGGAGAGTATGGTTGACGTTTCAAGTTTGGGGAAGTTGATCGGGGTTGTGTGGTGGGTGGGTGGTGCGATGTTGTCATTGTGTGCGGTGACCGGTGCTTCTGTATGGTGCGACGAGTGGTTGTGTACGGTGATTGTGCGATGTTGTGTGCTGTGGTGTTGGCGGTGTGATGGTGGGTGCGCAGGTGCAGTAGTGTTGGACAAACTGTGACCTATATTTGTGCGTTGGTGTGTGCTGTGGTAGTGCAGTGGTGAGGCATGGTGGTGGCTTAGGCGGTGATGTGATGGTAATATGGTTTGGATCAGTTGAGATGGTGGTGATGTGTGGTTGTGGTGGTGATTCTGTGACGCCGAGGCTATGACAATGGCTATGCTGCTACTGTGACGCTATTGGTGTGGCGATGGTGGTTCTGGCTGTAGTGGCCACAAGTGTCAGTGGTGGTCACAGATGATTTGGCTGCGGCTGATGATAGTGGTGATGTAGTGGTCACAAGTGCCGGTGGTGGTCACAGATGATTTGGTTGACTGTGAGTTTGTGACCATTAAATTAGTTAATCCGTGACCTAAAAATTGTGACTGTAACTTACAATTGATTAAGTTGTGACCAAAAAATTAATCGCGACCAACTAATCTAATAATTTGCAAAGAATAAATGAGTTGTGACCAATAAAAAATTTGATCAGTGACCAACAAATTTTTTTATTCGTAATCGAAAAAAATCTGTGACTTATAAAATTTAGATTTGTGATCAAAAAATAAGTTGTGATCAACAATTTGATAAATTGTGACTAAAAATTAATATGAATTAAATAGATAACTATGACCAAATCATGACCACTAAAAGTTTTGATTTTGTGACTAATGAAAAATTTGTGACTTATAAAAAATTTTATTCGTGATCGAAAAATAATATGTGACCTATAAATTTTTTTATTTATAACCGAATAAGTTGTGACTATTAAATTGATAAGTTGTGACTAGAAATTAATCCGTGACCAATTAATTTTTTGATTTGTGACCGATAAACAAACTGTGACCTTCAAAATTTTTGAATTGTGATCGTAAAATAATTTGTGACATAAAATTTTTTATTTGTGACCAAAAAATAATAAATTAGTAATTAAATTGTTTATTTGTGACCAAATTGTATAGATCTGTGATCTAAATATATTAAATTAATTAAATAATTAAATCATAAAAAAATTTAAATAAAAATCTGATTTTTGAATTTTGAAACTTATTTTCTTAATTTTGAAATATACCATACTTAATTTCTCACTTATGAAATTTTCCCTTAAAAGTATCAGGCTCTAATCATAAGCCACCTATAGCTGGAAGAACTTTGATCTTGGTATGATGTGTACAAGTGTCAGTCCATGTAAAATAGTATTCACTATACAAAAATGGAAAATACTTCGTTCTCAATTGTAGTTGTTTAAAAATTAATTAGATGTGTTTAACGAAAAATAATGTTAATTAAACTAACATTAATTAATAGTTTTAAGTTTAGGCTCACTGACATTAACAAGATACATCGTCCTGATTGTATATTTTAAAAGTAGTTATCATAATTTAAAATATAAGCAAGTAATTTCACTAACTTGAGGTTGTGAATATATAATAACAACATACGATCATCTTTAGGTGTATCAACTAGATATAAGTAACATCTAAATGGTCAAAACCCAACATTAATTTGATCGGTGTCGACTGAATAACTAATGATTTAACATCATTGTCCAGGAGAGTAGTTGGGTATCAAAACCCAACATTGCTAAATAATAAGATATTCGGGATGATGAACTTCTAGTTCGATTTAATATTTATTTTGATTATACTAATATTTCTATAGTACAAAATAAAAGGATTTAAGTAAACAAATATCGACTATTCTAGGGCTTTTTTTTTTTTTAATCAAATTTAAAGAATTTGAAATCATATTGGTGCTAATATCATTTTCATATTTCTCTTTAGGAAGTCGTGATAATTTAACTAAATATTTCATAAGGAAAAAATTCATAATTCAGATGCATCTATAATTAATTGAAAATATTTATTAATTAAATATAATAAAATCACAGTTATACAAATAATGGTCACAAATACATAATTATAGGTCACATATTATCAAATTAATTAGTCACGATTTATTTCGAGATAACAAATCAAAATTTTATAGGTCACAATTTATTTTGAGGTCACAAATTAAAAATTTTATAGGTCACAGTTTATCTATCGGTCACAGATTTTCAAATATGATTGTCACAAATTATATTTCAGTCACAAATTATCAAATCTAAAGATCACAGTTTAATACTTGGTCAAAGATAACCAAATAATTGATCACATACACCACATAGTGTGTCACACACCACGACTCCAGTAGTACCGCCACCACCACTTGCGACCACCCTCACCCTACAACCGTCGCCAGCACCATAACACCACTACCACCACCATCACCATCACCATCACCATCACCATCATCGTCACCGTCTCAACAGCCACCGCCACCGTCAACAACTCTACCTGCACCTCTGCACAAAAAAGGTCGCCAGATCCACATCGCCACCACTATCACCGCCAGCAGCTCCACTACCAAATACATTGTCACTACATCCACCCACCACCTCCACCTCCAATCGACAACTGCACGACCATCATCGCCCGCTAAAATCACCATCTCTCCCAACATTACCACACCATAGCCACCATCCCACCAATAAAATCATCAAGTCCCCCACCGCCATTTTCACTTTCAATACAACACAAAATCAACCCCCAACTCCAGCAACCACAAAATCAGAAAAAAGAGAGAGAAATAAGAAAAACGTATTGAATTTAAATCCCTGAAAATGTAGCAGATCTCATGGGTGGGAAGCCGAAGAAGGTGAAAACCAAACACAGCGGTCGCCCTAGAGGATTGTGCACAGGGCATTCGCAGCATTGCCATTTGTCAGTCACAGCGTTCGCAGCAGCGCGCCTTTTGCCGAATGTTGGAATCAGCTCACATCCTCTGATGCAAATAGTATCGGCCGATGCACCTCCTTCGTCGTCTGTTGCCGAAGTTTGGGTCGTCAACGTTGAAGAGAGAGAATGAAGAGAAGAGAGATAAGGGAGATATATAGACTGTAGAGAGAAGAAGGAGATGAAAATTATATTAGGGTTTGGGTGGTATAATATTTAATTATTAATCCAATACCCGAATTTTGATTAAAAAAAAAAAAACTTCTCAACTGATTTTTGCACCATGATGTTGAAATACCTAGAATTGTGTAATTTCCACATATTTCAATACACGATAAGTACCATTGATGTGAGAGAAAATAAATACTACTCCATTCATCATATATGTAGAGGTTGGTTTTGTTTTTCACACGGATCAAGAATTTTTATTTAATGTTATTTAAAGAGCAATTTGTATTAAAAACTTTTCTAATTTACCGTTATTTATTTATCAACAACTAGTAGTAGTAAACTATTATTGATAGTAATAAAGAAATTGAATGATTGGTTATAACTAGGCATATTATATAAAAGTATATTAGTAAACGAACAAGACAGAATGTTCTCGATAAAAAAATAGGACTATATAATTGAGACAATAGAATAAGAAAAGTCAACGTATATAAATGAGATAGAGAGACTGTCACTTTTCGACAGACAAGGTTTGAATTCAATGACATCCACTAAATGTGTTCAATTAGTGCCTAGTGCAAAATAATATAGAACAATAAATTAAAAGCATGTTAATTGCTTAGCTATATGATTTAAATAACCATATAATGTACAATGCCATGAATTTTGCCAACTAGAATTAATAAAAGCATAAATCGAGATAATCCATATGTCTACACACCAATGTTTCCCCTAGACAAAAGTCCACATGGAGAAGAACGTTTCTTTCTATCATCGCACGTAATTTAATGACGAGTTATAAGTAAGCGTGCATGTTAAATTAGTTTGTAAGCAAGAAAATCGTAATAACAATTTCAAACTTACAAACATGTCCTTTTCTAATTATGGTACTTTAAAATGAAAAAATAAAAATAAAAAATCAATTATTAAATATATTTTTTCTTTTAGAATTCAACCGGACATTTAATTAAAAATCAATCTCGAATAAAAGCCTAAACTCAACAGCATCACTGTCATTATAGCTATTTCCTTCTTATTTTTTATTTTTATAGAGACAGGAGGCTTTTGGAAACATCCATCGTAATTAATATAGTAGATTATTATTCAATATCATCACAAAAAAAGAACATGAAAAATTGAAAAGTATCATACAACACTAGCAATTCGGCAAAAGTAATATTTAAAAGAATATTACTCAATATTATTTTTTAGAAGTAATATGACTTTTCAAAAAATACTAATTACTTGCCCGAGCAATGCATGGATTGTATTATTTCGAACGTAATATTAGCATCTTTAATGTTGATATGAGTTAAGCAGTTAAGAAGAAACTAATAAGTTACCAAGTCAACAAAATTAGGTAATATGGAGAAGCCTTTTTTAGTTGGTACTCGGATAAATTGCAAATGAATTAGAACTACATTTTTTGTTCTATGAAGATTCTCATGATTGGAAAAATAAAGTAATTATAGCTAATAAGAATAAAGCCACTTGTACAATGTATTTGCACGACTTGATTGACAACAAGTGTGTGGGAAAAATCATGACCATTAATTTTAAAAATAGTTTTTCAAATAGATGAATGTGATATTTGTCAACTCATGCATTCTAAGCTAAGTTGTAAAATACATTATACAAGTAGCATGATTGTGCTTATAATCCAAATATGAGAAGGCCATTAAACTATTGCCAGGCTTAGTCTCATAGTGGAAAGGAAGATAATGTTCAGGCTATTGATGCTCAAAGATATTAGAAACTCCTATGCTCTTAAGAGCGTGATTAATTAGAGAAACCATGATGATAAAACTCAACGGTTCAAGGCCAAAGCACAATCCAGCAATGATTCCCCCTAACTAACGTTAGAACTTTACAAGGTTAGAAATTAGTACCCATATCCATGATTGAGAATCAGAAAGATGATAATTTGAAACAACAACAAAAAGGAAGTAAGTGTTAGTTGAAGTTGTGAGTAATTAACTATTTAATTATCCAGTACTTAAGGAAAGACACACCGCACCTCTCTGAGCATTTTATGGAAACTGCCAAAATTTGTAAACAAAAGTTTCATATATTACAGGCAGACGCAGTAACGATACAAGTGGGATTCACTGACAGTTCACAATTTTTGCATTCTGAAGGGTAAATAAGAAATCAAAATACCTTACGTAACATGTTCGTCTCAAAAGTAGTAATTATTGCTACGTGGTAGTCTTAGCTAAAGACTCAGTATTAGATTACCGCACATAGGCTGATGTTGCTTTTTTTCGGAACTAAATAAGAAAGATACTTCATGTCTTCCTACTGTTACAAAAGTAAGGTAGATGGTTTTCATTCATTTTTATTTTTTTTTATTTTTTTTTTATTTTTAAGTAAGGACATTGGTCTAGTCATCAGTTTCATGGCCTTTGTGAAACTTCTTTTTTGGCTTCAAGTATATTTCAGTAGTTTCATCTAATACTTGGAAGAGAGGCCCTTTCGCATTTGGTAGAGTGACCTCTTTGGTGTAGGGAATTTATTTAAACGTGCACAGCGGAATTTAACAAATTTCAATTCCCATTCAAAATTCAATTTTGTATTTAGATAAATATACCTTTACTTGTAATTTGCAAACTCCTTCGCGTTATTCCTTTCCAGCAGCTTGAATCTGCCTCCCACAGCTGTCCAATTGTCCAGCCTCCAATGAAATCCACACAGAGAATAGACTGCAACTGCTAGGGTTTCTCTCTTGTGCCAGCAAGAATAATGAAAACCTTATGGATCTCAAATCCTAGCTGTGTATATATATAAACCCAAACGGATCCAGCCCGGTCCGATCCAATATTTAATTAATCCAATTAATTAAATCCGATTTGTGAATTAATTAATTCGGGATTATAAATAACAAATTCAATTAATTAATTTATTCAACAATTGTTAAATTAACCAATTGACAATTTGCAATCTTCCAATTCTCTTTTGTGTGCGACCCATTAGGTTCCCGACCACGATACTTAACGTCGTGAAATATTATTTTGATCTAATCAAAATTGATAAATTAATACACCCTTTTAATTTATCGTCAATTCACACTCGCCGTCCCTGATTGACATTTAGCAATGTGTCAGGGCAATACATGTGACGGAAAATGTCACGTGGTATGACAAAACCAAATTCGTTCGTTTACCGTGAAACCATTATCCCTTCGTCAATATGATCCGATCAATTACGAGATATGAAATTGTGTCAATCTCGATCATTGATCATATCTTTCACTCCACTATTAAGTCAATATAAATCGAAAACTCCTTTTCGACTTATGAGTACACCTTGGCCAAGGATTTCATCATCGACTTAATTGAATGAAACGCAGATCATAATCTCCTACTATCTAAGAGTGACGAATCATTTATTGATCAATCACAACCTTCATACGATTCTTGACGTACCCGAACGATGTCGTATTAGCGGCCCCTTTCAGAGCAACATCCAACACTGCCAAAGTATGACTGTCCTCATATAAGGTATCATGACGACCTCAAGTCAAAGGACCAATTCCACTACCAAACGTTAGAGATTAGCCACTGCTACTCAAATAGTTATCCATATGAAATCTCTTAGCGGGTCTCTAATATTTTGTTTTATAACAAAACATCTACGTGTTCATTTAAGTGTCACTACACTTTAGCTCGTGAGATCAGCTACTTACTTCACAAGTAAGAAATGTCCCACGTGATAGTCTAACTGTATTAACGATATCCGTATCTCGTTATTACTTACGACCATGGTTTATTCAAGATCCGATTATATGTAATTTGTATCTCACAATCACAACTCCTTGTGATTAACAGATTACCTAAAAATTGGATCTTCGGATTCTATTATTTAATATTATTTATTACAAAATTAATTTAAATAAATAATAGATCTCGCCAAAATCAAATGCATTAAATATATTAAAAGTGTTTACGACCTAAATCGATTGGATCTAGGGCATAACACTTACATTTGGTGTCTGGGGAAACTACAATGGTTAGGTTGTACATCTTGTTTTTTGCTTTTGCGTCTTTGTTGTTTGACCTTTCTTTGATTTTAGTTGGATTGTTCACATCACTTATGGTAGTTGAAGGATTTATTTTAGTCATTGTATCCTAGGCATTGTTATCAGTGATTGCTGATAAAGAGTTGAATAGGAAGATGATTTCGAAGTGGTATTCAGGTGGGTTTGAAGCATTTTTTGTCACCCTTGAGTAAAACAGCATTTCTATTTCACTTCGATTTTGATGACGTTGTTGAGTTCGACACCTGGATCCTGTGGTAGACCAAATGTATTTTTAGTATTGAGGCAGTGTTTTTAAGCGACTATTGATAGAGGATGTTGAAACTTAGGTTTTACCCTTTGAAGATAGTCCATTATAGCATGGGCATTAGATTCCAATAATGTCTCTGCTGTGCCTCCTATGATAGTTGCATCTAACAATCCAAATTTGTTTTCGAGGTGCACAAAAGCATTGCTCTATGGATTTTTTTATTTTTTATTATTAATTTTTATTTTTGCCTTTTCCAATTATGTCTTTTGTATTGTTTGAACTAAGTAATATTGTTAGTAAAGATTTGAACTTATGTTTCGAGGTGTGAGTTACCTTGGGATAGTTTTTGCCTGTCATACTTGCAGAAGCGACATTTGTGAATTTATCTAAGATCTGCATTGGGTGTCTTCATACAGTTGCTGTAGGACATATACTTTGGAATGTTGAGATGATCCTCCAATGGGCCTTCATGCAATAGAAATTTTCTATCAAAAAAGATGTATGTATAATTAGATTAGAAAATAGTAAGGGGATAAGTGTCAATGTTCTCATGATGTTCATTATAAAACATAGAAAGAATGTATTTATGGTATCTATATTCAATGAAACAGTTTAGGATTACACCTAGATAAACTCCTACTAAGTCAACAATAAGCATGAACTTGTTCTCAATTGGAGGTGAAAGTTTTAGTGGGATTATAGTAACAAACAGTTTATCTTTTGTGAGCTTGTCAAGTCTTTTTTTGTTAGCTTCTACTTTGCAGGAAATAATCATACGATTGTCATAAAAAATACTTGTATTTATTTTTTGTATAGAGGTTGAAAAAGTGAATGTGTTGGGTATGTTTTAGTACCAATCTTTGTAGTCGATTTGCAACGGCCAATAATTTAGCATTAATGAAGAAATTCATATTCACTCCGCTTGATTGCGAAAATAGAATTTGGGTGGAAAGAAAACGAATTGCAGGAAATTGAATTACCTAAAAATTATTTTTTTGGGAATTGTCAATTTATTATGTTTGATTGATATAATTTTCCACGTGAAAAATGTTGAAATAAAGGTACTTTTTGGTGTTCATTTGGTTTTATTTAACATGAAAATTGTCAATTAAAGAGATAAAATTTACTGGTATTGGGGATAGAATTTGTTTCCATTGAAAAAAAGAACCAAGAAAATAATCTTTTTTTTTTGTATTCATTTGGCTTAGTTTTACATGAAAATTTTCAATTAAAGGGAAATATATTTTTACAATTAGGGACATAATTTGTTTCCATTACCAAAAAAAAAAAAAAAAAAAAAAAAAAAAAAAAAAACTTGGAATTCCATTTCCCACCACATAGGCGGGGTGGGAAAACAAATTCAATGAAAAGCTGGAAATGGTCACTGTGTGAAGCAAATCTGGAAATCCAATTGTCAAGAAATAAATGCCAATCAAACACCAAGAAAATTGGAAAATGGAAACATTCCATGGAATTGGAAGTGAATCAAACACTGCCTAAATGAAAAATTAGGAAGCTCATTGACAAACTGAGCATTTTCCTACTATCATTTGCATGTAAAGCAAAATGACTAATATTATACATAACTCACAATGATAAACTCGGCGAGATAAGCTGAAGCCATGGAGGACTTATAAGATTCACAGTACATTGATTGCTCTAGTTAAGGGCAAAGGCAAAGGGGAATCATCAGAATAAAACCAAATAGAAAGACGCGTCGAAAATTCATGTCAACAAGTTAAAGCTACCATAAAAATACACAATTAAATGCAAAGGAAATCAAAGTACAACGAGTAAGCACGAATTTCTGTAAATGAATCTAAAGTTTGAAAAAAATGTAAAATATTTAGTGTTTGATAATAAAATAAAAAGGAGATACAAGCAAAAGAAACAAAAAAAAATGTTGAAGAAGAAAATCTTGAGGCCAACAAACAAAATAACATAAGTCCAACAAGCAAACCAAACTATAAAAAATTCAATCAGCTTTATTTGTCACAGATCGAGAAAATTTTCTTGAAGCCTGAGCTGCTTCATTAGTAGAGAAAAACGTCTGGGAAGATAAAGGCCAGGGTAAGATGAAGAGTAAATGACTTCCGTGATAATGTTAAAGCCATGTTCAGTATGGAAATGAGAAGCAATTAGTCATTTCTTGCCGAAGAAAAGATATCCAACTTTTCCCATGAGCTGATATATCTCACTTGAAACATTTATCTCAAGATGCTAACGTAAAATATCAAATTATCCACACTTCAAATATATCTTACTTTCTGGTGTAAAACTAAATAATTACATAAACAAATAGTGTTAACCTCGACACAGCTTTCCAGCTTATATCATCGGCAAACTGGATGAGAGTAAGCTCCGGCTCCTACTACACTGCACTCGGTCAAAATAGGAATCAAAATATTTGCATCTGTCTTACACTTTTCCTACAAAAAAATTAGTATAAAAATTAATAATCTCCACTCAAATAGCATCATCCTTGAATCAAAATCTAGAAAACAGCTGCAAGCAATTAAAGGAACTAACTATATAGGAGATCAGTGGTATACTTATGGATAAAGAAACGAATTCCAGGACATTGAATTGCTTAGAACTTGTTTTACTAAAAAATTGTTAATTAAATGTGTTTGATTGGTATAATATTCTACCTGAAAAATATTGAAATTTTGGATCTTTTGGTGTTCGTTTGGTTTTGTTTTCAATGAAAATTGTCAACTAAAGGGATAGAATTTGTTATAATTGTAGATAGAATTTATTTCCATTGTCCAAAAAATAAATAAATAAACAAAAAAAGGAGCCTGAAAAAGTGAATTCCCTCCAAAACTATGGGAATTGGAATTCCACAAAATCAAGGAAAATCGGTCACGTGGGGGTGGAAAATGAATTGTCGAAAAAAAAATTTGCAATCAAACAATAAAAAATGTGGAAAATGAAAATTCCACTATTCATGGAAATTCACCCTATTTATCAAACGGGCCCTAAGAGATTTCAAGAAACCCAAGTTCGTTTAATTGTAGAACAGATGTAAACAAACATGACCACTCTATACACAATACAACAAGTTCTGTCATTTTCATCCCAGTAAGATGGTTATAATCCCCATTTATTATATTTTCAATGGTAAATGTATAATGCTCGCTGTCACATCACTATTTTCATCCAGATAAAATCAATGATCGGGTAATAAAATTTCATTAGCTATTGGCTACTGTTTATCCTCGTAGTGTATACCATGTCTGTCATCTGTCTATGTTGTAATTCTTAAGAGCTACAAGTATACATTTGTTACACAAGTACACAACTTTAATCATGTCCACATTAGAAAGATAATGCTTAGAAAAAACATTATAGTTTTCCTATTCTACATCAAACTAAAAGATATCCCTTCGAAACTGCTTCCCTGATAAAATATAGAAGGCCATTTATTTAGATTTTAAGCCAACAAAAATAAATTTATTTGCTTGTACATGCAAACACGCACATATAACAGTTTGCCCACACGTACGTACGTAAATCTATTTGTATGTATAAATAAAAATTAAAGTTATGTTAAATGGACCCTAAATCGCATTTCTTTTTATTTTTCCACGCAAATTGTTAATGTTGGCACTAGCAGTCAAGTCAACTGATAGTGGTTTATCAAAAGTGGCCTAAACCAGATATTTGGTATTAGTCAAATATGAAATTTAGCCCCTTTTTACCACCATTATTTCCCCCATTAAATTGTTATTCATTTCCCCACACTCTGTCTCTATTAATAACACATTTTTCAATAAAATAATATTACATGTAAATTTAAAAAAAATTTAGTCTTTTTTAATCACATATTTTACAAAAAAAATTACTTTTCCTCGTATTATATTTCCTCGCATTATAATGTGAAATAATATGAGCCAAAAGGGCACTAAAAATAGAGTACTAGTCCTCGTCATTATCTAGTCATTTTCATATGATAATGAATCAAAATTAAATGGTAAACATGAAACCTGCACTCAAATAATTGGGAATTGATCAAAGTTACTTTTGAGTAACAAGATGAATTTATTTCAAATCCTGTCACACCAATTCTTATATGGAAATTGGGCCCTGTACGATCCATTTTGATCTAGAGTTGTATCAAGTCGGCACATTAATTGAAATCTGTTTTTAAATGAGTTATTTCAAATTATTTTCTCAAGAAAATAATGAAAAAACTGATTAGTCAACGTGTTGGATCAAAAACCTCTATTTGAAAACTCCACCATAGATAGATATATGAAGCACTACTTTAAGTAATTTTAAATTTTTTGTCATTGAATAGGTAATTAGTCTATTTTAATGATGATTTAATTTGGAAAAGATTATGTTAACGTTTCTTAATGGTATTCAATGAGTCAGTTTTGTAATTCTATTTATCCTAATTTTATCTTTCAAATAATTACTGTGTAAAAATAAAGTGAAAATTAAATTACACAATACCATACTTTAAAAATTCCACATTGTAAAATCAGGTGGAAAGTTTTACTATTCAAACATCAAAAAACTCTAATTTTCTCACTTATTTTTTCTCTCTCTACATTTTTTCTCTAAGATTTAATATTGTAGCAATACATTACTAATTAAATCAATTCATACCCAAATTAATCTCTCTCTCTCTCTCTCTCTCTCTCTCTCTCTCTTCCCCATTTTTATTTTTTTCTCTGACGACACTGAGATGATTAAGCCATCATAGTGGAGTGAGTGTCACCTCCTGCAGCAACTACGCCTCTGCTAGCGGATCTGAACAATGACCTCGGAGGGCAACCCCGTTGACAACGCGAGCAGGAGTGTTGCTCGAATCAACGATAGTATTAAACAATTGCAAGGAGTAGATACAGCGAAGAGTGTTGCACAAAGTAGATACAGTGAGAAGCAACGATGGGTGCCTTCGTGCAACTTGTTTTGGGCTATGGGATTGTTGACGAGGACGAAGGTGTAGATCTGTGTAGGAGTGGTTGTGGGATGGCGGCTCTAACGATAGGTGGTGTTTGACGGTGGGCTGCGATCATGGATCTGGCGGTGAGATGCGGTGTTTGATGGCGGTTGCGGTGGTTTTTTTTCTAATGGTTGTTGGACGGTGGCTCTAGCATAAGTGGTGTTTGACTGTGGGCTGCGGTGATGGATCTGGCGGGGTGCGATGGTTGATAGCGGTTGCGATACGGTGTTAGGTTGTGGTGATGATGGTGGATCTATGGTAGGTTGCAATTCGATGGATTTGGTGGTTTTGGTGACGATGGGTTGCGGTGGTGCTGTTATAGGGTAGTAGTACGGTAGTATGGGTAGTGGTGCTGGAGGTGTTTTTTGGTTTTTGGAGTAGTGGTGGTCTTTTTTTTGGGGGGGATTTGGGTGGTTTTGGCTTTGGTGAAATTGGCTGTGGCGATGGATTTGGTGAGGTGGTCGTTGGCGGTGTTGCAGTGCGTGGAAAGAGTGTTTGTGACCAATTATGTTATGATCAGTAAATTGTTAATTTGTAATCGGTAAATAATATGTAGCCGAATATGTGACCGTGACTAAATTTATAATATGTGACCTAAAATTTGCGAGTGTGAGTTGTGACAAAAAAATTAATCGTGACCAATTAATTTAAGAATTTGAAATCAATATATGAGTTGTGACCAATAAAAATTTTGATTTTGTGACCAATGAATAATTTGTGACCTATAAAAAAATTTATTCGTGATCGAAAAATAATATGTGACCTATAAATTTTTTGATTTGTGACCGAAAAATAAGTTGTGACTAATAAATTGATAAGTTGTTATTAGAAATTAATTCATGACTA
This sequence comes from Olea europaea var. sylvestris, assembly GCF_002742605.1. NCBI lineage: Eukaryota > Viridiplantae > Streptophyta > Magnoliopsida > Lamiales > Oleaceae > Olea > Olea europaea. The sequence continues at coordinate 26,265,797 of NC_036237.1, forward strand.
ATTAATTTTTTGATTTGTGACCGATGAAACAAATTGTGACCTGCAAAATTTTTGAATTGTGATCGTAAAATAATTTGTGATATAAAATTTTTAATTTGTGACCAAAAAATAATAAATTAGTAATTAGATTGTTAATTCGAGACCAAAATTGTATATATGTGTAACCTAAATATATTAAATTAATAAAATAATTAAATCATAAATAAAATTTTAAAAAAATCTGATTTTTGATTTTTGAAACTTGTTTTCTTAATTTCGAAATATACCATACTTAATCTCTCACTTATGAAATTTTCCAAAAAATAAATCATTTATAGACTTGGACTTTAGCGCCCTTGTTTGCGCTCTATTTTAATTAGTTTTTTGGGAAAAATATTTTTTGTAATAGTGATTTTTTTAAGAATGTGATTAAAAAATAAGAAAAACTTTTGAATTTATGTGCAATATTATTTTATTAAAAAATGTGTAATTGAAAAGAAGAGAGAAAAATGCGTTCTCAAATTAATGGAGTCAAAACAGGGCGTAAACCTTTTTTGTGAATTCAATTTATAGTTCATTATTACGATTATGGGAAGAATCAATATTTATGAGATTGATTCTTGATCTAATTTACGGTTTATTAAAATACTTTTCAATTCTTTTGTTATATTACACGTAAAAAGAGCAAAAGAGAGATTAAAAGCTTGTTTCACTCATATTTTTCTAAAATTATTCTCAATCACGTAATATATGACACTTATAACTTTTCTTCATTTTTCAACCACGAATTCTTTAAAAAAAATAATTTTTCACTTCAAAAAGATCTGCACCAAACAAGTTTTAAGAGTCGGCAAGAATTTGGAGATGAAAAAACCAAAGTTATGTTTCAAACACATAATTAAGTAGAAGATTAATCTGTGCGTGGCCAGAGAAGTAATGATGAAGCAAAAGAACAAAATTTGCACACAGCTGTATTAGTGAAGAAAAATGGAGCCAGGAGTATATTTCAATTTTCAAGAAAGGAAGAAAAGTAACGTAGTCGGCTGGGAGAATTAAATGATGGAGTATAGAATTAGCAAATGAATCACATTCTTTGAACATAGAAGATTATTACAAACTTTAGTCAAAGATTTTTATGGGAGGAAATTTAGAAGGAATTCATGATGTTTGTCTGCTATTCCCTACTTCCTTTTCTGCTATAAATACACCCTAACCCTTCAAATCTCCCCAACCATTCATTCAACTCTCTCTCTCTCTCTCTCTCAAAATAAAACACATGCAATTTTTTGCCACTCTTAATTAAATTTATGAAAAGGGTCGTTCTATAAAAGTATAGTGAATCCATAAAGCTCAGGAGGGATAGCGCCATGGATAAACGATCATATTTGGCGATCGGAAGGTAGATCTATAGCGCTATCCATCCTGAGTTTCTTGGTTTCTTTGTACTACCTACTACTGTCTATGGGTAGTGATTTTTAAGTCTTGCTCCCCATTAAAGAGACTGTCGGCAGAGGAAAAATGACGACTCCAAGTGGGTACGGCATGCTTAACTGATGCATATTAATAATCTTGATTTGATGTTGAACATGTGCATTTTTTACCATCTTTATCTCTATTTAAAGACTAGGTTTTCTTTAAAAATCAAGAACTTGGATCCCAAAACCAGTACTGGTAGTATAAAACTTCTAGGCCCGGCCAGGCCAGGCCAGTTTATCTGTTCATGCAATGTTGAGATTTGGAATTGGTGATGCAGTTTAGTTTGGAGAGAAGAAGTTTGTTTAGATAAGATTTTAATTTTGGAGGTATAAGTTATCTGCATTATTATTTGTTGATCAGACAAGTTGACTAATGGCGACTTTCATGCAAGTCCTGGCTTGATCAGTCTTTTCTTGAGGTTTCCGTATAATGATAAATTTTGCAGTACTGCATAAAAACATCCTTATTTCTCACCGTTATTATGAAAGACGTTATTATCTTTTATTTTTTGATATTTTCATTCTTATTTTTACATTTCAATACGTAAAAGATTTTTTTCATTCATTTTTCTTAATTAAAAGCTGTAAAATGGCGAATATATATTTTTATTTAAATAAAAAAAGAAAAAAAAACTATTTGTAATTATAGTTTCATATTTTTTTTAAAAGTACAAACGAATCCCAAATAAATTATTAAAAGAATAGTTAGCGTATAATGTTCCCATCTTTCACTATTATTATGAAAAACATCCATACCTTTTATTTTTGACATTTCATCCTTAATTATACTTTTAATCGTGCAAACCATCATTTTTATTCATTTTCATCCAATTTCTCACCAAAAGCTATGAAAATAATGAATATATCCTTTTATTTTTTTAAATAAAAAACAAATAACAAAATAAAGAAAAATAGTTTTTTTATTTCTAATTTTTGTAATAATTTATTTGGGACTCATTTGCATTTAAAAAAAAACTAATTTTAAATTTTTAATAATTATTTGGAACTCGTTTGTACTTTTATTTAAAAAAATAATTTCTAAATTTTTAATAATTTATTGGGGCTCGATTGCACTTCTTAAAAAATTTAGGACTATAGTTACAATTAATACTTTATTTTTTCTAAATAGTAGGGTATATTGATCATTTCACAACTTTTATTGAGAAAATGAATGAAAATAGATACAAGAATGGTTTGCACAAGTAAATTTATAATTAAGGAAGAAAATATCAAAATATAAAAGGGAGAGAAGTTTTTCATAATATATAATGAGTAAAAGGTAAGGACACCCTTTTAATAATTTATTTGGGACTCGTTTACACTTTTTAAAAATTTTGGGATTATGGTTGTAATTATTTCTTCTTTTTGTTTTTGTTTTATTTAAATAAAAGGGTATATTCGTTATTTTATAATTTTTAATTGAGAAAATGGATGGAAAAAGACTTTTTGTATAATGAAAGGTGAAAATAAGGATAAAAATTTCGATAAAAATAATAGGTAAAGACTTTTTCTACAATAATAATAAAAATTAAGACGTGATGAGCTAATTACCCTGAAACAGTGAAACTCTTCCTCTTTCTTTTTACATCTCATTAATCTGTAAAAAGTTATATAAATGATGATATACAACAAACATTTTCCTACGTACAAATATTGATGGGTATAGATTACAGGGAGAGAGATTTCCACCAGCTATGTGGTGCCGTTGCTTGGTATTATAGACATTTGTTAATTCTGAGTTAATTGAATTTTCAAATTTACATAAAATTCAATTATTTATACATTTTATTAGTTTTTTATACTCCTCTTTAACACTGTTCACTTCGAATCAATCTAATCATTACATTAGAGACACCTTTGTTAATTACAAAAAGTTTATATCATCTCCGATCATACAACAAAATTTGCACCATTTTACATCAAATTTTTCATCAAACTAAACATTTTTTTCAACTCATTACATCAAAAGTTACGCCAAATGAACAATATTTGGTTATTTTCTTCATTTATTTTATTTTTAACAATTTATATAACTAAAAAATATTTATTTATTCGATTTACTACTACATAAATTACTACATACATAATAACGTTTCATTTACGAAAATATTAAATTATTTAAGATATTTTAAAAATGTAGTACAATTAATAAAAATACCACAACAATGTTATAGCTTTGTTTTATTTTTGAATAATCATATATGTTGTATATTAAAACTTTTTGAGTACTTTTATTTTGATTACGCGATTAAAATTTATTACAAAATTTAATAATTAACTACTTAATTATGAATTAAAATTTTTATATAATGTAAAATGATACAAATATCTTTCATATCACTTGGTCATACATGATAAAAGGGCAAAATGAACTTTTATCACATTGGGTGCAAAATATTAATATGGTGCAATACTATTCACTCGCACCATTTTGCATCAAAATTAGTGCAAGATTTGGTGTTGGATTTGAGTGGTATATTTGGTGTAAAATGATGGAATAGTATATGGGTTGGAGATACCCTTAGACTATCTAATTTTTATTTTTTTAAAATTTTTTTATTGAAACCATAAATTCAATATGTCAAAAGCAAATATTAAGCATTTTTTAAAAGAATAATTTCGTCATACATATTTATAATAGAAATTGTGCTCATTACCTAAAGCATGTTTGAGCCCCATTATTTTTTATTTATTTATTTTTTTTGGAAATAAAGTATTTTGAAATAATATTTTGATGGATAATGTGTGGTTAAAAAATAAGAATTTTTTTTTAAATTTTACTTGTAATATTATTTTATTGAAAAATGTGTAGTTAAAAAGAAAAGAGAGAAAAATATATTTTAAAAAAAAATAAAATCAAACACCCTCTTTGTTTTGTTTTAAAGAAATATTTTTGCTGTCAAACAAATAAGAAAAATTACGCTCTTAGAATGACAGTCTAATATAAGTTTTTTGTAATAGTGATTTTTTTAAGAATGTGATTAAAAAATAAGAAAAACTTTTGAATTTATGTGCAATATTATTTTATTAAAAAATGTGTAATTGAAAAGAAGAGAGAAAAATGCGTTCTCAAATTAATGGAGTCAAAACAGGGCGTAAACCTTTTTTGTGAATTCAATTTATAGTTCATTATTACGATTATGGGAAGAATCAATATTTATGAGATTGATTCTTGATCTAATTTACGGTTTATTAAAATACTTTTCAATTCTTTTGTTATATTACACGTAAAAAGAGCAAAAGAGAGATTAAAAGCTTGTTTGACTCATATTTTTCTAAAATTATTCTTAATCACGCAATATATGACACTCACAACTTTTCTTCATTTTTCAACCACGAATTCTCTAAAAATAATAATTTTTCACTTCAAAAAGATCTGTACCAAACAAGTTTTAAGAGTCGGCAAGAATTTGGAGATGAAAAAACCAAAGTTATGTTTCAAACACATAATTAAGTAGAAGATTAATCTGTGCGTGGCCAGAGAAGTAATGATGAAGCAAAAGAACAAAATTTGCACACAGCTGTATTAGTGAAGAAAAATGGAGCCAGGAGTATATTTCAATTTTCAAGAAAGGAAGAAAAGTAACGTAGTCGGCTGGGAGAATTAAATGATGGAGTATAGAATTAGCAAATGAATCACATTCTTTGAACATAGAAGATTATTACAAACTTTAGTCAAAGATTTTTATGGGAGGAAATTTAGAAGGAATTCATGATGTTTGTCTGCTATTCCCTACTTCCTTTTCTGCTATAAATACACCCTAACCCTTCAAATCTCCCCAACCATTCATTCAACTCTCTCTCTCTCTCTCAAAATAAAACACATGCAATTTTTTGCCACTCTTAATTAAATTTATGAAAAGGGCCGTTCTATAAAAGTATAGTGAATCCATAAAGCTCAGGAGGGATAGCGCCATGGATAAACGATCATATTTGGCGATCGGAAGGTAGATCTATAGCGCTATCCATCCTGAGTTTCTTGGTTTCTTTGTACTACCTACTACTGTCTATGGGTAGTGATTTTTAAGTCTTGCTCCCCATTAAAGAGACTGTCGGCAGAGGAAAAATGACGACTCCAAGTGGGTACGGCATGCTTAACTGATGCATATTAATAATCTTGATTTGATGTTGAACATGTGCATTTTTTACCATCTTTATCTCTATTTAAAGACTAGGTTTTCTTTAAAAATCAAGAACTTGGATCCCAAAACCAGTACTGGTAGTATAAAACTTCTAGGCCCGGCCAGGCCAGGCCAGTTTATCTGTTCATGCAATGTTGAGATTTGGAATTGGTGATGCAGTTTAGTTTGGAGAGAAGAAGTTTGTTTAGATAAGATTTTAATTTTGGAGGTATAAGTTATCTGCATTATTATTTGTTGATCAGACAAGTTGACTAATGGCGACTTTCATGCAAGTCCTGGCTTGATCAGTCTTTTCTTGAGGTTTCCGTATAATGATAAATTTTGCAGTACTGCATAAAAACATCCTTATTTCTCACCGTTATTATGAAAGACGTTATTATCTTTTATTTTTTGATATTTTCATTCTTATTTTTACATTTCAATACGTAAAAGATTTTTTTCATTCATTTTTCTTAATTAAAAGCTGTAAAATGGCGAATATATATTTTTATTTAAATAAAAAAAGAAAAAAAAACTATTTGTAATTATAGTTTCATATTTTTTTTAAAAGTACAAACGAATCCCAAATAAATTATTAAAAGAATAGTTAGCGTATAATGTTCCCATCTTTCACTATTATTATGAAAAACATCCATACCTTTTATTTTTGACATTTCATCCTTAATTATACTTTTAATCGTGCAAACCATCATTTTTATTCATTTTCATCCAATTTCTCACCAAAAGCTATGAAAATAATGAATATATCCTTTTATTTTTTTAAATAAAAAACAAATAACAAAATAAAGAAAAATAGTTTTTTTATTTCTAATTTTTGTAATAATTTATTTGGGACTCATTTGCATTTAAAAAAAAACTAATTTTAAATTTTTAATAATTATTTGGAACTCGTTTGTACTTTTATTTAAAAAAATAATTTCTAAATTTTTAATAATTTATTGGGGCTCGATTGCACTTCTTAAAAAATTTAGGACTATAGTTACAATTAATACTTTATTTTTTCTAAATAGTAGGGTATATTGATCATTTCACAACTTTTATTGAGAAAATGAATGAAAATAGATACAAGAATGGTTTGCACAAGTAAATTTATAATTAAGGAAGAAAATATCAAAATATAAAAGGGAGAGAAGTTTTTCATAATATATAATGAGTAAAAGGTAAGGACACCCTTTTAATAATTTATTTGGGACTCGTTTACACTTTTTAAAAATTTTGGGATTATGGTTGTAATTATTTCTTCTTTTTGTTTTTGTTTTATTTAAATAAAAGGGTATATTCGTTATTTTATAATTTTTAATTGAGAAAATGGATGGAAAAAGACTTTTTGTATAATGAAAGGTGAAAATAAGGATAAAAATTTCGATAAAAATAATAGGTAAAGACTTTTTCTACAATAATAATAAAAATTAAGACGTGATGAGCTAATTACCCTGAAACAGTGAAACTCTTCCTCTTTCTTTTTACATCTCATTAATCTGTAAAAAGTTATATAAATGATGATATACAACAAACATTTTCCTACGTACAAATATTGATGGGTATAGATTACAGGGAGAGAGATTTCCACCAGCTATGTGGTGCCGTTGCTTGGTATTATAGACATTTGTTAATTCTGAGTTAATTGAATTTTCAAATTTACATAAAATTCAATTATTTATACATTTTATTAGTTTTTTATACTCCTCTTTAACACTGTTCACTTCGAATCAATCTAATCATTACATTAGAGACACCTTTGTTAATTACAAAAAGTTTATATCATCTCCGATCATACAACAAAATTTGCACCATTTTACATCAAATTTTTCATCAAACTAAACATTTTTTTCAACTCATTACATCAAAAGTTACGCCAAATGAACAATATTTGGTTATTTTCTTCATTTATTTTATTTTTAACAATTTATATAACTAAAAAATATTTATTTATTCGATTTACTACTACATAAATTACTACATACATAATAACGTTTCATTTACGAAAATATTAAATTATTTAAGATATTTTAAAAATGTAGTACAATTAATAAAAATACCACAACAATGTTATAGCTTTGTTTTATTTTTGAATAATCATATATGTTGTATATTAAAACTTTTTGAGTACTTTTATTTTGATTACGCGATTAAAATTTATTACAAAATTTAATAATTAACTACTTAATTATGAATTAAAATTTTTATATAATGTAAAATGATACAAATATCTTTCATATCACTTGGTCATACATGATAAAAGGGCAAAATGAACTTTTATCACATTGGGTGCAAAATATTAATATGGTGCAATACTATTCACTCGCACCATTTTGCATCAAAATTAGTGCAAGATTTGGTGTTGGATTTGAGTGGTATATTTGGTGTAAAATGATGGAATAGTATATGGGTTGGAGATACCCTTAGACTATCTAATTTTTATTTTTTTAAAATTTTTTTATTGAAACCATAAATTCAATATGTCAAAAGCAAATATTAAGCATTTTTTAAAAGAATAATTTCGTCATACATATTTATAATAGAAATTGTGCTCATTACCTAAAGCATGTTTGAGCCCCATTATTTTTTATTTATTTATTTTTTTTGGAAATAAAGTATTTTGAAATAATATTTTGATGGATAATGTGTGGTTAAAAAATAAGAATTTTTTTTTAAATTTTACTTGTAATATTATTTTATTGAAAAATGTGTAGTTAAAAAGAAAAGAGAGAAAAATATATTTTAAAAAAAAATAAAATCAAACACCCTCTTTGTTTTGTTTTAAAGAAATATTTTTGCTGTCAAACAAATAAGAAAAATTACGCTCTTAGAATGACAGTCTAATATAAGGTAATGTGATCATAATTAGCAATCTATCACCTCATTAAATGTTGAATTCTAAGTTCTGTGGGGGGTTTTAGTCACCCTTGTTCGATGGGGATTAAAATTAAATTTTTAATAGATTTCGATAAAAAAATTTGAAATATATAGTTGAAAAATTGTGGAACCGATAAAAAATGTGGTTAAAATAGATTGTTTGACTTTAATTTAAATTAAAATCTGATTTAAATCAATACCAAATAGGAACTTACCTCCTAATAAAAAATGACATGACTTCGAGGGTACCCACCTCGAGGATAATATTGCCACCTTGTCCTCGATCGGGACTATAGATTTACATTTGGGTGGCTTCCCAATATAGTCCATGCTTCATATTGACTTAATAACATACCCTCAATAAAATTTGAGGTCGACAACAATCCTTTCTTAAGGTCCTCGACCTTGATATTACTTACAAGTCACTTATGAGAGATTCAAAGCTCGACCTCTCTGTATCAAAGGGCTTCATAATAGTTTGTGTCATGACCGTACGAGAGAATATGAAGTCAAGTAGACGTAATATTAGTTAAAATGGCATTCAATCCTTTAAAACGATTGCATGTCACTTCAAAATTTGGTGATCAGAATTTACAAATTTAATTCAACATTGGAACAAAATATATCAAAGGCAATAAAAATTAAAGATTTGAGTTCAAAATTAACAATCTATCATCATCAACAAATTATAGTCAAACAACTCATCAAAATCAAGTTTTATACGTATCAAAATATATATTACAAAAAGTCATTTCCTTATTGGCATGTCAACTATTGTAGATAAGTTTTTGCGAGTAAAGAGGTTATGGCCTCTTTAACCACACCTACCGCGCTTACGAGTACTTTTCCCCTCTCGTGATGATGGAATTAGACCTTTTTTTTGGTACGTCTACTTTATTGTCAATTTGAAAGGAGTGATAACACCTTAGTTTGAAATTCTCTAGTCAACCTTCGAGAGAATACACTTTAGAAAAAAACAATACTTAGCTACAGAAAAACGGAAACATTCTGTTTCTATATTGTGCTGCATATTTTGGTTACCCTTTGATTTTTTATATTTTATAGGTAGAATATAACTGAAAATAATGAAAAATCACTAATCCTCAAATTATAAAGCATATTTTCAAGATTATCTTTAATTCTTGGTTTATAGAAACGGAAAAAATAAAATAAAATCTGCACCCCCCCCCCTCCTGGACAGCCCACGCACTTGATGTTCCTTTTTTGTTGAAACGTAGTCACTTAAAAATTTTAATCAGAACGAAAAAGAAACCAGGATTGAGTGTGAGTTTCTAAGGTGGATTATGAATCAAGGGCGAATTCAGGACTGAAAGTCAGCACGGGCGGTCGTTGACCATCTACCGTTGGCTGCAATAAAATATTAAAAGTCCTTTTGATATCCATTTTTTGTTCGCAAAAAATACATTTTAGAACGTTGATTTGATGGAAAACGTGTAATTAAAAATAAAGAAAATTTTTGACTTTACGTGTAATATTATTTTAGTGAAGAACGTATGCATGAAAAGAAGAAAGCAAAGTGTATTTTTTTTAAAAAGAAAAAAAAAAGGAATCGAGCAAGACCTAAACTATAAATATAACAATTATTTTATTCAAATTGAACATATATAATTCTGTTATAAGAGTAAATAGAACACATCAAATAACATTATTGCCAAATTTTGTATAATTTAAAGGAAGAGTGTGAATTCGAATCTCTAAAATTGTTTGCATTAAAATAGACAAAACCTAACGAATATCATTTTGTTGAATTTAGTGACACAATTCAAGAGATACCATAACGGTTAACTATACCACAGCCCTTGCTCGAGATACAGGTTCAAATCTTCATTGTCTTTCTCCTTATTGAATTTTGATAAAAATTATAGAATAAAAATAATACATAACAAATCCATTGATAAGGATTCGAACTTAAGACTTGAAGTATGTTAAGGCCAACTCTTACCAAGTAAGCTATAGGGAATGTTTGAAAATAAAACCAATTACCAGAGATATAATGTAAAAATTTAATCTATTGTTAAAAAAAAAAAAAAAATTTATCCCGACGGATCCAGTTAGGGCGCTCCACCTGGATCCGCCACTGTTTTGAAGGATGAACTGAAAATAGAGAATAGGATTAGAGGGTTTAGGATTTAGCTCAACTTTACCGTTGATTTGAAGTTGGACTTCAGACATTTTAAGTGGAGGGCATTTTAAAAAATTTTAAATATATAATATAATAAAATAGACTATAGGTCCTTTTAACCAAAATTTTAAAAAACAAAAACAAAAACAAAACGAAAAAAAAAAAAAAAAAAACTATTTAGTGAAGGCGTTTTAACCTAAAAGTAGTATTGACTAGACTTTTGAATCTAATCCACCTAATTTTTATTTCTTCATGTTTGGTATTTTACAATACATTCCATGATCCTTTGTTGATTTGAAACCATATCACAATTCCTAGTCAAAATTGGTTGCTGCGAATCATGAACGAGATAGACATTAGAATACAACATGTCCACAAGAATAATTTTCAATTAAGTAATTAATATTGAAGTCATTTTTGGGCCAACCCTAACAGAGTGGGAAGCAATAAGTGTCACAACCAACTTCAAAAGGCAATGCCGCAATATCTACTTATACTAAAGCATTTAAAGTAAGTTTCATTTAGATTTTAGTCCTTACACAACTCGAAGAGCATTGCACTCGGCTACCTCAATTTCGTAAGCGTGATGTCGACCAAGTTTGTTTCTTCAGCAACGACTGAAGTGGGAGAGTTAGAGTCGAAAAAAGGATTCTCCATTTCTTTCTCTCATTCAAAACCATGCATGTGACTGTTATCTCACATGGCTCCTAAGAGAGAGTGCAATTGCCTCATAATTCTCTGGTTCACAGTAGCCCCGAATTTTCTTGGCAAAAGAAGCAATGACAACACCCAAATGGTCCCTTGTAACAGTCCCAATTCCAATACATTTTTGGTCTTTCCAAAATTCGATAAGAGACGTTAGTATTTAGTTTGAGTTTTCCATCTAATGGTGCCATCCGTTTGACACCATTTCACTATTGGAAGAGACTGCTGCACCCACACTCAATTTCAAAACCTCATTTCTACGGACTGAATTACAACATTTGTATAGGAGTTGGTTGTTGCCACACTGCAACAAATCCACCTTTTGCCCCCCACGATCCGTGCTCCACACCTGGTGTTCACTGTCTTGGTAAATCTTAATCAGATCAGCAAAACCATCCATAAGAGTTGTTCACCGAAGAAATAACACTATCAACCATCCCGTAAATGACATGATTCCAGCTACCCCAAACTGCCCATAACATGCAGCATATAAACTCAAAAGTCATCCATTTTTACTTGTTTTAGTTTTCCCGCAAGTTTCTCTCTCAAACAAGTTTTAGGTCGGTTTATATTAAGTAATTCGACATTTTTACTCATGAAAATTTGACAAGGTTTGATTGATCCTAAAAGGAAGTAGGCCTTGACCTTGCTTATACAAGACATATAGGGCACGTGCAATCCTAGCGTAAAACATCTAAACTCAAAAACGTGGGGCAGTGTGTTATCACAACATGCCATGCAAGAATGTCCAGAATAATCAATTTAAGAAAACCACATGCTCAAAAGAACAATTTCAGGACATAATTAACAATAACGTCATCTCAATATATCTTTTCTAGGATAACTTCGATGAAAATCTAGCAGTTGGCTATGGCCGTGGATGTTGGATTAAATGGTTGGGAATGAATATCGGATTAGCACATACTGTATATGCAATTTAGATATTAGATTTACACATACTGTATATGCAATATATCATATTTATGCATATCGTATATGCAACTTACCTCATATACAGCTTACCATATTTGCAATAGCTCATCGTAGGTGCCTAAGGATTAAATTGCATGTCTATCTCCCATGATACAATGGATGAACAGTAGGATTTAAGCACCTCAAATACGACTCGATCGAACTGAATTTTTGTCTAAACAATATCACCGACGGTGTGACTATGTAGTATGCAGACCAAAATATGCAAAAACTGTGTTCTGTAAATATGTGCAGAAACTGTATGCTGTATAATTTTTTTGTTTTTCTTAGTGTAGAATTGTTAGAAATCGAGTTATTTATATAGGCTCAACTCGTATATAATGACAATGAATATTGTAGTTTCGACTGTTTCAAAATTCAAACGGTCAATTGGAAAAAAAAAAAATTTAGGCTCCTCTAAGGGGCCAATTTCCATGTCCTAAACTTATTTCAGTCCGATTTGGCCCCCTGTGCACGCACGTTGAGAAAGTCTCTATACTACACATGATCACTCCATTCCAAAGTGAAGTCCTAGGTATTTATTTTTATAATTTTCCTATGTGGGACAACCTTAAATGGTTTCCTTCCAACAACATAAACTCCTTTTTAATTGGCATATTTTGAGCTCCAATTTCCGATTCACCTAAACATAATTTTTGGCAAGTAAATACATGATTTCAAGGTTCTCACGAAGGAGAACACAAATCAATCTTGAACCTCCAAAATAATCAACAGGTCCCACTCAAATTTTGTGCCAAAGTTAGCCACTCAACCCATTTTTTCCAATAGTGGAGAGTGACAACAATCAGTCATAAACAACATTTATTCTTACACAAGATAGAAAACCTGGAAAGATCGAGGTTGCTCAAAATCCATTATAAAGGATGAATATATCCAATTTCCAGACACATAATATAGTAGGAGAGTTGAGAATGCCAAAAGTTGGAAACTTAGAAGGTCGATCCATTCCACCCAAAGTTGGAACCCTGTAAAAAAACAGCCAAGGTCATTAAGTACTAGAAATAGTAGAGGCAAGGTATACAAGAAACAAACTTTTTTAAAAATAACAGTAAAATAGAGCACGCACATCATATCATGCAATAAACTGTACTTTTACATGGATCCAAATAGTGAAAGTTCATTTACATGATTTAGTACTGGTGTAAAGCATGAAGACATTGTGCATATTCGATGGGCCTAGACAAGAAGGAAGAATGCAATAAGAAGACACTAGTTTTTGGAAGAGACAATCTTTTAATCAAGCATAAAAGCCTAAATTTCTTACCTTAGTGTCATGAAATAGAAGGAAGAATCGTGACTTGGGAACAGATAATTTTGTCTCGAGTATGTTAGCAATGCCAGCACTCAGCTTCTTGTTGACATCGGGATTAAGCCCGCCAATAGACGCCAGCTCTCCATGAGCAGTCGGCTGTTCTGTCCCTCCAAATGCCATGGGTACAGATCCTTTCAACACAACCATCACATACTGCATCAATGACAGATCCAACAAGAGTTTAGTGCCCTTGAAAGGATTATGTACAAAGAAACGTATAACTTAATGAGTTTATTTTAAGAATCAATCCACTTATTGGAAAATTGACAAATAGGCATTTATTTTAAAGCAGATCAGAGATCTTATAGCTGAAGTAAAAATTGAAAATAAATGGCATTCAAAAACAAGTCACAAATTATATCGTCCGTGTAAACAACCAACAAATTGCGTCAAAATTTTGTTTCAAACATATCACATCAAGGCAATTGAATAAAATCAAGATGCATATAAATAATTCCTTAGTTCAGCTAAAAACATTGAGTTCATAGCATCATGTTAATGAAATTTGAAAAAGCCTTCACAGCACACGGTAACCTAATTGAAAAGTGCAGCCTTTGAACCTCCAGAATGCGAGTTGGTTTAAACATTTTCAACTAATCATGAAGAATTCTAAAGTTCGAGCAATCAACTTGCATCAGTAACTCATTTTGAACCAATCACAAGTGTACAAAATATATGTTTTCCAATGCTTCAAGCAAATTATAACACAATTTTCACATAGTTTCTACTTTTCCCTGAAAATTGAGACGTGTGGCAAATCAGACCTACCAAGTCAAATCTTCGCACAAAAAAAAAGGAGGTCGCACAAAACCACCACACAATCAATCACAAGTTAAAAACTCCAAACTCTTTTTGGATTGAATCTCCCAACTGAGATTTTTCTTTTCAGCATAAACTTCACTTTAGCATTTAAATGAAAAGCAAACAAAACCCCCCCCAAGAACACGATACAATGGTGAAGGAAAACGTAAACCAACTTACAACTGAACATCATAAGGTAAAATAAATCAATAAAATGCAATTAATTCAGAGCATCAATTAAAATAGCATTGATCACAGAAACTATTGAGAGAATGAAATGAAAAAAATACATACAGTCTCGGGTTTCCCGCGATGAGATTGGCAACAGTAGAGGAGGCTTCGGACAGTATGGCGGAGGTGTCAACGCCTTCCAGGCTTACGTTAGTCGACAGATTCAGGCACGGCATTTTCAAAACCCTTGGTCTTTCTCTTCGTGTTTCTTACTTCTTTTTTCCCCTGTGCTGACAGATAAAGGCCTACGAATACCGTCTTGAGGAATCTTTGACCTGTGTATGTTTTTATTTGGCTATATTGCATGTGAGGTCCCCAACCTTTACTTAATTGTACTTTTAACCTTAACCGTTTTCTCTTCGTATTACGGCCCAATGTTCCATGCTATAAGAGTGACGGCAATTGACCCGGCAAGTGAGCCTAACTCAACTCTCTTTGGATGAGTCGAACATGAATAAGCTCTTTTGTAAATTTTCAAGCCATGCTTGTCCTATGACTCATCTATTAGTGGACCAAATCGAGCCACTCGCCCCCTTTTTTGGTAAAAAATTAGCATCAAATAGGGTGAAAAAGCCGATATCTATCCCATCAGCCCACCTTGTGAGCTAGAGTGCAAAAAGATATTTAGCCCTCGTTGGCTAGCAATTTTTCACTTCAAAAAATTAATTTTTTTACAGTTATTTTACTATTTCAGTCGTTATTTTTGACTTCTTGATCTATTTTTCTTTCCAACGATCAAAAAATCAATTCTTATAATTACTATCGAACAGACCCTTATTCTCAAACTTTAGGTCTCCATTTTAATGAGTCTTTGAGAAAATTATATTTGAACTAGTAAATTTTTGGAAAATGTGTGATTGAAAAGAAAAAATATAAAAATATATTAAAATTGAAATGAAACCTAAACAAGGACTTAAATACGCCAAAACAAATATATATAAAAACAAAAAGAATAAAAAAGGTAATATTTTAGACCTCGTCCTTCTCATCCAGCCCAACATATCGAATGGATGGTTGATGAATCCATATTCATTAGAACTCACCAGTGTTAATATAGTAATAAGGTATCAATGTGGATAAGAAGATATCATCATGTAGAGAAAAAACATCTAGTTCAATTTCAATGAGGCTGAATTGTAAGTTAGTTTGGCTAAATACAACTTTTGATGGCACTTGTACGAGGCAACAATAACAAAGCACTCATCTATCTTCTTTAATTATTACCCTTATAATAGTACTGATGGAAATTATACATCAATGGAGAGAAATGAAGGAGAGGATAAAAAAGATCGAAGGAGATGTAATGTTCGAAGAAGACTTGAACACGAAAAGATCGTTGTCCCTGAACGATATTTGCCTCCTTTCACGATGCTTTTAAATGATTGAAATAGCAAATAGTTTGTAGGATTTATCAAACCTCAATGAAGAACATCAAAAGCAAAGCAATTCTTCAAATGAGCAAGTGATATATATATATATATATAGTTTTCAATCATCCCTACACAAATGGTCCCATCTCATCAAGAAATGGTGTATTGATTCATCAAAAAACCACCAGAAAAAAATTCCAATAAGTGACTAGCTTTTAAAATCATGCGGTCGCATAAGCTATAGCCATGCAGTTGCATGCTATAAAGTTGGCCCCACATTTGGCTTTGAAGGGCCACATGTGATCACAGGCCCCAAAGGCCTATGCGGTCGTATAAGCCATATACATGGCCTGATTTTTCCTTTATTACGATTTTCTTAATTCATCCAAATTGATTTTGAACAACAAGATTACAACAATCCCTCACTTATTCAAAATCAATGTTAATCACATACTCAAATATCAATACTCATGCATAAGAATTAGATATCTTTCGATTTGAATCTGACCATAGCATAAACCTCACAAAACATTATCAAAATTCAAGGTAGCTATAAACTTTTGAACCGGTTATTCCTTGTGACGATACCATGAAATCACACACACAAGTTTTATATTTTCACAAATTCCTCTAACTAGCTTAGTGCTAATATGGTCTTGCACTTATTCTTTTTCATTGAACTTTTAAAGAGAGAAACTCTAACTCTCTAATCAAACGGCACCAACTTGAAGTTCACATAAGTGAAGTTTTTCCAATATCTTTGTTATTTTTAGAGATATTTGTACCCTGTATTGATCTTCACTAATAGTTTTATAACTCATCTCTTCAACCTTAACAACTAACACTATTTATCAACGATAGGGTTTAATGATTTAATAGTGTTAACATCTATCCACTTATCGAATAATTTATTATTATCCTTTGAACTAAAATATACTTGCTTAGTATACTTTTGGTAGGGTTGCCATAAGGAGTTTCAACCTCATCTTACTTAATATTGATCTTTCTAACTCTTTTGTAAGATGTTGGATCAGCTAAGTTCTCATTAGACTCAACATCTGTAAGAGTAATTTTTCCATGCTTGATTAATTTTCTTAGATACTCATGTTTTAGACTCGTATGTCTAGACATTTTCATTATATGCTTTACTATATGCCCAAGCTAAAGTAGCTCGACTATCACACAAGATAGGTATCGAAGAAATATCCTTTATATCTAAATGTATTTCATATAATAGATCTCTTAGCCACTCAACTTCTTTTCCAATTTCAGCCAATGCTACAAACTCCCACTCCATTGTTGAGTGAGTAATGCATGTTTGTTTATTAGACTTTTAAGAAAATGCAACTCCTTCAAGAATAAATGCCCAACTTGAAATAGACTTATTTTCTCTTGCACTTAATATCCAACTAGCGTCAGTATATCGTTCTAAAACGATAGGGAACTTTGTATATCATAGTCAAAGGTTTTTTATTTTCTTTGAGTAACCATAAACTCTACCGATGGCTTTCCAATGTTCAAAACTTGGATTGTTAGTAAACCTACTTAGTTTACTCATAGCGAGTGTAACATCGGGTCTTGTACATTGTACCACGTACATAAGACTTCCAATTGCACTTGAATAGTCTATTTAAGCTATTACTCTTCCATTATTTTTTATCAACTTAATACTTGGATCCAAAGGGATATTAGTCTCTTTAATGTTCAAGTGTTTAAATTTATTTATCACATTTTCAATACAATGTAATTGGCTCAATGTAATACCCCCACTATCATTTTAAACTTTGATATCAATGATAGTATCCACTTATCCAAGATATTTCATTTTGAATGTGGAGGACAGAAACATTTTTGTTTCTTTAATCTCATCTACGTTGTTGCTAATGATCAAACATATAGACATACTAATGTAATTATACTATTGCATACTTTAGTATATAGACATTTGTCTATCGATTTATGATTAAAATCATTCAACATTATTTTAGAGTCAAATTTCTCATACCACTTTTAGGGGCTTGTTTTAATTCATATAAGGACTTTATTAATATATATACCTTATGTTCATTTTTCGGTAGAATAAACCCTTCTGATTCTATCATATAGACTTTCTCTTCGAGATCTCCATTTAAGAATGCAGTCCTGACATCCATTTGATAAACATGTAAATTATAAATTGATGCTAATGCAAACAAGATCTTTATTGAGGTTATCCTAGCCACGGGTGCATATATATCAAAGTAATCTATTCATTCATTTTGTCTATACTCTTTAGTTACTAATCTAGCTTTATAGGTATTGAATATTCCATTGAAATTATATTTCTTTCTAAACACCCATTTACAACCAATGGATTTAGAACCCTTTGGTAAATCAACTATTTTTCAGGTGTTATTTGATATAATAGTATCCATTTCATCATTTATTGTCTCTTTCCAGAATATACAATCTCTAGAAGACACTGCTTCCTTATAAGTTTCATGATTACTTTCGACTTGAAGAATAAAATGAATTATTTTTACAACATCATTCCTATCTCCCTCTATTAAGTAGAAAAAATAAGTTGGGAATCTATTTCATCCAAACTTCGATCTTTTTCTTTTCTAATTCTTTTACTTCTTCGATGTTTACTTTCAAAGTCTCTTGTAGATTCTCTTCTTGTGATTATCTAGAATTCAGAATATCTTTATTATTTTTATTTTGAGAATTTCTTGCTATCAATACATTCTCAAAAAACTCCACATCCCTTGATTATATTATAACATTTGACTCTAAATTTAACAACCTATAGGCCTTGTTATTTAGAGCATATTCCACAAATGTTCCACAAAGATACATTTGATACCTCTAGGACCTAATTTATTTCTCTTAGAATCCATGTTCTTACAATAATCAAAATACCCCCACACTTTGAAATAATTAATTGTTGGCTTCCTTCCTTTCCGAGTTCTATATGAAGAGATCTTATTCTTTTTCAAATGAATCCTATTTACTATATGACAAGCACTAAGTAAAGCTCACACTGTAGATTAAATGGTAATTCAAAATTTAATAACATAACATTTGTCATTTCTAAGAATGTCATATTCTTTTTTCTGCTAGACCATTTTATTTTCATGTTCGTGGTATAGAACATTGATGTATTATTTCATTTTGTTCACAAACTATATTGAATTCATTAGAGATGTATTCTCCACCTCTATCACTTCTTAGAGTCTAGTTTTCTTTCTAATTGATTTTCAACTTCAACTTTACGTGTTTTGAAGCCACTAAAGACTTCATTTTTATTTTTAACAAATAAGTATACCTAGAGTAATCATAAATGACAGTAATAAAAAAATCTATTACCATATCTTGTTAGCATGCCATTTAATTCAAATATATCGGAGTGAACAAGTTCAAGCAAATTTGTTGATTTTATTACACTATGAAACAACTTTTTAATCATCTTTAATTTAATACATGTTTTACATCTTTCTAAGTTATCAACTTCGCATTGTATTAATCCACATTTAACCATTCTTTTCATAGTGCTAACTCTTATGTGCGCTAATTTACCATGCTATAAATTAAATGAATCAATAATATAAACAAAAGATTTGATTTTATTAGAATCATTCTAAAGAGTACAAAGTATGACCATTCAATCAGTAAAATAGCACAAGTTTTTTAGACTAAAAATAGACTTAATTCCTGGGTTTCTTAATAGAACTTCATTTGCTAAGTTTCTACTAATTTCTGGTACATGAAGAACGTTGGTCAAAGTAATATTTTTTCTTTAAGTGAAAATGATTACCACATTACCTTTGTCAATCACTTTAGATCTTCCTTCCTTTCTTATTTGGATCTCTTGATCATCTTTAATGTCATGTTAAGTTTTGAAAAGAGACTTATTATAACAAACATGGATAGTTGCACAGATGTCATGCCATCAAATCGAAACCTTGCTTTGGACTACATTGATTTCGCTCAGCATAGCGATAATCTTATTAATAGAGTGAATGATATCAAAGGAGGAGTTAACCTCTAATTCACAATGAAATCCAAATATGTCAAGCAAGGTGGAGATTATTAAACATTATGTTTAACATTTTTGGGCCCAATGATGAAATCCAATACTTGAGCCCAATGATGGAATGTGAACCAACTGCCTCCCATTCGAGCATTCTCGCATTTTACTGAAGTGTGACTTTGGTATATTTGTTCATTTGTTTTACTGAAATGTGAACTGACTGTCTTCCAAAGAGTTAAGTACATGCCAAATTTACTTGTATTCATTTGTTCTTTGGAGATAGCATATAAGTAACATCATCTTCCAGTCGGCGAGTGTAGTTCAAATGTGCTATATGCATCATGTACCATTTAACATAATTTTGATGGAAATCATTTATAGAGATTGAGACCATAGGTGCAACTCAAATAAGAATTTAAATATCTAAATTTAAGGTTGGAGACTACATGTCACTATCTACAAGTACTGTAGGAGCAATGGAGAATGCCTAAAACAGAGGTGAACTCAAAGGGGGAGAGGACTTGAAGTGGATTTTTGGGTTTGCTTGTGAGTTACGTAGGGTGAATTGCGCCTCTTTAACAAACTATAATTTTGGGGCAAAGTGATAATCATACCCTAAAGCAATAAGTTGAAACTATTCTTGCACTTGTTCATTTAAAAATATACTTTTTCAACATGCTATCATCCCAAATAATAAAAACAATGCCCTTGTTTGAGCCATATTTTTTTATAAAAATATATTTTTGAATAGTGTATTGATAGAAAATGTATGGTTAAAAAATAAAAAAAAGTTTGAATTTGCGTGTAATATTATTTTATTGGAGAATGTGTTGTTGAAATGATATCAAATTATTATTTAAAAATGTATTTTTTTTGAAAGAATATGGCTCAAGCAGGGCCAATATCATACTACAATGATATAGAAAACTGAAATTTAACTTAAAATATATAGCTTACTGTTGACACAAAAAAATTCAGCCCAAATCGAACAGCCCAGATAGTAAAGCCCAATTGGAGGATCCCCAAATCAGATAGCCCAAAGAACGAAATCCAATTGAACGAATCAAGGTGAAGGCCCAAATAAGGGGCCCAATAGTGCGGTAACGCCATCGCCCAAGTTTGCAAGTCGCTCA
>NC_036237.1:26291213-26292820 GCF_002742605.1 Olea europaea var. sylvestris
ACCATTTCGAACAGTTAAAATGTTCGTTTGAACGAATGAGGCAATATAAGCTAAAGTTGAATCCTTTGAAGTGTGCATTTGGTGTTAATGCAGGGAATTTTCTTGGTTTTTTAGTACACAAGAGAGGGATTGAACTCGATAAAAATAAAGCGAAGGCCATCCTAGAAGCCAAACCACCTAGCAATAAAAAAGAGTCGCAAAGGTTTCTAGACTAAGTAAATTTTTTAAGACGCTTCATTTCTAACTGTGCAGGGCGAACTAAAGTTTTTTCGCCGCTATTAAAGCTGAAAAATCAGGATGAATTCGTCTGGAAAGAAGAACATCAAAAGGCTTTTGAAAGCCTGAAGACATATTTATCAAGTCCACTAGTGTTGGTGTCACCAATCCAGGGACGGCCAATGAAAGTGTATGTATCGGCTGAAAAGGAATCAATAGCTGGAATGGTCGCACAGGAGGACCAATTTGGTGAAGAAAGGGCAATTTATTATTTGAGTAGACGGTTAACGAAATGTGAATATAATTACTCTGCTGTTGAAAAGTTGTGTCTAGCACTGTATTTCACATGTACAAAATTAAGGGCTTATTTACGGCCCGTAACCGTTTATTTAATTTCTAAAGTAAATTTAGTCAAATATATGTTCTCGCGCCCTATTTTAATTTCTAAAGTAAATTTAGTCAAATATATGTTCTCGCGCCCTATTTTACACCAAAGGGTAGGCCTTTGGACACTAGTTTTATCAGAGTTCGAAATACAATATATACCTCAAAAGGCAGTCAAAAATCAGGCTTTGGCTAACTTCCTAGCCGATCATCCATGCCTTGACATGCCTGGAGAAATCGAATTAGAAATCAACTCGTTCGGACTAAAACCTTGGGTATTGTATTTCGATGGGTCAAAGACCTTTAAAGGTGCAGGAGTAGGAGTAGCACTAATTAATCCTTTAGGGATTTGCTACAAATTCGCATTCACCTTAGATAGAATGTGCACCAATAATCAAGCCGAGTACGAGGCCTTAATTGTAGGCCTAGAACTGATGATAGAAATGGGAGTAAGAAACGTGATCGTTAAGGGCGATTCTCAATTGGTGATACATCAATTGATTGGTGATTTTAAATGTCAAAGTGATTCCATTATAAGTCAATATGAGATCGCCCAAGAATTATTAGAGGAATTCGATCAAATAGAACTTCAATGCGTTAATAGGATATATAATGATGTGGCGAATGAGTTGGCCTAAATGGCTTCAGGGTACTCTAAAATCTTGGATTGGAAGTCTACTTGTGAATGCGGAATCATATTGCCCGTAACTCAAAGAAGGGCGAGAAAAATTGAACTTCACTGTATACAAGATGGAGATGCAGTGGATTGGCGAACAGAGATTAAAGAGTTCCTTCAAGAACCTAATGGAGGGATTAGTAGGAAAACAAAGTTATGTTCGCTGAATTACACACTAATAGACGAAGAGTTATTTAAGAAACGCCCTGATGGTATATTACTAAAGTGTGTGAGTTTGCAAGAAGCCAAGACGATCATGGCTGAAGTGCACGAAGAGGATATGTGGAGCTCATCAAGCTGGCCAAAGGATGAGATGGTTAATTATTAGGAG
>NC_036237.1:26293212-26303195 GCF_002742605.1 Olea europaea var. sylvestris
CAAGTACCAAAGTTACTCCTTTCCAACTTGTTTATGGACAAGAGGCCGTTTTGCCTATGGAAATCAACGTGCAATCAATTCGAGTGTGCTTACAACATAAGTTGAATGATGATGAGTATGCCGAATCGCTAGTTCAAAATTTATTAAGTTTAGATGAATTGAAGTTGGACGTCTTGGATAGGTTGCAAGTTCAAAAGCAAAGAATGGCTAAATTTTATAATAAAAAAAGTCATAGCCAAGTCGTTCAGCCTGGGTGAACTAGTTTGGAAGACGATACTCCCTTTGGATACCAAGGATCCAAAGTACGGGAAATGGTCGCCCAACTGGGAAGGACCATACAAAATAAACAATGTATTGCCTAATGGAGCATACCACTTGGAAGATTTAGATGGCACCAAGCACGTAAGATTCATGGGGCCAAGAGGAAAAATAAAGGTGTTATACTCAGAGGACTAAAAGCTCAGAGCAATCGGAAAGAGCGCCGAATCAAAAGTAGGGGGGCGAATAGAGACTTCCAACAAATCAGAAATCCTAGCGCTATCAAAAAGTGCCTTAGTAGGACCATGACCCACAAGACGAGTATGCCACCTACGAAAAACTACGTCAGATTTGGGCCAAGTGAGAATACCTCTTTCACGAAGTGGCCCCAGCGGCAAAGAATTCAGAAAAGGAGAGCCATGAGTGCAAGGAAACAGCTGACCCACCGCCGCCTGTTCAACTGCCTCCGCATTGTTGAAGAAAGGACCCAAGTAAAACTCATTACGTCCAACATCAGCGGGCGCGAGGAAACTTGGAGTTACGTATGGACGACTCAGAAGTTTCCGAAAGTCATCAAAACTAAAGGAGTCGCTAGCTTGAGATTGTGAAGCAGCCATTGAAGAAAGAACGAAGCTTTTCAGAGTTAAGTAACAAGGAAGCAAAAGATGAACAGTGAATCGTGAAAGATGCGCAAGAAATATGAAACGTGATTTGGTCGCAGTAAAATGGCGTGTTTGGAGTTTATAAGGGTTTGCAAAGCGACGCACCTTTTCAAGTTATAGAAGGAAACAATGATTGAAATTCTTTGGGAATCGCGAACGTTGCTGGAGACGTGAAGTGAATATGGCAAAATTCAATAATTATTATAAATTCTGCCATATTGGGGGGTAATTGTTGACACATAAAAATTCAGCCCAAATCGAACAGCCCAGAGAGTAAAGCCCAATTGGAGGATCCCCAAATCAGATAGCCCAAAGAACGAAATCCAATTGAACGAATCAAGGTGAAGGCCCAAATAAGGGGCCCAATAGTGCGGTAACGCCATCGCCCAAGTTTACAAGTCGCTCAGAGTCTGAACGAATAGAGTGGCATACAGTCGCCCGGAGTCTCGCCCAAATCTTCAAGTCGCCCAAGGTATCAACAAATATAACGCATTATGATTATCAAGAAATGCAGTTATTGAGGCAGTTGCTAAAGTAACCTTACCACGTTCCACGACTCAAGGGGTTCAATCGAAAGCGGTTGAACGATGCAAGATAATGACAGCAGTTAAAAGGACAGTTTCATGACAAAATGGCCACTACAAAGAAAGTGGGTAGTTATAGGGCGATCAAGCAGTTTTTTCGAGCAGTTAATCACAAAGGGATCGCCTATGAAGTATAAAAGGGAGAAAGAACTTAGAAGAAAGGACCGAATCCAAAACTCTCGAACAAAGAATATGTAATTTTCATTCCTTTAACTTTTAGACTTAAACACTTCCTTTTCTGTAATTCGTGTGCTTGCGCCCCTTGGAGGCACGTTGTTTTCCGTTTCCAATTGTAAAGTTCATCGCCAATAAAAGGAACACCCCTTTTTGGGACTTTGTCTCAAGAGGTTTCGTCCCTTACACAATCGTCTGATCCTCTTTAATTGTTAGCGAATTAACACGCGCGAAACACTTACAAGTTTGCATTTATATTTGCTTTAAAAAATTATTATTTATTTTAAAAGTAAGGCCCGACCATGGTCCAAATTAAAATTCTAAATGGAAAAAGTTCATAACTATCATATATTAAGAATATAATTTCAAAAATATCAAACATGTAGATTTCTTCAAAAGTAGGTTATATTTCGTAGTTATCTTTCCTAAAAAGTATATATGTATGATTTTTTTTTTATGAAAACTAGTCTTTGCCCGTGCAATGCACGGGTTGTATTATTTTGAACGTAATACTAGTGTGTTAAACATGTTGGATTATGGTGTGTCACTTTCATCATTTGCATTGATAAGTCATAAAAGAATCATTTATCATACTCTATTAACATATATAGATTGCATTATAATTAGAATTGATAGTATGTAATTGTCTAGCTATTTAGAATTCAAATGTATAAATATCAAACCACGATCATTGATTTTTTCATTTTCACACACTACTTCACTTTAACTTGATTAAAGGCAGTACTATATATTATATAATAAAAGAAATTACAGACTAAAATAGAAATAATTTATTATAAAGTTATTAAATTATAAATGAAAATGATTTAAAAATATATTTAATTAAAATTTAACGAATGTCGTTCTATCATAAAGAATGAATAAAGATTATTTTATTAAACTAAATGAAACAAATAAAATAAAGGAAAGTTACAAAAATTAAATATATTATTTTATTAATTAAAATTGAAAAAAATAATTTTTTACCATAAAAGAATTGAAAAGAATTTTATATTGAAACATATACCAACAAAATTATCCCTCCATAAAAAAATAAAAAAATAATTAAAAAAACTCTCCGCGGACGAAGAGAATCTTTCCTTTCAAAAGGAAAGTAAAAGGAGTTTATTTTTTATCAAAATGAGAGAACTCTCCTTTTGCACGGAGTGTTATCACTTTGTGCATGGAATGAAATCACTTCGTGCGTGGAGCACGTGCACGAAGTGGTGAATTTTTCCCCATATTTGTAGTAATATTTTTTTATTAATAAATAAAAAGTTGCTTATAAGTAAAAAAAGTACTTCGTGTTATTTAAAAGTAATAAAAAACTTATAATTGTAAAAGTTACTTATAGGTAAAAAAATGCAAAAGCTACATATAAGTAAAAAAATATGAACTTCAAATTTTTTAAGTATCAATATTTAAATGTATTTAGCTTTTTAGATTCAATATTAATAAAAAGATTAAACTATCTAGAACGCAAAAAGTTACTTATAAGTAAAAAAATCATTTCGAATTATTTAAAATTAATAAAAAAACCTATAATTGTAAAAATTACTTATAGATAAAAAAAATATTAACTTCAACATTTTTAAGTAAATTTAGATATATTTAATATTTTAAAATTTAATATTAATAAAAAATTATTATAAGTAAAAAAAAAAAAGAATCTCCATGCATGGAGTGATCACGGTGCCTTTTTTTAAAATAATAATAATTATTTAATGTAATTTTTTATTAATATTTAATTTTAAAAATATTAAATATAATATTTTTTTTATCTATAAGTACATTTTACAATTATTTATTACTTTTAAATAACTTGAAGTGATTTTTTTACTTATAAGTAACTTTTTCATTTTAGATGGTGTATTTTTTATATTAATATTTAAAATTTAAAAAACTAAATATATGTAAATATTTACATATAAAAAACTAAATATATCTAAATATTTATACTTAAAAATATTTAAGTTAATATTTTTTGCTTATAAATAGCTTTTACAATTATAAGTTCGTTTTACTTTTAAATAACTTGAAGTGATTTTTTTAGTAATAAGTAACTTTTTACATTTTAGAAATAAAGAATAACTATTATGCAAAAATTATTTTAAAAAAATTATTACTAATAAAATTATAGGATGTCGTCGATAGTTGATAGAGATGGTAATTCGGCTTGGGAAAAGCCCAAGCCGACCTGGCTCAAGGCTCGATTCTACCAGCCAAGGCTTAGGCCAAGCCTCAGTTTGGGAGGACGGGCCGACCCGCGAGCCTGAGAAGTGAAAAAAAAAAAATAGGCAGCAAAATGCTGCCTTTTAAGGCAGCCATTAAATATTAGAAAAAAAGGTGAAAAAAGTGAGTTTGCCCGCTCGGCTCGTAAAGGCCCGAGCCAAAGGCTCGGGTTGAGCAAAATAAGCTCGGCTTGACTCGGGCTCAAAAAAAGCTAGCTCAGTTTATCCAAGCCGAGCCTGAGCCTCAAGTTTCGGCTCGCGAGCCAACTCAACTCGGCTCGTTCACATCCCTAATAGTTGATAGTGTGTGAAAACGAAGAAAGAGTACCGTGTGTCAGATTCAAAGCATGTAAATTGCATGTAAAATAGAAAACAACGTCTTTTCTGCTCCACCAATTAAAAAAAAAGTTACAGTGTGACAAAATATTATTTAAAAAAATATTACTACTAATAAAATTACAAAAAATGATTGATAGTTGATAGCGTGAGAAAATGTAGAAAGAGTATTGTATGTCAAATTTAAAGGACAAAGCCAGTTTCAAACCCGTTCAATGTGAAAATCAATATGACAAAAATAAACAGTAAGATAATGTAATAAAAAAAAATCTAAATCACTTTGACCAAATTCATTTCAAACCAGTTGAACGTGAAAACGCATGTGACAAAAATGAACCGTCCAACTTTGAATTTGACACACAATATTCTTTCTCCATTTTCTCACGTTATCAACTATCAACCATACCCTATAATTTTATTAGTATTAATATTTTTTTAAATAATATTTTGTCACAGTGTAACTTTTTTTTTTAATTGATGGAGTAGAAATGATGTTGTTTTCTATTTTACCTGCAGTTTATATGCTTTGAATCTGATACACTGTACTCTTTCTCCATTTCCTCACGCTATCAACTATCGACCATATCCTATAATTTTATTAGTAATAATATTTTTTAAATAATTTTTTATATAAAAGTTATTCTTTACTTCTAAAATATAAAAAATTACTTATAATTAAAAAGATCACTTCAAATTATTTAAAAGTAAAACAAACTTATAAATGTAAAAGCTATTTATAAATAAAAAAATATTAACTTAAAATTTTTTGAGTACAAATATTTGAATATATTTAGTTTTTAAAATTAAATATTAATAAAAAGATTACACTATCTAAAATGTAAAAAGTTACTTATAAGTAAAAAAATCACTTCAAATTATTTAAAAGTAATACAAAAACATATATTTGTAAAAGCTACTTATTGAGAAAAAAATATTAACTTCAACATTTTTAAGTAAATATTTAAATATATTTAATTTTTTAAAATTAAATATTAATAAAAAAATTAATATAATTAAAGAAAAAATATGCAGCATGGAGTGAGATTTTTCACTCCATGAGACTCCATGCATTTGCGTGGAGTTTACTCCATGCACCTGATGACCACTCTGTGCATGGAGTGGTCATCACTCCGTGCACAGAATGATTTTTAACTTCGTGCACGAATTCAACTTTTTTTAATATAGTAATTTTTTATTAATATTTAATTTAAAAAATTAAATATATCTAAAAAATTAATATTTACTTAAAAATGTTAAAGTTATTATTTTTTATCTATAAGTAGTTTTTACAATTATAAATTTTTATTATTACTTCTAAATAATTTGAAGTGATTTTTTTTACCTATAAATAACTTTTTACATTCTATTTGGTGCAATATTTTTATTAATAATTAATTTAAAAAACTAAATATATCTAAATATTTATACTTAAAAAATTTGAAATCAATATTTTTTACTTTTAAATAACTTGAAATGATCTTTTTAGTTATAAGTGACTTTTTATATTTTAGAAATAAAAAATAAATTTTATGTAAAAAAATATTATCACTAATAAAATGAACAGTAAATTTCACATTCTCTCTTTTAAGATATGGAGGGATTTCTTAAAATTAAATATTTATTAGTAAAAAATAAAATTAAAAAAAAATTATCACCACTCCATGCACAAAATGAGAGTTCTCTCTTTTTCAAAAGTCAAAAGGATAAAACTCTCATTTTGAAAGCAGACGGAGAGATTTTTTTTACTTTTTTTAAATTTAAATTTTTCAATGTTAATTAATTAAATAATATTTATATATTATTTATTTAATTTTTGTAACTTTCTTTTATTTTATTTGTTTTATTTGGTTTAATAAAATAATCTTTATACATTCCTTATGATATAAAGACATTCGTTAAATTTGAATTAAGTAATATTTATTTTTTCTTTAAATCGTTTTAATTTAATTTAAAAACTTATAATAATTTTTTTTCTATTTTTATTTGTAATTTTTTAAAATAATCTTTATATTTAATTTCGTTTCTTTATTATATAATATATGGTATTGCCTTTAATCAAGTGAAGTAATGTGAAAATGGAGAAATAATGTAGTAGATGTGACATCACAGTGAAACGACGTGTGAGAATAATACTACAGCGTCATTAAATAGAATAATTTACTGTTGCCAAATCGGTTTCAAATCAATTTCGTGTGAAAACCTATGTGACAAAAATAAACAGTAAACCTCATATTCTCTCTTTTAAGATAAGGGGGATATTGAAACTAAAATTATGAGTTATTTTAGGATAATTATGGATATTTTCTCTCACCTTATCAATTTCAAAATAAAGTCAATAAGTTATTTTTTCACTCATAATCACTCACATCCGATAGCACAAAAGAAATTAAAAAACTTCATCTCTCACTGAAAATTCAAATTGTTGAACTGTGAATTTGGCAACAAATTGAATAATTTCATCTCCCATTTGCAGATTATTGATTTCAATCACAGTCCCAATAGTGTTCGAGATAAACATTTTTTAATTAAAAGCAGTTTTTTGATCGGGAACATAGAAAATTAAGGGGCTTACATGTCTAGAATTTACCACACACTTATTTCAACTATAGGCAATGAATGTTATGGATTTGATATTCATACAACTAATAGGAATAATTTTTGTCCAAGTTTGTTTCGTTCATTGAAATTCATAGAGGTACATCTTTTATGAAAAGCATCAGTTTCCATATGTTGTTGAATTTATGTTGAAAAAATCTAATATGGATTAACAATTTGTAGTTTTTGATTGTAACATTAAATATGTAATTGCTTCTAATAAAAAGAAAAGTTGTGTCTTACCAAGAAGAGGGAGAAGTCAGAGTGAAAGAGGTCGCATATTGAAAAAATGTGGAAAGTACGGAGGATCTGGTCACACAATTGTAGGACATGCAACAACATGGTGCCACTTAATCAAAAAGAGGGCAAATTGAAGGCAAAAAAATAACGAAATCAATTCACTTAGTTCACTTTTTTTTTTTAATATTATATGGATATTTTTATGCTTTTAAGTTATTTTGATTTATTCAAATTTTGTGTATTTTTTGGATTCATTGAATTCAGACATTATTTGAATAATATTTACTGTTCACAATGCATTGTGAATTTATTTTGTGGATAAAAAAAAGTCTTAAGTTTTTAACAGAAGTTTGTATTTCATAAAATTTCTACATGAACGTGACATTTGGATGTGTTTTTTGTACTATTTGTGCCAGGTTTGTGTTAACAGAGACTGTTGAGGTCAAAATTGGTAAGGTTAATCTTAAGCCAATTTTAAGAAAAAAGGCGATTTATTGTTGAAAAAGACCACAAAATATGTTTAGAAAGTGTAATTGTGCCATGAGTTGTTATATGAATTTACTTGCCCTTTACAATAGTCCTATTCAACTATTTATATATAAATTCAGCTGAAATCACATCAAATCAGTTAAATCAACAACAATATTGAGCTCGGAACTCGGGTCGTCAAATTCTCTTGTGATTGATCGACGAGACCGGTGGCCATGTGTCAATGTTTTCCCCAAATAATGAAGACCTGCAAGGGGCTTGAGGATTAGGACTTAGGATTGGTAGTTTCGGGGCGACGACCTGCGGCAAGTGTATTTGATTGATAGGGTGATGTGACAGGGGATAATATGATGTTTTTCCGAGATAATGGTGGGATTGTCCGACCTGGGAGTAGGAACCGAACTCCCATTTGCCTGAGGTGGGGTTAGCGAACTGTTTTAACTTAGATCGGAGTTCGGTTGTCAACAGAGACTATTTATGATCATGTTTGTGTTAACTGATAAGTGTGTTTTTACACACTTATTTAGCTCAAAAACATGACTTAAATATGGACAAAGTAGTTGAATTATGACTTAATCTCGTTAAATTCATGCAATGTAGGTGTTTCTATGAAAAAGATAGAATTCAGAAGAAAAGAGCCGAAAAAGGACCAAAACGAAACAAAGCGATAGTTCGGGGACCAAAGGTGCAAATATTGGAAAGTTGAGCTAAAGTGCAGAACGAGAATGAAAATATGCCAAGTATGAGATTGAGGATGATACAAGACGATCGGAGAAAAAAAGAAGTAATATTGGACTGAATTGAAGAAAAGTGAAAGATGAAGGACTAAATTGCAATTAATCAAAAAAGAGCCAAGCAAGTGATCAAGGAATTGATTGACTCAAACGTCAATTAGGAGTCAATATCTGATGATGGAACAAAGGAAAGAAAGAAAAGAGGTCAAGAAAAGAGAAAACGAAGTTTAGGAACCAAAACAGCAAGGTTGAAAGTTACAACCATGCGGCCGCACAGAAGGTTACAGGGATTTCATAGAGCCATTTCAGTTGAACCATGCGGTCGCATGGTTTAACACCATGTGGCCCCATGGCTATAAAAAATAAAAAAAAAATCTGAATTTGCGTTTTTAATTGAAACTCTTTTGAGGCTCTACGAGGACATGATATAAAAGCCAAAATTCATCAAAAATAGGGTAGAACGTCCAGGGAGAAGAAAATTACAACTTTTGGAGGCAAGAAACACGATCTTGAAGCCGATTCCACAAGAATTCAAACGGATTTTCAAGGCTATATTCAAGATTTTAAGAAATTTTCATACGGGTACTATTCTTTAAATTTATTAATTTCATTTTTTATTCTGTAATTATGAATATTCTAGGCTAGGTTTTCAATTCACTAGGTGATCGATGAACCATTGTTTGTTATTTTAATTCCATATTTCATGAATTTAATATAAAGACTCGTTTGGACAATTTGATTGGTTTATATACATTGATTTTCTTCCGCAATTAGTGGCCAATGATTGTGTGAGTGTTGATGACTTATTTCTTACATTCGAGAGAAGTGGAATAGGTTCGATAAGGTGTAAATCAACATAGGGTCCGATAGGGGATAGAGATATACCCCTATGCTTTATGCAATTCTCTAATTGTTCACAAAACCACATGCATTCTTGTATATTTGCATCATCCATTGAGATATAGGCTGGTGGTGTACAAGAATATGTCTAATATATATCGAGAGAATATGTTGGATAGATTTAGGAACATTGAATTGGCAAATTTCCATCGGGTCATTGATTTTATGAAATTAGGATTTTTATAGCTTCAATTGGGAATTCGTGATCCTAGTGACTTTATTTTGATTCATTTCCATAAATTAGCTTTTAAATTTGCATAAGTTTATTTACTTGAGTGTTTGAGTCGTTTAATTAGAGAAATTTCGAGATTAGGGTTTCTAATTGAGAAATTAGGATTTTTAATTGAAATTAGTTGTTTTTGCATTTGGACCATATTTTCACTCAATTAGATTCGATTAAAGCTAGATTATATGGAATTGAACTACTCAATCTCTGTGAGACGATATTCGGACTTTTAATAATCCACTTTGTTACTTGTCACGATCCGTACACTTGTAGTAGTTTTAAATTGAAAGAATTATTTCGTGAACAAGTTTTTGGCGCCGTTGTCGGGGATTGAGTATTCGTTTAATTTTATTCAATTTAGCACTAATTCGAACTTTTTATTGTTAAATTTATTTTAGTTCATTTTATTTTATTGCTTATTTAGTTTTATTACTTAAGTGCTTATTTTAGTTAGTTAAGTGTTTAAATTGAATTCTCTTGCAGAAGTGCATGCCAAGATCTGCTGAAGGAGATCTACTCCCAGCCGATCCAGAGATCGAACGAAGCTTAAGAAG
>NC_036237.1:26305993-26307653 GCF_002742605.1 Olea europaea var. sylvestris
CCTCTGTGCAACTTGCTAATGAAAGAGGTATCTTTTGAGTTTGATGAGGAATGTTTGATAGCGTTCAATACTTTGAAGCAAAAACTAACAACAGCGCCTGTGATTGTGTCACCTGATTAGGATTTGCCCTTTGAGCTAATGTGCTATGCGAGTGATCATGCAGTTGGTGCGGTATTGGGACAAACAAAGAATAAAATCTTTCATGTCATATACTATGCAAGTAGAACTTTGAACGACGCCCAAATCAACTATGCGACAATCGAGAAGGAATTGCTAGCTGTGGTTTATGCATTCGACAAGTTCGGATCGTATCTTGTTGGGTCTAAGGTCATTGTCTACATAGATCATGCCGCTCTGAAGTCCTTATGACAAAGAAGGATGCTAAGCCAAGATTGATCCGCTAGATATTGTTGTTGCAAGAGTTTGATATTGAGATCAAGGATAAGAAGGGCAGTGAAAATGTGGTAGCCGACCACCTATCAAGATTGGAATGGGATGAACCTGAGATGTCAGTTGATATCAATGAAATCTTTCCAGATGAGCAAAATTTAGGAGTAGAAAAAGTCCCATGGTACGCTGATATTGTTAACTACCTTGCTAAGTCCATTTCTCCACCCGAGTATTCTAGCCATCAAAGAAAGAAGTTCTTCACAGAGCTGAAGTACTACTTTTGGGAGGATCCCATTCTCTACAGAAGAGGCGCAGATCAAATAGTCAGAAGATGTATTCCTAAAGATGAAGTACCGAAAATTCTAGAGCATTGTCACTCTTCTGCATATGCTGGGCATTTTGGAGCTTCAAAGACTGCTGCAAAGATCATACAGTCAGGTTTCTATTGACTTACTTTATTCAGAGACACATTCGAGTATGTGAAGAGATGCGATAGATGCCAATGAACTGGAAATATCTCAAGAATAAATGAGATGCTACTAAACTACATCTTGGAGGTTGAAATATTTGATGTATGGGGAATAGACTTCATGGGACCTTTTCCCCCATCGTACTCAAATCAATACATCTTGGTGGCCGTTAACTATGTCTCTAAGTGGGTGGAAGCTGTTGCATTGCCTACCAACGACGCAAAAGTGGTAATAGAGTTCTTGAAGAAGTACATATTTACAAGATATGGTACATCGATGGCGATAATAAGTGATGGAGGCAAACATTTCATAAATTGTCAATTAGAGCAGCTGTTGAACAAATATGGGGTGAAACATAAAGTAGCAACTCCATATCATCCACAAACCAATGGGCAAGTTGAAGTTTCGAACAGGCAGTTAAAGAGAATACTGGAAGTTACAGTGAACTCATCCCAAAAAGATTGGTCTAAGAAGTTGGACGATACACTGTGGGCTTACAGGACAACGTTTAAGACACCAATAGGAATGTCTTCATACCGCCTGGTTTTTGGGAAAGCGTGTCATCTACCGTTGGAGTTGGAGCACCGAGCATATTGGGCTATGAACAGTTGAATATGGATCTCAAAGCTGCTGGTGAAAAACGATTGCTGCAACTTAATGAATTGGATGAGCTGAGAATGGAAGCTTACGAGAACTCAAAGTTGATCAAGGAGCGCACCAAGAGATGGCATGATTTACACATTCAGAGGCGAGAGTTTGAAGTTGGCCAGAAAGTGTTATTGTACAATTCTAGACTCAAA
>NC_036237.1:26315713-26320345 GCF_002742605.1 Olea europaea var. sylvestris
AAAAAAAAAAACAAAAAAACAAAAAAACAAAAAAAACGTAAGGCACTCAATCAATTTTTCCAATCAAACTATCTTTGTTGCACTGCGGAATTGTAGCAAGAAAATGGTCAAAGTTGTACAGATTTTTTTACCCTAAAAAAGTATTTAATATTCTATGAACATTTCTAGATATTGTTCTCTCCTTGTTATTAAATCGTGATCATGATATTGGAGGGCTGTAACTTTCTCTTAAAAAATAGATTGTGCAGGCCAACTGGATAGAAAAGAGAATGGAAATAACTTTTCAAAACCAACATTTCAGACAGGCTTTCTGAAACCGGATGTTACATTTGGGTCTGGTTTCCAGAATTGCTCAAACAATGACGTTGATATGTCAAATTCCATGTTCCAGACAGGTTCAGGTAAAGCGGTAAGCATATCTTCTGCAGGCCTGTATTTAATATTCTATGAACATTTCTAGATATTGTTCTCTCCTTGTTATTAAATCGTGATCATGATATTGGAGGGCTGTAACTTTCTCTTAAAAAATAGATTGTGCAGGCCAACTGGATAGAAAAGAGAATGGAAATAACTTTTCAAAACCAACATTTCAGACAGGCTTTCTGAAACCGGATGTTACATTTGGGTCTGGTTTCCAGAATTGCTCAAACAATGACGTTGATATGTCAAATTCCATGTTCCAGACAGGTTCAGGTAAAGCGGTAAGCATATCTTCTGCAGGCCTACACAGAGCAAAAGCAATGTTAGGTCTGGAAAAAAATTCCAATCACGAGAGTTTTGATGGCTTTGAACAGACAAGGAAGCACTTAACCGCAAGTCAGCTTCTTTGTTGTCAAAATTCATCTCCCTTAGAGATGGAGGACCCAGCTAACTTAGGTTTTAGTAGTGTTTCCAGAATAACCATATCTCCCTACATTGCAAAGTCTAATCCACTCAGAAGCGAATTTAAAGAATTCACTCCAGATTTTGTGGATGCTGCTAATAAACCTCCTCCAGTCAAGTTCCATACTGCAGGGGGAAGATCCATTTCAGTTTCTACAGATGCGCTGCAACGAGCAAGGAACCTGCTAGGAGATCCCGAGTTGGATTCTTTCTTATGTGAAGCAGATGTAGCTGATCCAGCAATTTCAATATTCGGAGACGGAAAAACTACTCATATTTCAAATGAAGAAAATTATCAGATGACTCCATTCTCATGTAATCGGCCATCAAATGGCAATAGTTTGTCAAAGAACTTTACATCCCCGCTAAGATCAATTTCATACCAAAAGCAGTTATCGGGCAGGCTGGAGACAATAGGTCCAGGGAATAACTTGATTAAAAAGTTTGATGCAGAGGCTAGGAATAACACTCTTATCAGGCCTTATAATGGTACCCATGTAAAGCCACTAAAAAATAAATTTCCTGCAGAAAGAGTGGATTGTTTGGAAAATGGAATTCATTCAAGGATAGATCCCACAAAAAGGTTATCAAATGGGCCACTGGCGGATATCTCAAACAGTAATGGCAGGGATGATATTGATAACAAGCAATGTTTCGGTGAAAAGAGAAGACTTGGAAGGATTAATTCTGTATCTCCATTCAAGAGACCCCGAACTTCCAAATTTGTCACGCCTCTTCATAAAAATGATTCATCTGTTCCTAATGGTAAACTGTCAAGCTCCGTAAATAACCTCTTGCTTGTTGAAACCTTTCTTCGGAATCTCTAAGGAACATATTTTCATTAGGTTTGTCCAGAGTAGCACCGAACGAATCCTGCAGCAAAGGAAGAGTTTCTATGCGATATCCGTTTCAGGTTCCTCGTGTGTACATGAAGGAATATATTTCACAGTCTTCATGTATCCAAAAGAAGGTATGATATACATCCAGATTATTTTTTCTTTTACTAACTACTTTTTCCTATGGCAATTGATTTGTACAAGAATGTACTACGACTTCAGTTGGAGGATTTGCCATTCAGTGTCAGAAAAATGAACCCTACTGCAGCTGGAAATTACACATTTCATTCTGAACCAGTTTCAGATTGCATTGGACCAGAAGCATTCATCCAGATGTTGTCTCAGTCTGGAGCTTCCCAGCAATATTTAACTAAAGAGTAATGTTGTAGTTGTCTATCTTGAACGTTGTTGAACTTATTTTGTATGCCGTACATATTCGGAATTGTTTTTAGGTATATTGTCCTGCAAGATGGTTTTTGATGTTACAGTATTTTGTACTGCCATCTGGATAGAAGTGCTATACATAGACTCCAATTGGCAACGATTAGATAAATTTGTTTGTGCTCAAAACTTGCGGAGTAATAAAATAAATTGATTACTTATTCATTGAATAACTTTTCCTGCTGGTTTTCTATCTATTATAATTTCCTTTGCCTTCTCACTAATCCTCCAGTCGATGTTATTATTTGATTCTTTTCTCCACCACAACTATAGGTGGGTTTCAAATCATTATAAGTGGATTGTCTGGAAACTTGCATCTTATGAGAGATGCTATCCTGCCAAGTTCTCTGGAACACTATTGACAGTCTCCAACGTGCTTGAAGAATTAAAATACAGGTACCTAAGTTTCACACTGCTATTCATTGTGGATAGAGCTTCAAGAATGTATTGGAAAATTCTCCATATCCCCGTGCAGGTATGAGAGAGAAGTAAATCATGGCCATCGATCTGCAATCAAGAAAATTTTAGATGGAGATGTGCCGCCTTCTTCAATGATGGTACTGTGCATTTCGTCTGTTGGTGAAAATGGGGACCCTAAGTTTGGACCTCAATCTGTTTTATCAGAGGGGGATGACAATGCTACAGTTGCAAAAATCGAATTAACCGACGGGTGGTGGGAAACTCTTCACGTTAATGCTTTTGCTATAACATTGTTGTCCAACATCTAACTCATTATTTCTCTAGGTATTCGGTGAAAGCACTACTTGATGAACTGCTATCTAAGAAGCTTGCTGCTGGGAAGCTGTTTCTGGGACAAAAGCTCAGGGTACGACATATTTTTTCAATATGTTTATGGTTAAGTTTTTTCTCCGACGATTTTCAGCACTTCCTACTGCTGACAGTTTCTGTTGTCATCTGAAGATCTGGGGAGCTAAATTATGTGGCTGGGTTGGGCCAATTTCACCTCTTGAGGTCACTGCCTGGTTCCAATTTTCAGCTTATTCTGGCTTGTCGATCTTTTTTAATTTAGGTGTTTATTAAGTTGTATTAAATTTGGTTTCAGGTATCACAAACAACTAGTATATTATTGCATATAAATGGAACATATAGATGTCATTGGGCTGAACGTTTAGGATTCTGTAAGTTCTTGCCACGCTATGATGCATTTTTTCATATATGCAATAATATCTTTCTGCAGCATATTTGTTGTTTCTTCTGCCTCAGGCCTTGGCTTACCATGTGCATAGGTAAAAGTGCCAGTGTTCCGTTAGCATTTAAATGCATAAAGGGTACTGGAGGGGCTGTTCCCAGTACTTTAGTTGGAGTTGAAAGGATATATCCAATTCTTTACAGGGAAAGGTAATCCTGATGATCATTTAAATATTTTTACTATTATATGCATGCTATGTTTTAGGGTCTGAAAGAATAATATCTAATCCAGGCTTAGTAATGGGGACTTTGTTGTGAGGTCCGTGAGGATGGAAGCTAAAGTGCAGCAATCATATAATCAGAGGTGATGCGCTACTTGCAAATGCAAACTGACCATAGATTGCTAACATTTCCCAGATGCATATTCAGTTTTGATTGTACCATGTGACTACACTCGATATCACTGTCCTGTTTCTTCTATTAGTTCTTGCTTTGTGATATACATTTTCTTGTTTTTTATTTTTATGATTTTAGAAATTTGTGCAAATTTCCCTTTTTTACACCCAAAAATTGGTCCTTAATCCGATTGAATAATTATATAAAGTATCATAAGTTAGAAGAAACATATATATGTTTTCTTGGATTCATTCTTTTTTTTTTGCTTGAATATGAATATGATGTGAAATAATGTGGCTAGCTGCAGATTAAAACTTGTTATGTCAAAAACTATGAAGCTTGGATATGGACATGGACAAGTAGTTGTCGAATATATAATTTTTCAGAAAAATAGGACATGGCTTGTAAATAGAAATTCTTTTAAACTACAGTTATATTTTTTTATCTTTATTTTTATACTAAATAATTTTTCAATAAAATTATATTCTTTCTTTGCTTTGATATTGAAGTAAGCAAATAAAATCTTTTGAATTTGAGAAATATCTATTAGTTTAATAAGATAACTTTAGGCTGTACTTTGTATAACTAGTGCCAATCAAATAAAAGTATATATCAATAAGCTTTTTATACGATAAATATGAAACAAATTTGACATAAAATTCTTTCAAATTTTCTTCATTATTGACTATTTTACCAAATGTTTTAACAGTTAATTCATTTTTCCTACTTTTGGATTTCAAAATTTTAAAAATTGCACTACTGTGTCCTTGATGTGTCTGGATACTGGATAGTGTCTCCTTGCACATCAAAATTTGAAACATACAGGACAAGCTGCGAGGCATGTAAAAATTTAAAAACATTATATTAGGACGTGCCATGTGGCACGTTATACACAACTACACGTATCTCACTTTGTCCAAGATGTATC
>NC_036237.1:26320445-26322121 GCF_002742605.1 Olea europaea var. sylvestris
ATATTCACCCTCTAATCTTGCAATGCAAGCTCTTGTCCCTCGATAATCACTGCACATCTAAATCATCAAATTGTTCAACAATAGTTGCCAAATCAATGTGAACGGTGTACTTAAACGGTAAAACAATCCACAAATGCATGTTAGAAAGCCATATTGCTAATATAAGCACATCGTCATATTCACCTTTATTATTTTTTCCTCAATATAATATTCTTGAACATCCTCGTCCACCGCTAGGTAAAAAATAGATGTGCCATCACAATCCTTGCCTTTATTCATTGTTACTATCTTTTCCTCCATATCCTTGAACATCCTCGAGAACTATCGGGTAAAAAATAAGAGTGCTAGCGTAATCCTTATCTAAATCATTATTCTATACATCGGGATTGAAGGAAGAAAATATGTTATTATCACCATCGGATTCCTCCTCCACTACACCCTTAAGACGCTTAGACCATCATTATAGAAAATCATCAATCTCCTACTTCAACACCTCAATTTGTCAATGTAGTTTTTTCATCTTATTAGTTGTTCTAACGTCATCAGTTGTAGACGTAGTTGTGCATGTTAACTCACCACGTTTTAGGTTTTTTGAACATCAATCTGCCTCTATCATGAATGTGTTTATGCTGTAAGACAAAAATTATGCAACGAAATAATGTGGAAGATGATTAACACTCCAAAGTCCAAACACTCGTTGATTTAATTGAAATTGAGAATTTTTTCCATCAAATATTCGTTGATTCGCAAGGAATGAACCATAATTTTATTTGTTAAAGGAAAGTAAATAAAGACAAATTCTAAGAAAAGTAATTTAAATAAATAATCTCCTATTCAGCTAAACAAGACAATAAATTATCGTCAATAAGTATATAAAAATAATCTCCGCTTGAATAATAAAAGTGCCAACTTGACATCTTAAATGATGGAATTTGCCTACGACATCGCTGAGTTCAAGGGCTTTAGTTCATAAGTTGAGCTCGGTTAATCCTTTCTGCACATAAAAGTGATATTCATCCAATTCCAACAAGTTGACTCGACCAACGTATAAAATTGAATCATTATGCATCTCTTATGAAAATAATCAATTGTTTTGGCAGTTTAACAATTTGTATTATATGATAGTTTTGTATTCTCCCTTAATTAAAATTTTACTTATTATTTTTTTCAATTGATATCTTAGATTAAAATTTTACCAGCGAATTTTTTCGGATTGTATGGATAATTAAGCGTTTTGATTTTTTGTGCATTTACATTTTAAAATGGAAGAAAATGAAAAATGTGAATATCGCAATTCGTAAAAACATGAATGACAATTTTCTTGCTGATTTTACTACACTGTACATTGAATAAGAATTTACCATAAAATTAGATGTAGATTCCATTATCCATGAATGTTATGATATAAAACCTCATTGGACACGAGTGTTTAATAGGTATTGTTATATTATAACCTTTTTTCTTTCATTCGATTTTATGAACTTTTTAAAAAAATTTGCCTCCCGCAAAGTAAATTCATACCTACATCCTTGAGAAGGTTAACGTATAGTTCAATAGGAAGCTTGATGTATTCTATGGTATCCATGCAACCATATTTGGTGCATTCAGTCATTGTGGTTTGTCGGTATATGGCTAAACGAGGTATCAACATTGGAATGGAGTAATATGGATACTTC
>NC_036237.1:26325214-26331028 GCF_002742605.1 Olea europaea var. sylvestris
GATTAGGTATGAACGATTAATAAGAGAAGAAGAACAAATGAAAAATTCTAGCAAGGGGACTTATTATAGAGACCCAAATTTTGCTATTAATGACGAGTATTACGATCAAACCGAAATGTGTTTGGCCGAATTAGTTAAAGGAGACACATATACTTGTCCTATAATGGCTAAGCCTAAACCGTCGGGCAAGGATGAGCCTATAAAAGATGAAAACATAAAGGTTAGAACGTTCTCGTTCGATGTAACCAAAGCTGACATTATATTTGACAAATTATATAAGGATAAGCAGATAAATCTGAGCGATAAGCATAAATTGTCAAGCCCTAAACAAGTTAAGGGTAAAAAATATTGTAAGTGGCATAATGCATGGTCACATTTGACTAACAACTGTTTGGTTTTTCTCCATGTGTTATAGGATGCCATTGAATCAGGACGAATTACATTCGAGGATAAAAGGAAGATGGCAGTGGATGAAAATCCTTTTCCACAGCCACTTGGAGTGAACATGGTGACATCTGGTTTCAAAAACAAATTGCCAAAATTCAAGTTGGTTATAGATGATGGAAAAGAAGACCCTGGACCACATCCCAGTGTCTTTGAACGTATCAAAGGGAAGGAGCCCAAAAAGGACGAAGACGTCCTATGTGCAAGATGCAAAAAAGAAGTGAGTGCAAATGTAGAGAAACCAG
Organism: Olea europaea var. sylvestris; assembly: GCF_002742605.1. Classification (NCBI taxonomy): domain Eukaryota; kingdom Viridiplantae; phylum Streptophyta; class Magnoliopsida; order Lamiales; family Oleaceae; genus Olea; species Olea europaea. The sequence goes on from NC_036237.1 coordinate 26,325,904, forward strand.
GGATATGGCAGCATCACCATCGCCCTAGTTTTTTTCCCAAACGCTCAGCCTGGTAGAGGGCGGGGTACATCGTTCTATAAGGGATCGCCTTTTGAGAGACAGTTCAGGCCAGTAAATAATGGGAGAACATTCAGACCGCAACCTCGCCAACAAAATGTATGGCATTCGTTCCAGTATGAGGCTGGAAGGGCGATACCTTTCAACGAGATGACTAAAACCCAACAAAGGCGTTTTCAATGGAACTACGGGCGAATGATGAGGCAACAACTGGGAATGCTGCGTCCTAAGGCACCTAGACTACTCGAGGCAGCCAATCAGAATGTTCTCAAAGACAGTGAAGAGACTGGTACAAGCGAACCTATGGAAGAATTGCCAGAGACTTCTTCTGGGAGGTCGAAGTTTGAGCGAGACAGAAGGGATGGAGAAGATACAGATCAGCCCCTTACTATTCAGTCTGGTACGTTACCTCCTGTCGTGGCTAATAACTATTTACTAGCCAATGAGTTCAAGAATAAAGAGAAAGGAGAAGAAGAAAAGGAGGATAACGAAGAGAAAGCATGCATGCTGGAATATGAAGAAGGTCAAACTTCTAGAGAGGCCTACAATGGTGAAGAAGATGATGGTATGACAGACATCGAAGAGGAAATCCATTTGGAAGCGGAAAGGAGAAGAAGAGGAGTATCGTACAATACTCTGTTGAAGCAACTACATCGAGAGGGAGTTTGTAAAGTAGACTTATTGGGGGAACCATCTGGGCGTTCTTTCGATTATTACGTGTTGTACGGGACGCCCAAAAGGAAGAAGAGAGTGCTTCGCTCTGAAAAGTATGGATCACCTCCAAGAATAATGTCTCCTCTCACAGGTTGGGTAACTGAAGAAGAAGTATTAGAAAACAGTAAAAAGGAAATTCAGGAGACAGAGGCTCAGTGCGATATGCTGTACGTTGACTTATCACAAAAGGGTAACTCGACAGAGGATAAGCAGGAAGTAGAAATAGATGCTGCCGAAAAGGTTATTTTTAAGCGACCAGCCATGAAATTGACCAAACACTTGAGGCCATTGTACGTTAAGCTCTAGTTAACGGCATACCTGTGACAAAAGTGCTTGTCAATAATGGAGCAGCTATAAACACCATTCCATCTAGGATGATGAGGAAATTTGCAAAGACAGAAGGTGATATGATCCCAACGGAAGTCATCCTGACAAGTTTCGATGGAGGAGCAACTTCAGCTAAAGGGGTTATGCCATTGGACATAACTATAGGAACAACTACTAGGACCACGGTCTTCTTTGGAATAGATGGTCCCACTAGTTACAATGTGTTATTAGAAAGAGATTGGATACACGGAAGCCGCTGTATACCCTCATCGCTCCATCAATGCCTGGTTTTTTGGAATGACAAAGGCGAAGCAGAAGTGGTGCAGGCCGATCATAGACCTTTTGTCGCAGAAGCAAACTCAGTAGAAAGGTTCATGTACGAAGGAAATTATGGACCTGTCAGAGTAGTCCAAGATGGAGAAGAAACTTAAATTGTCGCGCAGAGTGAAGAGCCATTTTTGGTGGATGTACTCACTGAAATGTTCAGTCAGATGAGGCCAAACATAGTGGCCCTAGAAGAGTCAGTAATTGGCAAAAGAGTAATCAAGGAGTTTTAAATGAGTTGTAAGCAACAAAGGCAAATGGCCGATATTCAGGCCTTCAAAGCCAAATTAATGGCTTTCAATAAAGAATGCAAGGACAAGACGAAAGAAGAAGCAGCCTTGAAAGCACTGAGAGACAAATTGGCAGTGTTCGAGCTGGAACAAAGTATTGGCCGATAAGTCAACAAGGTGGATTGTTTAGAAGAAAAAGTGCTTACAAGGGAACTGGACGACGAAGTGATAAGGATCGCCAAGCCTGGATACGCTCAAGCACAATACTCCCTGATTAAAGTAAATATTGGCAATGAAGGAGAAGATCGCCCAACGCTCATCAGCCAAATGCTCGATCAAGAGGTTAGTGATAAATTAATCGCTTTATTAAAGGAGTACAAAGATTGTTTGTTTGGGAATATGAACATATGCCTGGTTTAGATAGAGATTTGGTGGAACATAGATTACCAAGTAAGCCTAATTTTAAACCTCATAGGCAACCTCCTAGGTGTTTCACTCCTAATGTACTCCCTGAAATTAAGGAAGAGATAGAGCGATTATTAAAAGCTGGCTTTATTAGAACAGTCAGATATGTTGAATGGTTGTCCAATATCGTGCTGGTATTAAAAAAGAATGGTAAACTAAGAGTGTGCATAGACTTTAGGAATCTAAACATAGTCATACCTAAAGATGAATATCCAATGCCCATGGTAGATTCTTTAGTAGACTCGACTGCCGGACATGTAATGTATTCCTTCATGGATGGATATTCAGGATACAATCAAATTTATATACTTGAGGAAGATATACACAAAACTGTCTTTAGATGCCCTGGGTCTTTAGGATGTTTTGAATGGATAGTTATGCCTTTCGGCTTAAAAAATGCAGGAGCAACTTATCAAAGGGCAATGAATTTGATTTTTCATGATATGATAGGCAAGTTTGTTGAAGTGTATGTAGATGATATAGTGGTCAAATCCATTAAAGAAGAGGACCATTTTGAACAATTAAGATGTTCATTTGAGCGAATGAAGTAATATAAACTAAAGTTAAATCCCTTGAAATTTGCATTTGGTGTTAATGCAGGGAATTTTCTTGGTTTCTTAGTACACAAAAGGGGGATTGAACTTGATAAAAATAAAGCGAAGACCATTCTAGAGGCCAAACCATCTAGCAACAAAAAAGAATTGCAAAGGTTTTTAGGCCAAGTAAACTTTTTAAGATGCTTTATTTCTAACTGTGCAGGGCGAACTAAACCTTTTTTGTCACTTTTAAAGTTGAAAAATCAGGACGAATTCGTCTGGAAAGAAGAGCATCAAAAGGCTTTTGAAAGCTTAAAGACATATTTATCAAGTTCACCAGTGTTGGTGTCACCAATCCAAGGACGGCCAATGAAAGTGTATGTATCGGCTGAAAAAGAATCAATAGCTGGAATGGTCACGCAGGAAGACCAATTTCGTGAAGAAAGGGCGATTTACTATTTGAGTAGACGGTTAACAAAATGTGAATGTAATTATTCTGCCATTGAAAAATTATGTCTTACATTGTATTTCACATGTACAAAATTAAGGGCTTATTTGCGGCCCGTAACCGTTTATTTAATTTCTAAAGTAAATTTGGTTAACTATATGTTCTCTCACCCTATTTTGCACCAAAGGGTAGGCCTTTGGACATTAGCTTTATTAGAATTCGAAGTACAATACATACCCCAAAAGGCAGTAAAAAATCAGGCTTTGGCTAACTTTCTGGCCGATCATCCATGCCTTGATATGCCTGAAGAAATTGAGTTAGAGATCAATTCATTCGAATTAAAACCTTGGGTTTTATTTTTCGATGGATCGAAAACCTCTAAAAGTGCAGGAGTAGGAGTAGCATTGATAAATCCTTTAGGGATTTGTTACAAGTTCGCATTTACTTTGGACAGGATGAGCACCAACAATCAGGCTGAATACGAAGCCTTAATCGTGGGCCTAGAATTAATGATAGCTATGGGGGTAAAGAATGTGATCGTTAGAGGCGATTCTCAATTGGTAATTCACCAATTGATTGGTGATTTTAAATGCTAAAGTGATTCCATTATAAGTCAATATGAAATCGCCCCAAGAGTTGTTGGAAGAATTCGACCAAATAGAGTTTCAATGTGTTAATAGGATATATAATGACGTAGCAAAGGAATTGGCCCAGATGGCCTTAGGGTACTCAAGGATTTTAAATTGGAAGTCTATTTATGAGTATAGAACAATATTGCCCGTGGTCCAAAGAAGGGCAAGAACGATTAAAATTCATTGCATACAAGATGGAGATGCAATAGATTGGAGGGCAGAGATTAAAAGGTTCCTTAAAGAGCCTAATATAGAAAATAGTAAAAAAATGAAGTTGCGTTTGCTAAACTATACACTGATAGATGAAGAGTTGTTTAATAAACGCTCTGATGGTATATTGCTAAAATGTGTAAGTTTGTAAAAAGCTAGGATGATCATGGCTGAAGTGCACGAAGGGATATGTGGAGCTCATCAAGCTGGCCAAAGGATGAGATGATTAATTATTAGGAATGGATATTTTTGGCCAAAGATGGGAGAATCATGCGTTTAGTATGCAAAGAGTTGTCTAGCATGCCAAAAGCATGATCCAATACAAAGGGCGCCAGCATCAGAGATGATACCTATTATTAAACCTTGGCCATTTAAGGGTTGGGCGATAGACCTAATAGGGAAGATTCATCCCCCATCGTCCAAGCAACATACCTTTGTTATAGTTGCAACTGATTATTTCACTAAGTGGGTAGAAGCGATACCTTTAAAGGAGATCACCCAAAAGAATGTCATAGAATTTATCCATGATCACATTATTTATAGATTTGAAATTTCACAAACTTTGATGGTAGATCACGGAACATCTTTAAATGGGAATCAAGTGAATAAATTCTTGAGCGAGTTTGGAGTTAAATTCGTGAACTCCACACCATATTACGCTCAATCCAACGGACAAGCAGAATCTTCTAATAAGATTCTAAAAAATATCATAAGGAAAATGATAGATGAAAATGCCAGAAATTGGCACGAATGTCTAAACAAGGCCTTATGGGCTTATAGGACGTCGCCTCGGTCAAGTACCAAAATTACCCATTTCCGACTTACTTATGGATAGGAGGCCGTTTTGCCTATGGAAATCAACGTGTAATCGATCAGAGTGTGTTTGCAACATAAGTTAAGTGGTGATGAGTATACTGAACCATTAGTTCAAAACTTATTGGAGTTGGACGAGTTAAAGTTGGACGTCCTAGATAGATTGCAAGTTCAAAAACGAAGAATGGCTAACTTTTATAATAAAAAAGTTATAGCCAAGTCGTTCAGCCTGGGCGAATTGGTTTGGAAAATAATACTCCCTTTGGATAGCAAAGATCCAAAATATGGCAAGTGGTCGCCCAATTGGGAAGGACCGTATAAAGTAAATAATGTGTTGCCTAATGGAGCCTATCATTTGGAAGATTTAGA
>NC_036237.1:26331486-26349397 GCF_002742605.1 Olea europaea var. sylvestris
GCAGCAAATTAGTTTTGAAGAAGAGAATGAAAATGAAAATGACAAGTGGGGAATATAAGTGCATTTATAGAGGCGTGAAGGTAAAGAGACAGAATATGAACAGCCACATTCGTGCCTAGTAACTAGAATCAAATGGCCCGAAATCTTGGGAAAAGAGACAGAAATACCAAGAGAAAATGTGCGTGAATCTTAACATAAAGCAGCTAAATGTTTTGGGGATTGACGATTAAAGACAACGTCAATAAATACACAAGAAGACAAATTAATCGTTTATTAATCATAATGGCTGCTGGTATGTTCAGAATTACCAATGGACATCAGTACGAGGTTACAAGGGGAAAGTTAATACGAAGTTACAAAAAGAAAAGTTAAGGCATTAGTGTCTTAATTACAATTCACCCCAGACCGAATGAATTCTTTCCCTAAGTCTCCCCCAATCCTCGCTCCGTTGAGAAGAAGTGACATTCAATTCAGCCACAAAATCATCATCAACCTCCAGCTTCTTGTGCTGCTCGACCAAAGATTTGGTTCGCTCAATTCCTTGGGAGGCATTACGTTTTTTAGCAGCCATTCTCGCTTTGCAGTCGTCCATCCTTGCTTGAAGCTCTTTCATCTGTGCAGCCAAACTGATCATCAAAGAGTCTTCAATCATAACTTCAAAAGAGATTTCTTTCAATTCGTCCTCAGCTTTGTTGATCTCCAGAAGCAAAGACTCTCTTTCAGATACAGCGCGAAGATATTGAGTACTTTTGGCCTTCAGTTCAGCCTTTTTGGCCAGCAAGGAGAGAATTTCGGAATGGACAACTTTCAACGTCGCTTTAAAATCAGCAGAAAGATTGAGCGACGGAAGTGTCAGTGCTTGCGCCAACTTCGTACTTAAATGCTCAAGCTTATCCTTATGTTTAGCAGCACTAGCCTGACCGATGTCCATATCCATAAAGGACACATACTCAAATATCAACTGCTTGAGGAACTTAATATCTTCCTCTGAAGAAGTAGAAGGACGGCTGGTTGAAGCAGGGCGAGACGTCTTGACTTGCCCCCAGGAAGTGAACAAATCCTGGATGGAACGCACAATCTTATCAGCATCCTGCAAAGAAAATTGCCAACATTGAAGGTTTTCACTACAATAAACAAAATGGAAGTAAAAGTGAAGCAAAGATTACCTCATCAGCAATTTTGGGAGGTGGCATATCCCCAGCCAAGTTTACCACTTGTGGCTTCACCACTTGTGAGGACTTCCCCTTGTCTGGGCGAGAAGACTTTGCCACAATGGGTAAACTCATGGGAGCATCTGCAGAACTCAAAAAGCAACAAATTAAAAACCAATAGCACAAGCAAAGGTAAAACATCAAAAAATGTATTACCTTCTGGTTCGACGTTTGGGGGGTTGACGCCCTGGGAAGAAGGTGGCTCATCCATTGGTTGTGATGAGGATTCCGGGACTGAAGGTTTCTCTTTAAGCGTAGTCTCTTCATCAGCTGGTTTGGATGAAGTAGCCTCAGCAGAGGATGATGGAGTAGGAGCTGTCGACACCAAAGCCTTCAAAGGAGAGGCTGAACTTTTCTGAGAAATCCGAATAAACCATCAGCACTAGAAAATTTTCAAGTATAGAAAGGTGTGCTTGTGAGTAAACAAATTTAATTACCTTTCTTCTGACGATGAGAGGAGTGTCGTCGTCATCATCATCCTCCAAAATGGGAGATGCTGAGGCTGGCCGTTTGCGGCTTGGGGCACTCTTAGCTGCAGTAGGCTTAGTAGGAAGAGAAGTAGATGAACGAACAGACTATTTAGCAAGAGCAGAAGAGGAAGGACTCCTAATGGACACAGGAGTGACCAAAATAGGAGAAGTGGAAAAAATGTCTGGCTGATCCAGTGAATGGAAAACACGATTGGCATCAGTTGCAAACAATCTGCGCTTCACTGATGACCAGAGTTGTTCAAAAAGGGGATGGATGACATGGCTAGGATTGAAGGGGGCTAATGAAAAGTTACTCGTCAAAAGAATATTGCGAGCATCTATAACTTCTGCCCCTGCCTTATTAATGGTGTGGAAGTGATTTATCAAATTTCTTGAATAACAATGGGGAACAGGCCAAGTTTGGCCAAAACCAGGTTGATGAGCAAAAAATTGGGGAGCATATATTTCAACCCCGGCTTTGGCATTGGTTCCAGTCAAAATATCATGGAACAACTCCCTCCCGATCAAAAACTGAACCCAAACGAGCAGAGAGGTGCTCGCACTGTCCAGGGTGGATGGGGGTTGCACATAATCTGGAGTTAAAAGGGTAGGAAAAGGAAAGAAAGAAGGAATTAAATTCAAAGTATAAAAGAATGAAAAGATGTCCCTTCTGGACATATTTACAGGGCTCAGTGGGTCAATAGTTAGCCCATAACAGCTAGCAGAATGAAGGGAAAATGATAGAGCACCAAGTGATGAAAAATAGGCTCTCAACCACATTTGAGTGAACCAAAGAGGCCTACTACCAGTGGGAGATGCACCATTCTTCAATTGGAATTGGAGAGAAGCCATGCCTCTATAGAGGGCAGCCAAAAAGAAAAAACACAAATTCAGAGGCCTACCACTCGCCAATTCGTGCGCTATGGGTAAATAGCTCATAGAAGGCTTCATGCTTGGCACACACAGAATATATTTACAAAGTCAAATTTGAAGAAAGACTACACGCTCAGCATGAGAAGGCTCAGCGCTCGAGTGATTATAACAGCTTTGCAGGCTTGAATAGGACTCGATGAGTTTTCTATCAAATTTTGGGGCGACACCAGAAATCAAAATACTAGGGAAAATGGTATCGCCCAAACGTGGCAGATTTACTAAGGCTCCAACATCCCTTAAAGTAATGGACATGGGACCAAGGGGGAAAACAAAAGTATTATACTCAGAGGACCAAAAACTTAAAGCAATAGGGAAAAGCGCTGGATCAAAAGTAGGGGGTTGAAAAGAGATTTCTAACAAATCAGAAATCCTAGCACTATCAAAATTTGCCTTGGGAGGATCATGGCCCACAAGGAGAGCATGTCATCTACGGAAAATAACATCAGATTTAGGTCAAGTGCGAATACCTCTTTCGCGAAGCGGCCTCAGCGACAAAGAGTTTAGAAACGGAGGACCTTGAGTACAAGGGAACAGCTGGCCCACCGCCACTTGTTCGACGGCTTCGGCGTTGTTGAATGAAGGACTTAGATAGAACTCATTGAGTTCGGCATTAGCTGGTGCAAGGAAGTTCGGAGTTATATATGGCCGAGTGAGGATTTTCTGGAAGTCTTCGAAACCGAAAGAGTCACCAGATTGGGATTATGAAGCAGTCATTGGGAACGAAACAAAGTTTTGTTGAAGTTTGCTTGAGAAACGTAGTAGAGAAGCAAGAAGATGAACAGTAATATTGCGAGAGAGAAGTGCGAAACAATGAAGCGTGGTTTAGTAGTACGATGAAATGGCGTGTATTTGGGGATAAGGGTTTGCAACGTCGCGCCTTTTCAAGCTATGGAAGAAAATAATGATTGAAATTCTTGGGAATTTCAAATGTTGCTGGGAAACACAAAGTGAATATGGCAAAAATTAATAATTGGTATTAATTCTGCCATATTGGGGGGTAATTGTTGACACGCTAAAAGTACTGTCCAAATCAAATAGCCCAAAGAATGAAGCCCAACTGAGCAATTCAGGATAAATGTCCAAATATGGTTATTAATGAATGCAGTGAAAGCCCACGAATGTGGTAACACCATCGCCCAAACTTGCAAGACGCCCAAGATTTGAGCGAATGAAGTGCCTTGCAGTCGCCCAGGGTTATGACCCCGTTCTTTCCCAGACCTTCGAATCGCCCAGGATCTTAGCAAACATAAGATGTTATGGTTATCCAAAAGTGCAGTTATCGAAGCAGTTATTAAGTAATCTTATCACGTTCCACGATTCAAGGATGTTCAGTTGAAGACGGTTGAACGACAAAGAGTAGTGGCAGCAGTTAGAGACGGCAGTTCCACGATAAGTTGGTCACCATGAAGAAAGTGGGCAGTTATAAATCAATTAAGCAGTTTCTAAGCGGTTGATCACGAAGAGATCATCAAGAGAATATAAAAGGGAGAAAAGACATAGAGCAAAGGACCCCGAATCAAACACTCTCAAACAGAGAATATGTAATTTCAATTTCTTAGTTTAGACTTAAACATTTCTTTTCAGTACTCGTGTGCTTGCGCCCTTTGGAGGCTTTCTGTTTAGTTCCAATTGTAAAGTCATCGCCAATAAAACACCCCTTTTTGGGACTTTGTCTCAAGAGATTTGTTCCTTACACAATCGTCTGATCCCTTTTTAATTGTTAGCGACTACCCGCGTGAAACATAAACAATGTGTGACTGTGAAGTCTAATAGCCAAAGTGCCATGCATCTATCCAAAAATCAATTTTTTCATTGTTGTTACAAAAACTGATAGCTCCTTGAAAGCTATTTCACTACGTTAAAAAAAAAACAGCAGTTGAATGTAGTAGTACTCCGAACCACGTAATTGTTCTGTTGTTTTTATCAGTTTTCTTCAACTGTTATGTGTGCGGTAGAATGTTTGCTGGTGTTTTCTACATTAGTTGTTTCCAAAGCTCCGACTAAACTCAATTGTATGTAAAAGAAGTACATATTAAAAAGTCAACTCCGGCGCTTTTGCCACGTATTACAGTAAAACTTCTATAAAATAATAATGAATATTGTGATTGAAAAAAATTATTACTTTAATAGGTTTATTAATTTATGGATAAATCTATAATTTATTAATTTCTCGATAAATACATTAAGCATGTTTAGTGAACTATACAAAAGAGTAATGGATGTTGAGAACACTTCTTGAATTATTTTAGTGAAAATGATATGATAATGAAGTAACTTACTGGTGAAGAAATTATTCAACGAGTAAATATATTTCTTGAAGATGATCATGATTTAGATGATTGATATTTTTTACCAACAGTTTGCTCAAAAGATATCTTTCAATTATACTTTCTACAATATGAAATAAATATTCCAAAAGTGATATATGCATTACAGAAATTAGTGATTGGGTTGAGTTCGATTTGATTATAAGAAAAAGAAAACAACACTCATGTTGGACTCCATTTTAATGGAAATTTAGGAGAAAATGAGTTTTGAAATAGTGATTTTTTAGAGAATGCGTGGTTAAAAAATAAGAAAAATCTTCGATTTACACGTAATATTATTTTATGGAAAAATGTTTGTTTTGAAAATGAGTTTCAAAAAAATGGGAACTGAACATAAAAAAATAAAAAGTAGAAGTTGTCAAGTAAAAAGTATGTTACCTTAATTTCTATTATTAAAGATTACATATTTTTAATCAATTGTCATTTTATATTTTTGTTAAACCTTACAGAATTTTGAAACAAAATTATTATTTTATACATTTAGCAAGATTATTAATTTTATACGCTGATTTGAGTAGGTATAGGAAAAAATTATTATATAAATGAGATTATTAATTTATCAAGTATTTATTTATAGGAAAATTACCTAAAAACCTACGTTAAAAACTAAATTTCGAAAACAATGGGATGAATTTTCATTTCACAAGTCAGGTGTAATTAGATTTTAATAATTATAATTAATAAAAATTTAATTAAATCTAATCTTCATACCCGCTGCCCACTCCACGCCAATTCATTCACAAATCAAAACCCTAATATTTTCCCATCCTCTTCCTTCTCTCTATCTCTTCTCTTTATCACCATCTCTACCACCCACTCCACCCGACCATCTCCCTCTTCAGCGAGGTGAAGTATCACTGGGCGCGACGAAGCTGTTCGTGGCACCGTTACTTATGAAGAATTTGATGTTAAGAGATTCAAATTTTGTTTTTGTAGAAATGACGGAAAATGCGGTGATGGTAAACAATGAATCTTCCATCAACCCCTGTTGCATTGAGGTAACTTTTTTATTTTTCTCACTTCTGCTTTTATTTTATTTACTAGATATCCAAGCAATGCAACTATTGGCATTCTTTTTATAATCGAGGGGTGTGTGTTTGCAGTGGAAAAAGCAGTATTTAAAGTTGCAGGAGAAGTACTCAAAGTTTTAACTTCGTCGAAATGCTCTTCGAGAAGGCATCTCCATGGTCAATGAGAAATTTGATTTGATTGGAAAAGAAAATAAAGTTCTTAGACAAGGTAAAGATCAATGTTTATCTTTGCTGTTCATTTGCATTTCTTGTTAATTTTTGAATGGGCAATGACGAATAATAATTCGATTCTTGAAATTTTTGAATTGTTTAGGAGTTAAAAAATGGTAGTAGAAATATAAGATGCCAGTCTGATGGAGATTTGTGTAAAGAACAAAATAACTAAAATTTAATGATTGTAATTTTTTATAAAACATTTCTGCAACAATGAATTCTGGTTGTAATATCACTTCTCTCTCTTTTTTTTCTTTTTTTTTTTAATGACGGGGGACCCTCAGCCGCTACCCTTTGAGTGCAAATTAGGTAAACCCTCGAGCTGATGCAATAGCTTGCAAATTATGCCGGCCACGAAAGTGTCTTCGTCTCTAGTATGTGATTTCTGGAGGTTGTGTAGGTCTACACCATTGTGTAGAGCATCTGTACGGTGGTGTCTTTGCCGATAGTGTGATCTCCTGTGGTTGTGCAGATCTGAGCGATGGAATGTGGGTAGTGTGTACGAATATGTGGGTGGCGTGTGGATCTATTGATCTACATGTGGTGGTGGTGGTGCAGTGATGCTTTGTAGGAAAACAAGTCGCTAGTGGATGAAATCAATTGTATAAGTTTTATTCAATTGCAATAGCCGACTATTGAAATTAATAACCACAAGGCAAAAGATTTCAATTTATTAAAAAAATTCCGTTTCAGAATTTCCAACGGCTGAAAAAAAATGTTTTAGCAACATAAAATCAGAAATATAAGTTAACTGCAGGCTAAAACTGTAAACGATGAATCTGGAAGCTACACACTATGAAACTACAAACTGCATGAATTAAATAGTAATGCGAAAATAATCTGCGAAAATAAATGAAAACTGATGCGAAAATAATCTGCAGAAATAAATGGAAACTGAAACTGCAAGGATAAACTGAATCTGTAAATAAACTACACGAACTGCAACGAAATAAATCTGCAGAAAGAAAATACAAATTGCAGCAGATTTCAAACCGAGGCCTGTGCGTGCACAGTTTCCTTAAGACAATTTCGTCCCCTCACTGTAGATATTGGAGATTCAGTTCGAGCGGCTGTCTCCCAGGATACAACGGTAATAAGCAGAATCCGAGCACCGCGATCCTACTCCGGCGAACTACACGTGACTGGAAGGGAACAGAGACTACACTGTATGGAAACTGGAATTGGGAAAAAATGACACTGCGTGGAAAACTGGGAAGAATATTTTCGTATGCAGAGAGAGATTTTCGTTCATATGTTGAACTGTTGGAGTGAGCATCCCTTATATAGACTGAGTCCTGTCCATTGGAGTCACTGGAGTTACGACATTAACCACCGGAGTTTCAGCTTTTTAGTTCTAGCAATAAACACTGGGAGTTTCTGCAGTTTAGAAACTCAAAAGTCATTGGAGAAAGCTAAAAAAAAAAAATTGGCAAAAACGTGGGCTCTCCGATGGGGCCATTTTTGCCTTCTTCGGTCCGACTTTCGTGTGCGCAGGTCACGCCCGCACCCAAGTTCAAGGTCCGAAAGCCATTTTGCTTCGTGATTTGCACCCCCTGCGCGCGCACGTGAAGAGAGCCTCTATGCTACACATGATTACACATCTCCAAAGCATAGCCATATATAAAGTGATTTAAGTTTCCTTGGTTTTCCTATGTGGGATAAATGCATTTTTCCCAAAAAATCAACTTTCAATGACCAACTTTGAGCTCCAATTTCTCATTCACCCGAGCTTCATTTTTGGCAAATAAATACATGAAATCGATGTTCTCACAGAGGAAAACACATATCAATTTTGATATTCCACATTGGACCAACGGGTCCCATCGAAAATTGTGCCAAAAGTGAGCCGCTCACTCAATTTTTTCCAACAATCCCCCACATGAATGAAAATTGGGAGAGACACAAAACGTGAGACACAAAACTTGGTGATAAAGTTCAGCGGTTGAATCCTGCATAAGATATGTAGGTGTTACCCTTTGAACCTTCCATTGTGAAAGCATATTTACTTTATTGGCTGATCAGTAGACGCGATATCCTTAAACTATTCTGCCGTTTGTGTAAACGATGATATACCTCACATAGGATTCTTCCTAACACAATCCAGTTCTCATTGTTATGTTCGTTTTGGCCATGAACATATGCCTGGTTCTATGAGAGTTCTTAAGAATTGAGCCCCACACAATTCTCTTAGAAGCGGCCTCACTTCTCTCTTACATAGGTGATTTCTTATTACAAGTAACCCGCATTACTTGACTTGATTTAAGATGCATAAGAATCATTAAAAGCCTATTGCTTAACCTTCAACTTTACGGGTATCACTGTTACATCATAGGAATGGACAGGAGGTAATACCCCCATAATAATTTTATCAAGTCTTTACAGTTAGGTTTTCCCATTGAACGTAGAACTTGGGATCTCCAGTCAACTAGGTTGGGTTTTCCTTTGTAATGACTTATTCTTTCAAGGGCTTAAGTCTCATTCCTTTCGATGATTTCATAACTAACTCTCTATTTAACCCTTTGGTTAGCGGATTCGCAATGTTATCTTTTGACCTTATATAGTCAATAGTGATAACTCCAATTGAGAGTAGTTGTCTTATGGTATTGTGTCTACAACGTATATGACTAGACTTACCATTATATGTGTTACTCTGTGTCCTTCTTATTGCCGATTGACTGTCACAATATATGCAAATTGCTGGCACAGGTTTTGACCATCTTGGAATATCCTCTAAGAAGTTACGCAACCATTCAGCCTCTTCACCACATTTATCTAGAGTTATAAACTCATATTCCATTGTAGATCTGGCTATAACCGTTTGCTTAGAGGATTTTCACGATAAGACAGCACCACCCAATGTGAACACATATCCACTAGTGGATTTTAAGTCTTTTATATTAGATATCCAATTAGCATCACTGTATCCTTCAATGACTGTTGGATATCTAGTATAATGTAGTCCATAGTCACGAGTATATCTTAAGTACCTTAGTACTCTTACAATTCCTTTCCAGTGATCAGCTTCTGGATTACTCGTGTATCTACTCGGTTTACTGACTGTGTAGGCTATGTCTTGCCTAGTACAACTCATTAAGTACATTAGACTTCCGATAACTCTCGAGTATTCTACTTGAGAGATACTTTCTCCTCTGTTTTTAAACAGATGTTGACTCATATCTATTGGTGTTCTAACCAAGCCAGTATCATCCTTATAGAATTTTCCTAAAATTTTGTCCACATAATGTGACTGACTTAGAACAAGCCCATTTGATGTTCTTGAGATTTTCACTCCAAGTATAACATCAACTAAACCTATATCTTTCATGTCAAATCTCGAGTTTAAAATATTTTTAGTGGATTCAATCATCTTATTGTCACTACCAACAATAAGCATGTCGTCAACGTAAAGACATAAGATGACATATCCATCTTTAGTGTTTTTGACGTAAACACATTTGTCACATTCATTGATTTTAAATCCACTCTCAATCATGACATTGTCAAATTTTTCATGCCATTGTTTGGTGCTTGTTTCAAGCCATATAGTGACTTCACCAGTTTACAGACTTTCTTTTCCTGTCCTGGTGACGAAAACCCCTCAGGTTATTCCATGTAAATTTCTTCTTCTAAATCTCCATTTAGAAAGGTAGTTTTAACATCCATTTGATGTACTTCAAGATTTCGCAAAGCGGCAATCGCAAGTATCATCCTAATAGATGTTATTCTCGTCACTGGAGAATACGTATTAAAGTAATCAAGGCCTTCCCTTTGTTTGTAGTCTTTAATTACTAATCTGGCCTTATACTTCTCGATAGTTCCATCTGCTTTCATTTTTCTTTTGAAAATCCATTTGTAGCCTAATGGTTTGCTTCCTGGAGGAAGATCCACAAGCTCCCATGTATGATTTTGCAGTATGGAATCGATTTCACTTTCAATGGCTTCTTTCCATTAAGGTCCTTCCGAGGAATTCATTGCTTCTTGATAACTTTGAGGTTCACTTTCTAGCATATAGGTCAGAAAATCAGGACTATAAGATTTTTCTGTCCTTTCCCGTTTGCTGCGTCTAACCTCAGTCTCCTCTTCTAATTCTTCGTTCTGACTATTTTCAGTCATTGTCTCATATGTTCATTTAGAGGAGTTTGCTTCCTCTTTAGATCTGTATGGAAATACTTCTTTAAAGAATGTAGCATTCCTTGATTCCATTATTGTGTGTTTGTGTATATCTGAAATTTTTGAATCATACACAAGAAAGCGATACACACTGCTATTATGTGCATAGCCAATGAAGACACAGTCTATAGTTTTTGGGCCTATCCTTACCTTCTTTGGTGGTGGAACAGCCACTTTAGCAAGACACCCCCACACTCGCAAGTGTTTATAGGTAGACATTCTTCCTTTCCATAACTCATAAAGGGTCTTTTTCGATTTCTTTCGGGGCACCTTATTTAAAAGATAATTTGCTAATAACACAGCTTCCCCCCACATGTTCTGAGGTAACCTAGAACTTACGAGCATTGCATTCATCATCTCTTTTAAGGTACGATTTTTCCGTTTAGCAACACCATTTTGTTACGGTGAGTAAAGGGCGGTGGTTTCACGTATGATTCCGTGTTGTGCATAAAATTCAGCAAATGGTGCTTCATACTCACCACCTCGATCACTTCGCAGCACCTTAATTTTCTTATTAAGTTGATTCTCAACTTCATTCTTATAGAGAATAAATTTCTCTATAACTTCATCCCTGCTTTTAAGCAGATATACATAGCAGTATTTTATGCTATCGTCAATAAAAGTAATAAAATACTTGTTGCCACCTCTGTTTGTACAAGTTTTAGATCACACACGTCATTGTGAACTAAATCTAGTGGTTCTGTGTTCCGTTCAATTGATTTAAACGATGACCTCGTCAATTTTGTTTCAACACAAGTTTCACACTTATGTTTGGAATCGTTATTGAACTTAGGTATGCAGTTAGAGTTAACTAGTTTTCGTAAAGTATCATAGTTAACGTGTCCTAGTCTACCATGCCACCAATTGGAAGACTCAAGCAAATAAGTAGAAGAACTTGCTTTATTCATTTTTGGTTTCACAACCATTACATTGAGTTTAAACAAACCGTCGGAAACATAACATTTTCCGACAAACATTTCACTTTTTGACAGAATGACTTTGTCTGACTCAAAAATAATCCGGAAACCATGCTTATTCAAAAGCGACCCGGACACTAAATTCTTGTGAATTTTCGGCACATAAAGCACGTTGTTGAGAGTCAGCTCATTTCTCGAGGTCATCTTCAGAACCACTTTTCCTTGACCTTTGATTTCAGAAGTTACTAAATTTCCCATGAACAACTTCTTCCCGTTCTCAACAGCTTCAAATGTATCAAACATCTCTTTATCAGAGCACACATGTCTTGTAGCACCGGTGTCAATCCACCACTCTTTAGGGTTTGAACCCACCATGTTTATTTTAGAAATGATTGCTGCGAGATTCAGCTCCGACACATCTTGTGCCATGTAGTCAACCACGTTCACTTCTTTCTTCTTCTTCGGTAATTTGCACTCCGAAGACTTGTGACCTACTTTGTCACAATTGAAGCATTTCCCTTGGAATTTTTTCTTGACAATTCCACCTTTCAGTCCTTACTTGGTTCTTTTGCCACTGGATGACCTAGACTTGTTTTTGTAGTTCTTACTACTTTGACCAAGCTCCACAACATTGGTTTTGGCTACACCAGGATTGAACCACTTCTTCTCGGAACTCTTGTTGTCTTCTTCAATTCGAAGTCTAACAATGAGTTCTTCGACGTTCATTTCCTTTCGTTTGTGTTTCAAATAGTTCTTGAAATCTTTCCACGCGGGGGGCAATTTTTCTATAATTGCAGCCACCTGAAAAGTTTCACTCAACATCATTCATTCAGCATGAATTTCGTGAAAGATCACTTGGAGTTCTTGCACTTGACTGATAACAGTTTTGGAGTCCACCATCTTATAGTCTAGGAATTTGTCGACTATAAACTTTTTAGCCCCGACGTCCTCAGTTTTGTATTTCCAGTCCAAAGACTCCCACAATTCCTTAGCAGTTTTCATGGTGCTATACACATTGTACAACGCATCTATTAAGCTGTTCATGATATAATTTCGGCATAGAAAGTCTGAATACTTCCAAGCATCAAGTGCACTCAATGCTTGCACCTCCCTCGCCCTCATTAAGCTTTGGAGCAGTTTTAGTCAAGAATCTCGCAAGATTCAAGGTGGTCAAGTAAAAAAGCATTTTCTGCTGCCACCTTTAGAAATTCAAGTCATTCAACATGAATTGGCATTCTAGCCACAGTCTGAGCCACAACGGAGTTTGGCCCTTGAGCCACATTAGAACCTACAGCCTGATTTTCAGCGGGAACATTTTGGGTCACATCCATGTTGCTCGATTCGGTTGCCATTTTTGAAAACAAACCAAATATTAGTTCCAAGAAACTACAATTCAATGAAACAAAAAAACGACTCTTGTTTTTGAAAACCGAATATTAGTTCCAAGTAACTAAAATTCAGTTAAACCAAAAACCAACTCTTATTTTCTGAATTCTGAAATTGTCTTAAGCTTGTAGGAAAACAAGTCGCTAGTGGTATAAGTTTTATTCAATTGCAATATCCGACTATTGAAATTAATAACCATAAGGCAAACGATTTCAATTTATCAAAAAAATTCCGTTTCAGAATTTTCCAACGGCTGAAAAAAAATGTTTTAGCAACATAAAATCAGAAATATAAGTTAACTGCAGGCTAAAACTATAAATGATGAATCTGGAAGCTGCACGCTATGGAACTACAAACTGCATGAATTAAATAGTAATGCGAAAATAATCTGCAAAAATAAATGGAAACTGATGCAAAAATAATCTGCAGAAATAAATGGAAATTGAAACTGCAAGGATAAACTGAATCTGTAAAGAAACTACACGAACTGCAACGAAATAAATCTGCAGAAAGAAAACACAAACTGCAGCAGATTTCAAACCGAGGCATGTGCGTGCACAGTTTCCTTAAGACAGTTTCGTCTCCTCACAGTAGGTGTTGGAGGTTCAGTTCAAGCGGCTGTCTCCCAGGATACAACGGTAATAAGCAGAATTCGAGCACCGCGGTCCTACTCCGGCGAACTGCACGTGACTGGAAGGGAACAGAGACTACACTATATGGAAACTGGAACTGGGAAAAAACGACACTGCGTGGAAACTGGGAAGAATATTTTCGTATGCAGAGAGAGATTTTCGTTCGTATGTTGAACTGTTGGAGTGAGCGTCCCTTATATAGACTGAGTCCTATCCATTGGAGTCATTGGAGTTACGACATTAACCACTGGAGTTTGAGCTTTTCAATTCTAGCAATAAACATTGGGAGTTTCTGCAGTTTAGAAACTCAAAAGCCATTGGAGAAAGCTAAAAAAATTTGGCAAAACGTGGGCTCTTCGATGGGGCAATTTTTGCCTTATTCGGTCCGACATTCGTGTACGCAGGTCGCACCCGCACCCAAGTTCAAGGTCCGAAGGCCATTTTGGTTCGTGATTTGCACCCCCCCTGCGCGCGCGCGTGGAGAGAGTCTCTATGCTACACATGATTACACATCTCCAAAGCATATCCATATATAAAGTGGTTTAAGTTTTCTTGGTTTTTCTATGTGGGATAAATGCATTTTTTTCCACAAAACCAACTTCCAATGACCAACTTTGAGCTCCAATTTCTCATTCACCCGAGCTTCATTTTTGGCAAATAAATGCACGAAATCGACGTTCTCGCGGAGTAGAACGCATATCAACTTTAATATTCCACATTGGACCAACGAGTCCCATCGAAAATTGTGCCAAAAGTGAGCCGCTCACTCAATTTTTTCCAACATGCTTTTGGTGGTGGCTGAGGTTTATTAAAAATGTTGGTGGTAGTTGTGGTCGTGGGTAATATTGGTGAGGGTGGTAGGTTATGTCGGCAGTGGTGAAGGGAGTGGTGTTAGGTGGAGAAGATGAAAAGATAACTTGTGACCATTTAATTGTGTTTCATTTGATAAATTGTAATAATGGAAACATAAGTTATGACCCAATAATTCAATAATTTGTGACCAGTTAGTTTAATAATGTATGACGGAGAATCAAGTCGTTACTCATTAAATTAATTAATTTGACAATCGGTGACCAACAAGCAGTTGTGACCAATTAATTTGAGAATTCGTGACGATGATAAATAAGTTGTGGCCTATAAAAAGTGTAATTCATGATCAGTTAATTTAATAATCTTGACCTTTAAAAAAGTTTCAAACTAAAAGTTTGTGATTTGCGATTGGTTGTGACCAATTCTATGCTGATTGTGATCAGCCATGTCAACGAACCGAGTCGAGCTTGTTCACGAGTCAAAACTCGAGATTCGAGCTCAATTCAAGTAAAATTAAGTTGGTTTTTTTGCCTGAGCTAACCCGATTTTTTTTAATAACAATTAGCACATGACTAGCAGCTACATAGTTACGCTTCTTTTTTTTACAAGTTGGTTCGACGAGCCACACAATCAAATGGGGCTCGGCGCAAGCCTCGAGTTAGGACGGCGAGGTAAATTGTCATCCCTAATTATGACTTGGATTATATACCGTCACTGTTAAGATTGACTTGGTCACAAACAAACACACTGAACACAAATTTGATCAAATTTAGTCACAATGAAAATAAATTTAATTATAGTTAGTCATTGATAATAAATATTAATGACTTAATTACATACAGTCATAAATTATACGGTCACAGACAATCATACTGAAGATAAATTTGATTATAATTAGTCATATATAACACAAGTTAGTGACTTAATTACATACACTCATAAATAAGACAATCACAAACAGTTACACTGAAGACAAATTTTGTCACAATTAGTCATATATAACACAGGTCTTCTCATAAAAAAAAATTTGGTCACAGATAACAGAGTTAGTTACAAATCGAGTGTGGTTTTGTAGGGTGGGGTATAATATAAAAAAAATGTTTTAAATTTTTTGAATTTTTTTAAAGGGTGAGGTGGATGGGAGAGAGAGGGACTGGGATGGGTGGAAATGATTCGGGATGTAATCTCTATAAAATGATTTTTTTTTATTTTTTATTTTTTGAAAATTTCTTACAAGTTGGGGATGGGGTGGGTTGGGTTGGGTTGTGGTTCCGAGGGTGTGGGGTAATCTTGAGAATCAATTTTTGAAATTTTTTTATAGGTGGGTGTGTCGTGGGGTGGCATGGCATGGCGTGGTGTGGAATGGGTGGAGGTAGACACGTAGTTGGGGTGGGTTTAATTCCATTAAAGATTTTTTATTTTTGAAATTTTTTTACATCTAGCGTAGGATGGGTTTGGGATGGGATATGGTTGGGGTAGAGGTGGTTCTGGAGGTAGAGTGTAATTTCATAAAAGATTTTTAACTTTCGAAAATTTTTTACATACTGGGGTGGGTTGGAATAGTGTGGGAGTGGTGGTGGTTCTCGGGGGTGGGGTGTAATTCCATAAAAGATTTTTAATTTTTGAAATTTTTTTTGCATATTGAAGTTGGATGGGGGTGGGGTCCGTGGGGGTTGGGATGGTGTAGGGCGTGGGTAGAATCCTAAGATATCAATAATTAATATATTACTAAATTGGTGGTTTGGGGTGCTAATTAATTGGGTAGGGATAATTAATAATATATTGTCTATATTATTAATTGGAATTAATATTTGAATTTTGAAATAATTTGATAAGTTTGTTAGTTTTGAAATGTAATTTTTACTTGTAGAAGTCATGTATTGTTAGGGGTGGACATGGTTCCATATGATTTTGGTTCCAAGAGAATCAAATCGAACCATGAACCAATGATTTTTTTTTTTTTTTAATGGAACCAAAAGGGTTTTTTAAAGATATGAAACCAAATGATTTTTTCCATATGGTTTTGGTTTGGTTCTAATTTCATTTCTTAAATTTTTAGATTTGCATCATATAAATTAATAATGTATACGTAAATCAGAAAATAAATATCAAACATTTAGGAAGTTCAAATTTCAATCACTGAGATCAAAAAAATCATAACTAAAAAATAAAATATATTCATAATTTGAATAAACAAATCAGTTTTCGTTTTCATACAAAAAATTGTTTAATAAGTAATAGCAATGATTCACTAAATTAATTGCAATAGTTTTGAAGGCACACCTCTACAATAAAGAATGAATTATCAAAATTTTTACAGGCAATATTAACCGTTTAATATTTCATGAATGTTTATTGAGTTGTCCTCTATTTGTGAAGAACACAAATAACTCATCGAGCAATCAAGGTAAAAAAAAAGAGTTTAGAGGCTTTTTAAGTAATTGATCACTTTCATTTTTCGATCTTAAATTACACTCCACTGACTTTATGAAATGTGGTACCAGTATGCTGTGACGTTATATAATTTGAAAAGAAGTGAAGAAGAAATAATTCAACTGAATACAAAATTAGAGTGTAGTCAACCAATGAGTTGTTTATCTTTAATGACCTAAAATTGATTAATAAACTGTATTCAATTAATATGCTATCTTCAATTAATATAAAATTAGGGTCTCTACTAATCAATATATATAAAATTAAATATTAAGTTTGGTTTTGATTCTGGTTTTCGTTTTTGAACTAGAACTGAACGAAAACCAAAACCAAATGGTTCTCGGTTCATAGAATCAAAACTATTAGTTTTTTTGATAGAATCAAATCGAATAGCTTGATTTGATTTGGTTCGCGATTCGGTTCGATTCTGATTTGGTTTAGTCTAATTTGGACATTTTGTCCACGCCTATGTATTGTTCCTCAGTAATTTGGCGAAGACTGTCCCACTACCGGAGAAAATGTCATATAAATTAGTCCGCAATATCGGCCGCATGATATGACTTCTTTCTCGAAGACCTTGCTTTTGAATGTCGGTTTTGTCGTTTTAGTGGACTTCCAGCTAAGTCAATTTACTGGAATGGTGGCCGAGGGTTCTTATCCAAAAAATTGAAGATAATCTTCTTAATATTTCAATTACTTATATTGCTTAGTCCCCGTTTGACCCTCATTTTTGGTAATGAAAATGAGAGAAATAGTATTTTATTGAAAAAAATGAGTGGTTGAAAAAGAATGAAAAATTTTCGATTTACGTGTAATATTATTTTATGGAAGATCGTGTGGTTGAAAATAGAAGAGAGAAAAATAGAATGTAATAAAATGTAATTTAATGGGGATGAAACAAGGGCTTAATTGGAGCACAACAATTTATTGAAGATTAGCTTTTCAAATTATTTGACAAATAATATTATCTTTGACAAATGACATTATCTAGAATTGAAGTTCGAGCTATATTATTTTTGTACTAAATCAATGTCTAGTAGGAAATAATGTCTAAATTTTAATTTAAATTAAAGTTAACAATTAATTTGAACAGCATATTTTATATAATCTATAACTTTCCAACCGTATATTTCATATATATATATATATATATATAAATAATTAAGTAGCATGTTGATCACAAAATCCAGTATGGCTAAACTGTCAAAAGACCATGCCATCATAGTCCGGTCTATTGATGAAAAATAAGAACCAATATTATTTGATTTCATAGTTTATAGTCTATTGATGAAAAATAAGAACCAATATTATTTGATTTCATAGTTTATAGCTTTCTTTTTTTTTTTTTTTTTTTTTTTTTTTTTTTTTTTTTTTTTTT
>NC_036237.1:26349426-26360569 GCF_002742605.1 Olea europaea var. sylvestris
CCACGGAGTATTTATAGGAAAATTAAGGTCAAGAATATTAAGAATCTTTTAATTTATTTGGACATGTGTCGCTACATCATTGATGAGGTTATTCTGAACAACTAATTTTTTTATCCTTGTTTTTTTAATGATTATAGCCTACGCGATAAAATGTATATTTTTTTATGCTCTCATATGAAGCAAGAAATCTTAAGACTCCTGTAATTTATGTTTTGTCAATCTGCCAAGTTTGTAGAAAGTTAAAAGATTTTTTAAGGCAAATAGATTCGCTCTAAGTTTCACCTTAGAGGAATGACAATGTTTCACGGGGTGCCTTTCTTCTTGGCACAAAAAGGGATATCGTGCGACAGTAGTCTGCTCCGCTAGACTACCTTCCGCCTTTTCTCGATCGCGTCGGGACGAAAGAAAATTTGATTACAATTTTGTAGAACCTTACAACAGAGAATTTGAATACAATGAAAGTAAATTGAACATTGATTGATGAAAACTGAACATTACAATTGACGAAAGCAGTAAATTATAATTGCTGGTGCAGGGGGCAAACACCAGTGAGTTTGAAAGATTTTTGAATGACTAATACCCCCTATAATAGCATTCGGAACAAAAATCTAAGTGATAGGAGTAGACATTTAAAAGACAATGAATCATACTAAACGTTTACTAATATCAGAGCTATTTTACAATTGAAATAACTATTACAATGAAAAGAAAATTACAACTCAAACTTGAAGTAATATTTACAATGTGCGGTCAAAATTAGGCAAACTACGGCTGCGATAGTGTCAAGGGGCTAAATAAAGCTGCGGTCCTTGACATTCTCTCTTATTTGTTTTGGCGACGTCCTCGGTGCCATCAATGCATGATATGCTTCAATTAATGGTTTGAAGGTTCCGAGATCTTTTTCTCTTTCCTAAGTATTCTCCTTGCTGTTGCATCCAATCCATTTGACCAAGTACTCCTGATGATCTTTTCTAGAAGTTCGAGCGATTCGATGGTCAAGAATAGTTTCAGCAACTTTCTTTCCAACTTTCTTCAGTTCAAACACAGGTCGCTTTGGCTCATTTCTAGATGCATCCTCCTTATCCGCAAAGTATGGCTTCAACACACTAGCATGAAGGACCTTGTGGATTTTACACCACGAAGGGAGTTCAACTCTGTATGCAACTCTTCCAATCCTCTTCACGATGGGTAATGGTCCAATGTATTTTGGCGTCAATCTTGAGTCCTTCCCTCTTGTTGATTTGTAAACATTTCTGTCGGGAAGCTTAACCATTACCAGATCTCCAACATTAAATTCAATGAAACGGCCCTTTAGATCTGCAGCCTTTTTATACCGTTTTTGAGCTTTCTCAAGATAACTCCGAGCAATTTCAATTTTTTGTTTCCACTCTTGAGAAAAGTTCATTGCTTGAGGGGACTTGGTACTTCGTTCGATATCCACTGTATGAGGGAATAGCGGTTGCTGGCTAGTAACAATTTCAAAAGGACTCTTATTGGTGGAAGAGCTATTTTGGGCATTGAAGCAAATTTAAGCCGCATCCAAAGTTTTACCCAGTTTTTCTGTGAAATAGAGATAAAGTGCCGAAAATATTCTTCTAGCATAGAATTGAAGCGCTCCGTCTGTCTGTCAGATTGTGGGTGAAAACTAGAATTCATGCTCAAAGTTGAACCAAGAAATTTGAACAACTCAGTCTAAAATATGCCAGTGAAACGAGGATCTCGATCACTGACGATTTCCTTAGGCAGTCCCCAGTATTTAACAATATGTTTGAAAAAGAGTTGAGCTGTCTCTTCCGCAAATACATACTTAGGCACTGCAATGAAAGTTGCATGTTTTGATAGACGGTCCACCACGACGATGATAGTCCCAAAATCCTCAACTTTTGGCAACCCAATAATACAGTCCATCGATACACTTTCGAATGGTCGGGTTGGGACGAAAAGGGGCTCCAGCAAGCCCGCCTTTTTCTGATGATCTATCATATCTTGTTGATAAATAAGACAGGTTTTTACATAGGTTGCAATGTCGTCCCGCATTTGAGGCCAGTAATATGCACGTTGAGTAGTGCACAAGTGCATTCATCTCCGGGACACCCTGCCCAAATCGTGTCATAGCATTCTGTAATTAGTGATTTCCTCAAATATCCGCCCTTAGGAACATATAGGCGGTCTCCCTTTGTCTTCACTAGTTCCTCATCGAGCCAGAACTGTTGAGTTTTACCCTGCTTGATGAGGTCGACCAAATATTGAGTAGTCGGGTCCTCCATAAGTGCCCAAATTTGGTCTCTAGTATTCGTGGAAACGGCGCTCCCTGAAAGAGTAGCTACTAAGCAAATGGCAGCCAAATTGACCCGTCGACTAAGAGTATCAGCAACATGATTACTAGATCCGGGACGATACTCTAACATAAATTTGAACTCTGAAAGAAATTCCTGCCAACGAGCCTGCTTGCTCGATAGTTTTGGTTGGGACATGAAGTGACTAACTGCAGTGTTATTTGTCTTCACAATACATGGAAACCCAAGCAAATAGTGACGCCATCCTCTGAGACAATGGACTACTGCCAACAATTCCTTTTCATGTGCCGAGTAATAACATTCTGTTTGGTTTAACTTTCGGCTCTGATATGCTACCGGATGTCTTTCTTGCATGAAGACTCCACCAAGTGCAAAATCTGAAGCATCTGTATGAACTTCAAATGGTTTAGTCATATCCGGTAAGGCTAAAATCGGGTTCGTCCACATGGACTTCTTCAACCTTTCAAAAGCAGTTTGGCATTGGGATGACCAATCCCAATCCTTATCCTTCTTTGTCAATTCGGTAAGTGGCAGTGCAATTTCTGAGTAGCCTTTCACAAATCTTCGATAGTAATTGCATAACCCAAGAAATGAACGTACATCATGTACGATTTTTGGTGGTTGTCAATCTTTGATAGTTGTAACCTTCTTCGAATCCATACGAATTTTACCTTGTTCAATGATGTGACCCAAAAAACTGATAGATATCTGAGCGAATGAGCATTTTGACGGCTTGGCATAGAGTTCATTCTCCTGTAGCCGATTAAAAACTTGCCTCACATGTTGGACAGGTTCCTCCAATGTCTTGCTGTAGATTACTATGTCGTCCAAGTACGCCACGACAAAATCATATAAGAACCCGTGAAGTACCTGATTCATCATAGTACAAAATGTTGCTGGAGCATTTGTCAAACCAAAAGGCATCACTTTAAATTCGAAGGCTCCATATCTGGTTACCACCGTAGTCTTTACTTTGTCTCCCTCCTTGATCTGAACTTGTCAGTATCTGGACCTAAGATCAATCTTTGTGTAATACTTCACTCGACTCAGTCGATCGAAGCAATTCGCAACCAGTGGGATAGGATAGCTATTCTTTACAATAATCTTGTTCGGGCTAGATAGTCACAGCACATTCTAAGATAACCATCGGCCTTTTTTTAAAACAATACAGGAGCTCCATATGGCGACTTCGCAGGCACAATGATTCCACTCTCCAACATTTCTCCCAATTGCTTCATAAGCTCTTCAACCTCAGGCTGAGACATACGGTATGGTGCCGTGGCGGGAGGTTTGGCGCCTGGAATAAGTTCAATCTCATGATCAATCGTCCTTCTTGGTGGTAACTTCTTTAGTAATTCGTCCGACATGATGTCCTCAAATTCATGAATAAGCCTTTTAACGGATTTTGAAATAGGACCATTCATCTCTTCGATCTCTAATCGAAGAATGCACAGAAAAGAAGATTCATTTATCTTAAAACCCTTACTAAATTACATGGCTGAGATACTCTTCTCGCCCATCCTTCCAACCTGTGTAGGGATGACACACGATTTATTACCCATCATCATTAATGAATCAGAATATCATTAATGAATCAGAATATGGCAACACTGCTGTTTTAGTATCCCGAAGAAATTCCAATCCTAGAATAAGCTTGAAATCATCCATCTGAACTGCAGATAAATTTGTCCTTCTCTCGAAAGGACTGGCTTTGATCAACACGGATTTCACCACTTCAACTATTGGTTGTGCAGCGGAGTTGATTGCTTTGACTTTTCCACTACCTTTTTCTAGAACAAGTCCGAGCCGCTCTACTTCGGTACATGCAAGGTAGTTGTGGGTAGCACCAGTATCCACCATAGCCTTGATTGATTTTCTGTTGATTTTTACATTAATGTACATTAAGTCTTTGGCCCTACAAATTCGAGCCTTCACTTTTTCCATCTTTGCCTCTTTCAAATGGTACTCATCCTTTTCAGCAACCCGATGCGACAGTGTGTTGCATCGATGTGAAAATGCCCCAACTACGTCCTCATCCTTTTCGGAGTTGGTCTCACTATGACCATTAGCCTGCGGGGCCTCTTGCTTTGAACTTGACCCACCACTTACTAGCTGACAATATACATTTACCATCCGCTTCTGAGGATACTCTGACACCCGATGAGGTCCTTTGCATAAAAAGCACTTCAATTTGGGAGTGGCATCAATTCGGCCCTCTGTTGCTTTTCCTTTGTACCAATTGTTACTGTTGCTGCCATAAAAATTTCCTCGACAGCTATTATGATAGTTTCCTTGAAAGCCACAGGTGCTTTGATAGGCTCCTTCTTTATTCTGAGAGTAATGCTCTCCCCTATTTGGGTTTGAGCTGGGTCTGTAAGGTCTGTTACCACCTCCAATTGCTTGATTACTCCTCGAAGGTCGATCTTTTCTAGATTCCGTTTGGTAGTCGCTCAAGCATTCGGCGGCTCCTATGGCCGTGCTCAAATCAGTAACTATCTGACTTTGAAGTTCCGTGCGTGTCCACGGTTTCAACCCTTTTATAAAGGTGAAGAACTTATCCTTTTCCGACATATCTTGAATATTCAGCATGTGCCCTGAAAAGGATTTCACATACTCCCTAATAGGGCTTGTGTGTTTCAGGTCTCGAAGTGCCCGTCGAGCCTGGTACTCGACATTTCTCGGGAAAAACTGCGATCTGATCGCTTCCGTGAGGAGATCCAAAGAATCTATTCCAACCATGTTGGCTTGAATGTTAGTATATTTGGTTCACCACCATAGTTTTGCATCTCCACCCAGATACATGGTAATTGTGGTTACCTTTCTAGCTTCGTCTTCGATTGAAGCTGCGAGAAAGTACTGTTCCATGTCAAACAAGAAGTTTTCGACTTTTTTTGCATCACGTGCCCCTCCGTAAGTACACGGTTCAGGAATTCTGAGTCTAGGAGTATACTCAGGTACGGGAGTGTGCCCATTACCCACTGTACGTTGGAGTACCTGCAATTGAGCTCTCAACGATTCCATTTCATCTTGCAGATCAGGAATGATTGCAGCAGTTTCAATTATTGTTGCGCAAGCCCTTTGGCTTTCATCCAGTTAGATGTGTAATCCACGAATCTCGAATTCTGCCATCTCGACTTTTTCTTCGAGACTATCCAAGGCATAGCACAACTTAGTAGTTGTCTCATCAAGCGCATCCAAGCGCTGTTTAGTAGTACTCTTCTTTTGAGGCTCACCCACTTCAGTGGTGTGGGATGTAATTGGATCCATAACTTTCTTATCGAAGGTCGTGAGCCACATCTCTGATACTAATT
Source organism: Olea europaea var. sylvestris (assembly GCF_002742605.1). Classification (NCBI taxonomy): domain Eukaryota; kingdom Viridiplantae; phylum Streptophyta; class Magnoliopsida; order Lamiales; family Oleaceae; genus Olea; species Olea europaea. The sequence continues at coordinate 26,355,035 of NC_036237.1, forward strand.
TTCACGGGGTGCCTTTCTTCTTGACACAGAAAGAGACACTGTGCGGTAGTAGTCTGCTCTGCTAGACTACCTTCTGCATTTTCTCGGTTGTATCGGGACGAAAGAAAATTTGATTACAATTTTGTAGAAGGTTACAATAGAGAATTTGAATACAATGAAAGTAAATTGAACATTGATAGATGAAAATTGAACATTACAATTGACGAAAGCAGAAAATTATAATTACTAGTGCAAGAGGCGGATACCAGTGAGTTTGAAAGATTTTTGAATGACTAATACCCCCTATAATAGCATTTGGAACAAAAATCTAAGTGATAGGAGTAGACGTTTAAAAGACGAAAAATCATACTAAATATTTACTAATATCAGAGTTATTTTACAACTGAAATAACTATTACAATGAAAAGAAAATTACAACTCAAACTTGAAGTAATATTTACAATGTGCGACCGAAGTTGGACAAACTGCGACTGCAATAATGTCAAGGGGCTAAGTAAAGCTGCGATCCTTGACACATGATTATATTTACCTTCTTGTGACGAGCCGCTCGGTTTGCCAAAAGATGAACCCCCTTTAATTAATATTTCCTCGTTGGTATTCAGACATTTAGCTCGTCTTCATGTAACGACATCAATCAACCACGTATGAGTCTCGCCAAACTTCAAGAACTTGATTATGTCGCTTGTACATGATATATGGTATTTTAGTCTTATGTGACTCGCACGTAATGCCCGTGTCTGACAAGATAGTAACACATCCCACAATTGAAAAGGACAAAAACATTGCAATATCTATTTATTATTTATTAATGATATAATTTGGACTAGACATGCAGGATTAATCAAAAGTTTCAAATTCCTCATAGAACTTTATTTTTAACTTCAATGGAACAAAATAAGAGTGATAAATTTTTTTTGTTATTAATTAAAAAGATAAAACAAATTATTGTGAGCCAACATTTCGATTGAATTAATCTTTAAATATATTGACACTAAATTAAAGTCTGGAAGACATCGAAATATGTAAAAAAAATCAAAAGATAATCGAATTAAACAATCAGCTTAAATGAATTAGTCTGCCTCAACTTTCTAGAATATAGATTAATGGTAATATTTGAATAAAATTAAGCGCACATATAGGTAGTGCTCTGTAGGATGAATAATAAATTATTTAATTAATTTTAATATTATTCAGTGGGCTACCTAATTTTTCTTTACCGTCGACTCATTCGAATAAATTTTGCGCGGTGCCAACTAAGTCAATAAAATTAATATTTTTTTATATATTAAATAAGAAAAAGTATGTCGTTCATTATGTATATAGATCAAAGGTAAATTACTTATAAGTAAATAAGTTTTAATATAAATACATTTTTTACAAACAAAAAGTTAAAATAAAAGTAAGCACGTACCAATTACTTTTTAAAAGGTAATTTTTTATTTGAAAGTAATAAAATAAGAAGTTATCCAAACACACGTGGAAAAAAATAAATAATGCTACTTGTACGTGAGAAGTTACAAGTTTTATAGATTGATGAGGCATCAGAAATAAGTGTGTAATTTTTTAATTATTTTTTTCGGTGAAGGGATTTTCATCCAATCATATGTTATCATATCATGTATTTGTAAATCAATCCGTAAATGATGATGTACATGCAGTACAATGGTAAAAAATTACTTAAAATGAACTTTTTATTTTTTAAATAATTGCACATTGCACCAAATACAATATAGAGATAACACACATTCATTTACCTTAATAAGAGCTTGTTTGGTTTAGATTTTAAGCCAATTAAAATTAATTTTTTTACTGTTATTTCATTATTTCAGTCGTTATTTTTGAATTCTTCTGTCATAAGTAGGATAATTTTATCTCTAATTATCAAAAAATTAATTATCAAAATCTCTACCAAATAAGTACTAAATAGAATAATCCAATAATCCAATACGATTCACATATATAGAATATTTAACTCTGAATTGCGGGAGAAGTCAAAAGAAATTAGTCCGCAATATCGGCCCGGCCCTCACATGCACTTCGTAGACGAAGTCAACTGATAGGAACAGTGAACGTGGAAGGTTCTGATCCAAATAATTGACGATAATGCCTTCCATCAAAATTAGAAAATTTCAATCCAGTAATTCGTGGTAGGCAAAATTTGACTGGTTGCCTACGACACTTACCTATGATTACATTTCAATAGAACAATAATGATATTTATAATGACTGGTGTTGATAAACGGTGTATTTCATAATCGCTACAAAAATTTTATTTTTTTCCTATTTTTGTAGGAAAAGGTTATTTTTTGTGAAAAATAAATAAATTTGTAGATGAAATAATTTTGTAATCAAATTTGTAGGGCAAACATCGTATGTATAGGTAAAAGACAACAAAATTTTGAAAGTGAAAATTACATGAAAACCTACTTTTAAAATTTACATTTAAAATTCAAATTTAAGATTTATTTATACAAAAATTAGATAATGATATAATTTTTAAATATTAATAATAATAATTTAATATACATTATCATAGGGCTGAACAACAAAACCGTCAAACCGCAATATCGAACCGAAACCGTTTTTTTGAAACCGTTGGTTTGGTTCCATGTGGATCGGTCAACGTTTAGGTTTTAAATCAAACCAAACCACTTTGATGTGGCTTGATTTAGGTTTCAATATTTGCAAACAGTTTCAAACCGTCAAACCGTTTACCAAACAATTTTAAAATAAATTAGTCTAAATTTTATTTAACCCATTAAAATTTGACACATTTCAGTTAAAAAGATATATCCATATTAGACATAATTCAATTGAACTCAATTCAACAATTTCACATCTCAATTAATTAATTAAATCTTATCCAAATATCTATTAGTCAGCAAAACTATGAATATAAAATCATTAAATTGGGTAAAGTGTTGAAAGCTGCTAAACCATATTCATCGATTATCCATTATAATTGAGCAGACAATTAAATTTAGATTTTAATTCAAACTTGCACATTTTATTTCCTTCTACTAATAATCTTCTTAAATTTTGCCTAAATTCAAGTCAAATTATCCAAATTCTTTTATTTTTTGGTAATCTTTTTCTATGTTTTTATGGGTAGTTATGTTGTTTTGTTCTAATAATTATTGGGCTCCCTTAAAGTAATTCAATAATATTTGGATGGAGTAGAAGTATTGAATAATTCACAAAAAGTCACAGTAACTAAGTATTATTATATTTTATTAAGTATTATTATATTTTATTCTTTTATTAGTTATTTTATATCATTTAACTATAATCAATGAATTCATATACTATATTTTTATATTTATGAAGAGAATGAATCGTGTATTACAATTGTAAATGGATGTCATTAGTATTGATTAAAAGTTTAAAATATTTATGTCATGTTGTTGCATTATAATAATTATAATTATATAATTTTGATTTATACATTTTTTAATAATACAACTTATAATTTAATGTGAAATTTTAGACTAATATTTAAAATTTAACTTATCTGATATATATATTAATTTTTTTATTGTTAAACCGTGATTTTAAACCAAACCAAACTGAAAAAAATGGTTTGATTTGGTGTGGTTTGGAAAAATTCCAAACCGCTTTAAATGGTTTGGTTGAAAATTTGTCTCAAACCGTTCAAACCAAACCTTGGTCACCCCTACATTACCACTCCACCCCACCACTACTGCAGCCTACCTACCCCACCGCAACTTCCACCCCCACATACCTCATTTACAGTTTCAATTCATGCCTACTACACCTATGGTGCAACCACTCTCAAGACACTTCACTCCGACGACTCTTCACGACGATTCACTCCGATGACTCCTCTTCTCTTTGTAGGAAAAGGTCATTATTCGTGGAAAAAAAAATTAGTAGACGAAATAATTTTGTAGTCAAATTTGTGGGGGGCAAACATCGTATGTTTAGATAAAAGACGAAAAAATTTTGAAAGTGAAAATTACATGAAAGTCCACTTTTAAAATTTACAACTTTAAAATCAGATTTAAAATTTATTTATACAAAAATCAAATAATGATATAATTTCTAAATATTAATAATAATAATTTAATATACATAACCACTCCACCCCACACCCCATCCACCCCACCACTATTGCACCCTACCCACCCCATCGCAACTTCCACCCCCACAGACCTCATTTACAGTTTCAATTCATGCCTACTACACTTATGGTGCAACCATTCTCAAGACACTTCACTCCAATGACTCTTCACGACGATGACTCTTCTCTTCTCTTCTCTCTTTATCACCATCGAAAGACCACCACAACGGTGTCATTGCCACATCGGTGCTAAGGTGGCATCATCACAACAGCGACAATCGTAACAACACTAGAGTTGTGATGTCGTTTGTAATGGTTCCAAGCTATTCTAGGCAGCATTGTAGTTCCAGGTTGTAGCAGCGTTCACAACACCACTGTTAAGCATCAATGTGTTCGTCGCGATGATCACCGTGGTTTTGGGGTGGTCAATTTGAAAATGGAAGAAGCAGCAATGTTTGAGGCACTGATTAGTGCAGTGTTCATTGCGATGATCACTGTGATTTTGGGATTATCAATCAGAAAATAGAAGCGACAGCGACTTTTGAGGCTCTGATCTGTGTGGTGTTCACCCAAGTGGTGGTGGTGGTGTCGATGACAATAACGGGTGTGGTGATGTCTATTTGTTTTATGGTGATCGTCAAAGCCATCGTGGTTGTTGTGGTTGTACGGTGATTTGGGATGAGTTTTTGTGAATGGTGTTTACAAGTGAGTACGGCGGTGGTTTGGGGATTTTTTTGTGGGGATTGTGGTTGTAGTGTGGTGGAGATGAAGATAGAGGAGATGGTAGTTGTGATTTTTGGTTCAATTGATGGTTATGGTGGTGGCGGCTGTTATGGAGATGGTGGTAGGTGGTGGTTGTGATTGTGGATTGGTGGCGATGGCGATCGTGGTGGTGGGGGTGACGACAGCAACGATGATGGTAGTTTTAGGGATTTTTTTGGTTGGTGACGGTGGTGGTGTGGTGGTGGAGATGGCGGTTTTGATTGTTAGCATAGGCGGTGGTGGTCTTAGTGTGGTGAGATGATGGCTTTGGTGGTGGTGATGAGACCATGTTGGGTTAGGGTTGTATAAAGAGAGACTATAACCAATTACTTAGTTATTGTGACCAATAAATTAGCTAATTTGTTACCAATAAATAATATGTGACCAATTACTTGATATTGTGACCAATAAATAACAAGTGACCTAAAAATTTGAGTCGTGACTTATAAAATTGTGATTTGTGACCGATAGATAAATTGTGACCTCTAAACTTTTTTATTTGTGATCGATAGATATATTATTACTTAAAAATTTTTTGATTTGTGCGATGAATAAATTGTAACTTATAAAATTTTTGGTTTGTGATAGTAAAATAATTTATGATCTCTAAAGTTTTAGATCTGTGATCGATAGATAAATTGTGATCTATAAACTTTTAATTTATGATCGATGAATAAATTGTGACCTATAAA
>NC_036237.1:26361505-26390740 GCF_002742605.1 Olea europaea var. sylvestris
AACTAAGTCAATATAGTCTGCTGTGGGTTGCCCACACAATCCCCCACCTATAACTTGAAAATTATCAAGTGGTAACAACTATATATAAAACAGCAAGCAAGCAAGCTTTTAGATAAATTGCAAGTGAAACCATGAGCTCCATACACCATTTTCTTTTCCTATTCTTCCTATGCCTTTGGATTGCAGAATCTGCAGATCCATCGGGCCAGTTCTGTAACAACAGTACTAAAATAAGCAGTACCCAAATATCCAAAAACATAGATACCCTATTGCCCAAGTTAGTATCAGGCACGTCTCAATACGGGTTCATTAAAACCTCGTACGGTGAAGGCGAAGCGCAAGTCTACGGCCTGGCACAATGCAGAGGAGACGTGAGCAGCGAAGACTGCTCGACTTGCATCCACGATGCAGCAGACGAAATCCGTAAGCGATGTCCAAACCAATCTGACTCTAGAATTTGGTATGAATATTGCTTTTTGAGGTATAGTACACGGAATTTCTTCGGACAAGTCGATACAGGTTTTGGGATTTACTATTACAATGTTCAGAACGTGACAGATCCTGATCCTGATACATTTAATAAAGAATTAGGTGCCCTGATGGATAAGATTAGATCAGAGGCTGTTTTGCCAGCAAACAAAGGGCTTGGAAAAGGAAAGACTAAACTTACACCTTTTAATACACTTTACGCCTTGGTGCAATGCACAAGAGATCTATCAAAGCAAGGCTGTGCCGAGTGTCTTGCCATTGCCATAAGCAACTTTCCGACTTTTTGCAATGACAAGAAAGGGTGTCGAGTTTTATACAGCAGTTGCTATCTTAGATACGAACTTTATCCCTTCTACTTTCCTCTTGATTCACAGGACTCGACCTTACTTGGTGCCTCTAAGAATTATCATTCACACACAGTTTATAAACCTTAATATGTAATTCAAAGGTTTTCGAGTACTTCTGCGTGGATCAGATGTGGACTCTGGACTGCTTCCACAAATTATTTGTGTAATGTGTTTTTTATTTAAATAAAACTGGCGAGAACCCTATCCATGTATAAATACTATATGTATACGCGATTTTATAACGTGAGGTTTTTTTAAATAAAATTTATATGATTAAATAATGTAATATACTATATGGGCCTGTTTGAGCCATATTTGTTTCCTCATTTTAATAGAAAAATTGACCGTTAGCTCCAATAACCTATTGACAACCAACCTGCTAATTTATTGCACTTGTATGACATTTTGCTCTTCGCTTTTCCCATTTGCCCCTCTACTGTGTCTCAGAATAAAGGCAATTTTCACGTGAAGAGAAATATGTTTCGGCCCCAAAAACTTGAAAGACGAAAAAACAATATGACTAGGGCTGCACAAAAAAATCACGAAACCGCAAATCGAACGGAAACCGTTGAGTTGAAATTGTTGGTATAAGTCCACGTGGACCGGTGATTTTCTTTTCCTCAAACAAAACCGAACCGTTTCAAAATGGTTTGATTTAGGTTTTGATTTTCAAAAATCGCACAAAATTGAACCGAACAATTTTTAATTTTTTAATTAAAACATTAATTTTATTAACTTAAAATTTTTACAGTTTTTACTTTTCACAAAAAATACCGATTTAGCAATACAAATTACAACCAGCCAATTGAAATAATCATAAAAAGTAAATTTGTTTCATCATTATTGACTTATGATTTAATAAGTTCACAAATTTATCCCTCCTACTTTCCTCTTGATTCACAAGACTCGACCTTACTTGGTGCCTCTAAGAATTATCATTTACACATAGTTTATAAACCTTAATATGTAATTCATAGGTTTTCGAGTACTTCTGCTTGGATCAGATGTGGACACTGGACTGGACTGCTTCCACAAATTACTTGTGTATTGTGTTTTTTATTTGAATAAAACTGGCGAGAACACTATCCGTGTATAAATACTATATGTAACACGTTATACGCGATTTTATAACGTGAGTTTTTTTTTTAATTTATATAATTAAATAATGTAATAGACTATATAGTGTGATTTGTTATTTGTTATTTTATAATTTTTTCTGTTATTTGTTGGCAAAAACTATTCGCCAAAAACTTCTGGTAAATGGAGACATCATGGAGTCTGGTGGTGCAGAGGCTCAAATACTGATGTTTTAAATATCAAGCCCGGTTGGTTGATCCTTTCAAGGATTTTATTTTTCTATTGTTAACCTAGAACGTCTAGGACCAAGGTTACATATATGTTGTCAAATTAGTGATTAATAGATCAAAAGAAAGAAAATTTAGGAAGAAATAAAGAAAAAGAGATGAAGTGAGGTATGTCGTAACAAATTTTTTTAAGACAATTTATTCGATGCACTAGTGCCAACAGATTTCTCGAAAGTCGGTCTCCCAATATACAACGCTAAAGTTGGTATTGCACTATACGAACCTTATAATTGATCGAATGAAATTATTGACAATATTCTTCTTTAACAAAAAAAAAACTCGAACTTTAAATTACTCGAACATAATTTTATGTTTGAAAAAATAATTCAATCAAAATTTTATTTCAAAAGTAATTCTTGATTCTTGGAGGAGGAGACTTAGAAAATCAATTTATCTTTTGCAAATGATTTTTGGTATGGGATTTATGAAATAAATATATATTTTAACTGAAAAAATCCGTCTCCAATGCATCCTTTGTGACGTGAGAACACTAGTTGCTAGCCACATTGTAGGTGGAAATTATAATTGAGAAAAGTAGTGACTAATTAAAAGGTTGTAAAGAATTTTGTAGTCATGTAATTTTAAAGAATTTGTGTCTTGCTTTCCACATCCTTATTTCCTCCATTTGACATTCAAATTTTCTGCTTTTGTATTTTTTTTTTTATCTCATTTAACGTATAATTGAAAATTTTATTATGAAAACATGTAAGAAATACAGATCCCTTTATAAAAATAGTTATTTTTTGGATACTTGCCGAGAGGGCTGATCATGAGAACTATTTTTCTTTTTAAGAAAATAAAAATATATACGATCAGTTTGAATAAGGGATTTCATATGTACGACTGTGAGTTGTCATTAATCACATATCTATTTTATCATTCATGTATTATCTTTCTTGAAGGGGTTGGTGTGTGATTTTACCCTTGTGGCTTCCTTTAATCCGATAGAGGAAAAACCTTAGGGTTTGGGTGGATTGTGTGGGTCATACAGACGGGTATAAACCTAATTTTCTCTCAAGTTTGAGTCCAAAATATGAAAGACCTTCATCTTTGATGCCCGTGGTCTGAGTTCCGTTGATCGGCTGGAAACGGATTTTGTTTCTGTAATTTTGTAATAATAATTTTCTTGGTTGTTTTGTATATTTTTGGTTCATTACTTTGTGTAACAGTGGTATCAGAGCCTTCAACTGGCTCTTGTGGGTGAATTGAACCATGATCTTGCAATATTCGACAGATCTAGTAAATTTCTTGGAACTTTCTTTGTGATAAATCTGGCTTTTCTTGGTGAAAATTGCCTACAGTGATTGGATCTGTTCGATCTTGGGTATTGTGGACTCGTGCTTTGATGAAATTCGGGTGTGGTCATGTGAAACGACCACCACTATGGGTTAATTCTTCGAACCCTACTTTTACTACTCGATTTCTTGTTATCTGCCTTTACTGAATGATTGTTCTTGCATTTGGACCTGTGTAATTTGAGTTAAGCTACCTATACTTGTTCTGTTGAAGTAGTGCAGTGTACTTGTATAATGTTTTCTGATTCTTGCTGTGTTGGAATATTATAGTAAAATGGGTAACTGTTCTGTTCCTGTCTTGTATTAATACCTTCCTCATTTCGTATCAACAAAACCTCTACCCACCACCCAAGGCTTGACCTAAGATCTTGAGCCTCACGGAATCCTGGTAGGGCTGGGTAGTTGATTCTTTTTTTTTTTTTTAAAAAAAACTTTGTGTTGGATATTGTGTGTATGTTCAATTGTTCTTTCTGAACTTTCATATACTTTTTCTGCCTTGCCTGTAATATCAAGAATCTCTACTTCTTATTTGCCCGTTGTGATCAAATCAATATTGCTAAGTGTAACCTGTTTTGATCAATAAGATGACCACCACTAGTTTTGAACTTGGAGTCTTCAATGGAAAGGGGGATTTTCTTATATGGCAACAAAAAATGAGAGGGGTTTTAGTGCAACAGAAAGTTTCTAAGGCTATAACTGGAGAGTTTCCTAAAATAATGACACAAGAACAGAGAACTGAATCAGATGATTTAGCCTATACCTCAATTATTCTCCACCTATCTGACCAAGTGTTAAGAAAAGTAGGGAAATTAGAAAATGCTCAGGCCCTATGGGAGAAATTAGAGGAGCTGTACTTAGTGAAGTCTTTACCTAATAAGCTTTTCCTTCTAGAGAGGTTCTTTAGTTTTAAGATTGATCCAACCAAAGACTTGGATGATAATCTTGATACCTTTAATAAATTCGTACAAGCTATCACCAATGCTGGGGATGTAATTTCTTAAGAATATAAAGCAGTAATACTTCTTAATGCCATACCAGAGGCGTATAGGGATGTCAAATCTGCCATTAAGTATGGCAAAGATACTTTGACTCCTGAGGTTGTTATAAATTCCATAAGAAGTAAAGAATTGGAACTTAAAACTGAAAGACATGGGAAGGAAACTGAGAGTTTGTTCACGAGAGGAAGATAACCAAATAGGCAAAATAATAACCATCCAAATCAAAATCATTTAGGAAACAGTAACAGAAAAAAATTCAGGAGTAAATCAAGAAATAACAAGAAGTGCTATGGTTGTGGCAAACTTGGTCATTACCTAAAAGATTGCCATAACAAGAAAGTTGAATTTAAAGAAAAGAAAGTAGGTGAGGGGAACGTAGTTGAGCCTGCTGGGCCTAACACAGTTGATGTATATGTGGTGGCTCAGTAACCTGATCTGGAAGTAACAAATTATGCTCACAACAGATATGTCCATGAGTGGATTTTGGACTCAGGTTGTACCTTTCATATTACACATGAAAGGTCCTGGATTCAAGATTTTAGGAAGTTATGAGGTGGTGAAGTGGTGATGGGGAAAATATTACCTGCAAAGTTGAAGGTTTAGGTAATGTGACCCTAAAATTTGAAAATTGATACATATATACCCTAGAGAGATTAAGATATGTACCTGAACTTAAAAGAATCTGATCTCTATGGGAGAATTAGATGACCTAGGGATGTGTGGTAGGATTGGAGATGGGTTGATGAAAGTGATCATGGGATCTCTTGTCATCTTTAAGGGTGTAAAGAAAAATGGAATCTATGTAGTTAAAGCTGAAACAACTACTTGAAAATAATGCTGTTGTATCTAATACTGAATCTGATTCCACCCTAAAATGGCATAAAAGGCTTGCACATGTTGGTGAAAAAGACCTCACAATCCTATATAAAAGGGGGGCATTTGGTAAGGACCAAATATCAAAAATTTCCTTCTGTGAAAACTGTACTTTTGGTAAACATCACAGACTCCATTTTGATTCTAGAAAGCATAAAACTACCTCCCCATTGGAATATGTCCACTCTGATTTGTGGGGTCCAGCCTCCCCAACTACCCAAGGGGGAAATAAGTATTTCCTCTCAATAATAGATTACTTTTCAAGGAAAGTGTGGGTGTCTCTACTAAAACACAAATCTGAAACCTTTGAAAAGTTTAAGAACTGGAAAGTCCTTATTGAAAATCAAATGTCTACAAAGATCAAAATTTTGAGAATTGATAATGGACTTGAATTTTGCAACTCAGAATTTGATAAATTTTGTGAAAAAAATGGAATCCTAAGACACAAAATTGTCCCATATACACCCCAGCAAAATGGGGTGGCCGAGAAAATGAATAGGACTTTGTTGGATAAGGTTAGGTGTATGATGGTGGGATCTGGATTTTCTAAGGTGTTGTGGGGAGAGACTGTTGTGACGGCCACATATATAGTGAACAGAACCCCTTCTAGTGCTTTGGAAAGAAAAACACCTGAAGAGAAGTGGTCTGGGAAATCACTAGATTATTCCCACCTTAGAGTTTTTTGGTGTACAACTTACTGTCACCAAAATTTGGGGAAATTAGAGCCAAGGGCTCAGAAATGTGTGTTCTTAGGCTATCCTGAAGGAATTAAAGGTTATAGGTTATGGGCTAGAGGTCATGGGGGATATAAAATCATAACAAGTAGAGATGTTACCTTCAATGAGGATGAGATGCCTTGTTTAGAAAAACAAAAGTCTGTAGACCCTGAAAACCCAAATGTGACCAGGTTTTAGGTGGAGTTGGGATCTCAAATTGATTCTGTTCCTAATAATATGAGAGAGAATGAACTTACATTACCTCAGACTCAGACTCAGACTGAATTAGAATATTCAAGTGTGCAAGAACAGGAACAAACTGAAATGGATGATCTGGGTCAACAAAGTGATCTCAGTGACTATCAATTTACTAGGGATAGGCCTAGAAGGAACATAAGAGAACCTGCAAGATATGAAGACTATCTATCCTATTCTGTCACGTCTTATAATGATCTAGCCTATAAGTAACATAAGACCTATAATGAAGCTCTGAGTTAAAACCAGTCTGGTAAGTAGGAAGCTGCCATGAGAGAAGAGATGAGCTCTTTAATGAAAAATAAAACTTGGGATCTTGTGTCTAGACCCAAAAATAAATCCATAGTTGATTATAAATGGATTTACAAAGTGAAAGAAAGCAGTTCAGATCATAAGCCTGTAAGATTTAAAGCAAGATTAGTTGCTAAAGGGTTTACACAAAAACAAGGTGCGGATTACAATGAGATATTTTCACTTGTTGTAAAATACACAACTATTATAGTCCTACTTGCATTAGTTGGATATCACAATTGGGAATTAGAACATATGGATGTAAAAACAGCTTTCTTACATGGTGATTTAGATGAAATAATTTATATGTCACAACCTGAAGGTTTTGTAAATAAATCTAAATCTAATTTTGTGTGCTTACTTAAAAAATCCTTATATGGTTTAAAACAGTCCCCAAGACAATGGTATAAAAGGTTTGATAATTTTGTCATGACTGCTGGTTTTGTAAGAAGCTCTTATGATCATTGCCTTTACTTTAAGAAAAATTCTGATTCCTTAATATCCATTTTTATGTTACTTTATGTTGATGAGTTTGAAATGAAAAATCTGGGGCATGCTAAAAGAATACTGGGAATGGATATACTTAGAAAAAGATCATAATCCACCTTGATCTTGAAATAATCAGCTTACATAGAAAAAGTTTTATCTTTGCTAGTCATTTCAAATTAAGTAAAGAGCAATGTCCAATTGATGAATCTGATATAAGGTACATGGAAAATGTCCCATATGCTAATGCAGTAGGGTCTATAATGTATACCATGGTCTGTACCAAACCTGATGTGGCTCATGCAATTAGCACTTTAAGCAGGTTTATGGCTAATCCTGGTCCTGAACATTGGGAAGCTCTTAAGTGGCTTCTTAGGTACTTAAAAGGTACATCTAGCTTAGGATTAGTGTTTAAAAATTGTAAGGAAGGAATAATGCTTAAAGGCTTTGTGGATGCTGATTTTGCTGGTAATAGGGACAATAGAAAGTCCACATCTGCCTATATGTTTACACTTTGTGGTACCTATGTGAGTTGAAAGTCTCAGTTGCAACCTATAGTTGCTTTATCAACCACAGAGGCTGAATATGTTGTCATAGAGGCCATAAAGGAAGCTTTGTGGCTTAAGGGACTGTTATCTGAAATAAGAATGTTAAATGAACCTATAGTTGTATATTCTAATAGCCAAAGTGCAATACACCTATGTAAGAATACTATTTTTCATGAAAGAACTAAACATATAGATGTGAAGTTACATTTTATTAGGGATATCATCTCAAATGAATATGTTCTTCTTGAAAAAATTCCTACACAGTATAATCCATCGGACATGGGGACAAAGGTATTGCCTCTTTCCAAGTTTAAATCATGCTTGGCACTTCTGAATATTGATGCAGGTTAACTATTCAATGCAGGTATAACTTGGTGTCAATTGGAGAGCTGCAAGTGTCCAAAAATCCCATTGGCATCAAGGTAGAGGTTGTTGGGCTGTGATGCTTAATGACCTTTCTGGGCTGCAATGACAAAATGGGCTAAAGCCCAAATTCTGTTTTATTAAACTAAGGCTCTTGCCCAATAACGTGACTTGATCTACCCGGCCCAAAAAGGTAGAAAACGTGTTTTTCAGGCGAGGCATTTTAAATGCAGTCCAAAAACACGCCCTCTTTATTATTCTTGGGAGCCTTCCACCGTTGGATGGAATCTTGATCAATGGTTATCTGTCTGTGGGTATAAATATGCCTCTTGGTTGCCCTAATTTGAGTTAAAATCGTCACTTTCTTTTTCTTGAGCAGCCTGTGAGACTTCGAGACTCTTCCAAATCCTTCTTCTTCTTCTTCGTGAACTTCCAATCTTTGATTGGAACTTATTTCTGAGTGATTCTTCTCTGCTTTACTGAAATACTAAGTGTATTGAAGGGGTTGGTGTGTGATTTTACCCTTGTGGCTTCCTTTAATCTGATAGAGGAAAAGCCTTAGGGTTTGGGTGAATCGTGTGGGTCATACAGATGGGTACAAACCTGATTTTCTCTCGAGTCTGAGCCCAAAGTATGAAAGACCTTCATCTTTGATGCCTGTGGCCTGAGTTTCGTTGATCGGCTGGAAACGGATTTTGTTTCTATAATTTTGTACTAATAATTTTCCTGGTTGTTTTGTATATTTTTGGTTCATTACCTTGTGTAACATTTCTGTATAAAAAATTTACAATAAATAAAAGAATGATGGTTTCAGTTCTTATTCTCTTATTGGCAATTAAAATGATTTAAACTGACAAGGGTCCACCTTAATATTTACATTAGCGGTAAGCGTTTCAATCAAAATACTAAGGCTAAGGATTGGGTCGTTCATGTGTCATTTCTTTACTGCGTTTGTCTAGTATCTTACCGATGCCAGAATTGCGAGGCTGGAAGCAATTAAGGAAATAGAGAATTACTATTGAAAAAAGTACTCACTTAAAACCAAACAAAGGCTACAATATATCTGTTGGAAATTTACTTATCATACGTAGCGAAAAATAAAATAATTTTCAATTCTTATCAGGAATCATCTTTGTATTTAGATAGAAATTGTGATAAAAGTATTACACTTTTTGAGATCTGTAAACTTTTTGTTTTTTCTTTGCTCCAGCAACCTTGATCTACCTCCCACAGCTGCCCAATTATCTAGCCTCCAACGGCAATCCACACAGAGAACAAGATTGTAGGATTAGAGTTTTCTTCTTGTGCTAGCAAGAATAATAAATTCTCTATAAAATTGTAAACCCTAATAACTTATTTATATAAGCCCAAACGAATTTGGCCTAACCCGATCCAATATTTAATTAAATCTGGTCCATGAATTAATTAATCCAATTAATTAATTCAAGCCTATAAATAAGCAACCCAATTAATTAATTTATCTAACGCTTAATTAATTAACAAATCACAATCTTTCAGTTCTCCTTTTGGGTATGACCCATCAGGTTCCCGATCACAATGTCTAACTACGTAAAATACTATTTTGATCTAATCAAAATTGATAAATTAAAACACTCTTTTAATTTATCACCAATTCACACTCGCCGTCCCAAATTGATATCTAGCAATGTGTCAGAGCAATACATGTGACGGAAAATGTCATGTGGTATGACAAAATCAAACTATCGTGAAACTATAATTCATTCGTCAATAATCAATATGATTCAATCAATTACGAGATATGAAAGTATTTCAATCTCGATTATCGATCATATTTTTCACTCCACTATTAAGTCAATATAAGTCGAAAACTCATTTTCGACTTATGAGTACACCTTGACCAAGGATTTCATTATCGGTTTAATTGAATGAAATGCAGATTATAACATCTTACTATATAAGAGTGGCGAATTCTCAATTGATCATTCACAACTTTCATATGATTCTTGACATACTCGAGCGATGTCATATTAGCTGCCCTTGGCACAGCAACATCCAACAACGTCAAAGTATGACTGTCCTCATATAAGGCACTATAACCACCTCAAGCCAAAGGACCAATTATACTACCAAACGTTAGAGATCAATCACTCACAATCAGATGGTTATCCATGTGGAACCTCTCAGTGGGTCTCCAATATTTTGTTCTATAACAAAACATCCACGTGTTCATTCAAGTGTCACCACACTTTAACTTGTGAGATCAGCTACTTACTTCACAAGTAAGAAATGACACACGTGATGGTCTATCTGTAATAACGATATCCGTATCTCGTTAATACTTACGACTACAGACGATTTAAGATTCAATCATATGTAATTTGTATCTCATAATCACAACTCCTTGTGATTAACAAATTATCAAGGTTTGAATCCACGAACTCCATTATTTTATTTAATTAAATATTAATTAAATTATAGATCTGCCATAAAATTGTATTAACTATATATTAAAAGGTGTTTATGTCCAAAGTCGATTGGACCTAGGGTATAACACTTCCAATATCAATTGATATATAGCTAGCGAAGAACGCTATCAGCATGTTCTATAACATTTTTCGAAATACTATTGTAGATGGTATTATTAAAAGTCTTACCTCTATCATAACATTTTTTGAATGCTATAAAAAACTTTTACATAGCATTCTGTTACTGTTATAATTTTAATATTTAAGGCATTCTTTTCGCCCAATCTTTTTCAACATAAAAGCATTTTTTGTCCGAAATAATTTTGGCTTTAATAACATTTTTTAATAATCATGGTTACATCTTCAATATATAGTATTCTTTTTCTATCATTTTTAAATATTTATAGCATTTATTGAATATAATGTATCATTTTCAATAGCATTATTTGATTGTGTTAAATAGTATTCCTAATTCTTGAATTGTCAAACGTAAATATTCAATAGCAATTCTTTTTGGACTAAGAATATGATCAATAATAAATATGCCAATGATTAATTCCAAAATATGCATTAACATTGTCCTGTAGTAATATAAAAGTGTAGATGTTCAATATAGGAATATAATTACATATATTCCGTCCCTCATCAAATACTAATAGATATACACGTTTGAAAAGGCCATAAACAAAACAAAATTAGAATCATCTCATTCTAGTTCTTCAAAAGAAAATCCCTTGTACTCTTGTAACTTATTTGCAGAGGACACTGTCAAACCAACAATGTATTTAAATCTAAAATTTAACAAAGTGACACTACTTACTAGATGAAAAATTACGTAAAGTAAAAAATTCAAAACTCTAATTAGTGATGAAGATATTAGAATACAAAACTTGACCTTATTGTCTATGGTATCTACTCCATTACAACTTTGTGAAACCGCAATGCAACTGTGGCGCAAACATATTCTTCATTACAAGCCATATCAGAAATAGGCCTCCACAAAACTATCATGCTAAAAAACAAAGAAAAATTCAACATACAAGGCATTCCACTTCAACGGTAGTCATTGTCCCAATAGCTCTAGCTAAGTGACCCTGCACTGCACTTGCAAGAACCAAAATTTCAGGTTCACGCTTTGCCTCAATAGAAGTTTGCATGTAATTTACAATTTTAGCAACCTTTAGAGCATTTTCTCCGACTTTAAAATCTAATAGCTCATCGATTACCCACAGAGCACTCATATTTTCAGTGACTTCATTTCTTTCTAAAAGACTAGCAATGATATCATACAGTTGATCCATAAAACGGGAAAATGCTTCATCACTGAGATCGCGAGCGTGTTCCTCTATGTGTCTTCTTAATGCTAACGCAGCCTCATCATATGCATAAGATAAGCCTGAACAACACTAGTGAATTACTGGTTAATAGTGAACAGAATTTCAAGATACTTGAAACGAAAAATCTAATACCATAAAATATTGATATCCTATAATTAGTATTCAATCAGCAATTAAAAGCAAAATTGCAGTCTTTCGAGTTATGGCATCTAAGTAGGTTAAATCTCTTGCTAAAGTCGCAGGCTTCGGATTTTGCAGCTATCACGATAATATTCCAGTTTTAGGAACACAATAATATTCTTATAAACAAAACCTAAGAATTCATTTATCTCGAACATGCCAATGAATAAATAAAATTCAACTGAAACACAGAACTTTGTGTAAATATTAGAATTTGAAACGGACAACAACCCTTTTGCGGATGCAGAGGTTAACAAGAACGCGATTTAACTCATCAAAATTTTCGACACCGATGGCAGCGCAGGAGGAATAAACCTAAGTGACTGCATCGTTGTAGCCAATGCCATGATTGAATGCTTGTACATGTGTAAATATACACACAGAAACGGTTGCTCAAAGCCCTAGCCATATTTTGAGCTTATCGAAGAATATGAATTACTCGAGATTCAAGAACTCGAATTTCTACTATTGGTCTCAAGATCGATAATACACAAAGTAAATTTGTTCAAAATTTGTAAAAATCGCAGAAAGTATAACACCAAGAATTTTCACCCCTTAGGCCCTGGATGTTCAGCCGAAGCCTACTCACCCGTTGAGCATCTACAAAGTAGATTTGGCTCAAAATCCACTAAGAATCACAAAGAATCGATACAAAATGTATGAAGAAACGAAAATCCTTCACTTATGTTTTCTTTCGCCTCCCCTTAGAAGAAATTGCTTTCCTCACAATCTCTCATACTATATACAAAATACAATTCAATCATCACTAAGAAATTTAACAAAGATTGGACTCAAAAATCACGAAGCATTACGAACCCTCAAGAAAGGAGATGAAGAGAAAACCCTAGAAGAAAATGAGATTGTTTAACATCTCAAAGAGGCAAGGGACGCTTTTATAGTCCACTTAAAACGTCTAGATCCAACGACCCAGATTGAGCTAGATGAAGGGCCAACAATTAATCTCACATTTTAGAGAATAAGTGCATTTATCATAACACATTTTTACTTAAGTCTAAAACCCGGTGGCCCAACAAATAGTCCAAAGTTCAAATGAATTTAGCCCAATCAAGAATAGAGAGGCGGTCCATAACAATCTCCACCTTTCGATCTATTCTTGAAATTCTTTGTGGATTAAAAAACCAAAACACTTGTTTCATTTGCTCTACACAACCTATAAGAAAAAGAAAAAGAATTAGCTTATATTCCAAAAACAATAAACAAGAAAAGACTGAAATTGTATCCATTACCTTCAACAGATGTTCATAATTTTTAAACAGTTCATGAACTTATTTAAGGGCAGTATCTTAGTACCAATATAAGAAGGATTAAATTCAGTTGGGATTTTAACCAAATTAATAAGGCCTTTTTCAACCATATTTCTGACAAAATGAAATTTAATGTCAACATGCTTAGTCCGATCATGGTATACAGGATTTCTGCTCAGATGAATTGCACTTTGGTTGTCTGTATAGATTCTAACAACTTCATTCACAAAGCCAATTTCAACCAACAAGCCCCTTAACCATAATCCTTCTTTAACAGCATCACATGCTGCGATATACTCAGCTTTTGTAGAAGATAATGCTACCAATTTTTGTAATTGTGACTTCCAACTAATACAGTCATCGCAAAGAGTAAATACATAAGAAGAAGTTGATATTCTTTTATCTAAATCACCTGCAAAGTTAGAATCTGTATAGCCCTTTAGAATAATACCTTCATTACATCTTTGAAATTTTAATCCCAGTTCTGTTGATCCTTTTAGGTATCTAATCATCCAAGTAATTGCTAACCAATGAATTTCATCTGGATTAGCCATAAATCTACTAAGAATGCTTATTCCATGAGCTAAATCAGGTCTAGTATATATCATAAGGTACATAATTGAACAAACAGCATTAGCATAAGGTATTTTACTCATTCTATCATACTCTTCATCAGTTTTTGGGAATTGTTCATTAGAAAGCTTGAAATGATTTGCTATAAGTAAAGTCACAGGTTTATATTCAATCACATCAAATTTTCCAAGTATCTTATTTATAGAAGAATTTCGATTTACAAACAAAATGCAGTTTTTTCTACCTTTCTTAATCTCCATTCCTAAAATTCTTTTTGCTTGTCCTAAATCTTTCATTTTGAATTCAGTTTTGAGTTTTTCTTTAACAAAATCAATTTCAGATCTATCATGGCAAGCAACAAGCATACCATCAATATATAGAAGGAGATAGGGAGAATCAGGTCCTCCTGACCCTTTGAAGAAAAAACAAAAATCAAAATTACTTTTAATAAATCCCAGATTTTGAACATAAGAGTAAAATTTCTTATACCATTGCCTGGGTGCCTGTTTCAAACCATAGAGTGACTTTTTTAACAAGCAAACCTGGTCAGATTTTCTGTTCATTTCAAAACCCTTTGGCTGATTCATATAGATGGTTTCTTCAAGATCACCATTTAAGAAGGCTGTCTTAACATCAAGCTGGTCCAATTCTCAGTTGAAGTGTGCTATTAAGGTTAAAAAAATTCTGATAGAGGTTTATTTAGCAACAGGTGAAAATATCTCATTATAGTCAATTCCCTCTCTTTATGTAAAGCCTTTTGCCACAAGTCTGGCCTTATACCTTATACCCCCAGATTCTGGTTCACCCTCTTTAACTTTGTAAACCCATTTACAGTCAACAACCTTTTGATGTTTAGGTCTATTGACAAGGATCCAAGTTTTATTCTTTATTAGGGAATCCATCTCCTCTTGCATGGCATCTATCCAAAATTTTGATTCTTTACAATTTACTGCCTCTTCAAAGGTTGTAGGTTCAGAATTAACAGATTCAAGTTCAGTATAGAAAGTCACAAATTCATTTGGGTTAATTCTGGTGGAAGAGAATCTGTTCCTTCTACCTCTGTCCCTAATCAGCTGATAATTGTCAAGAGCAGTTTCTTGAGATTGATTTTCAATATCAGATTCATTTTTGGGCTGAATTATATCAGATTGAATGGTCTTCACCTCAATCAAATTATCTGGTTCATTAGGATCACTTTCCAGATTCTCACGGATAGTTTTTTTAACAGGAGTTATCCCACTTGTGTTTTGATCTGATGAATTTTTGCAAGGAAACTGACTTTCATTAAAGATTACGTTTCTACTAATAATAACTCTAAACCCATATTTACCTTTTACCCACAGTCTATAACCCTTTGTTTCTTTTCCATAACCCAAAAAAATACATTTTTGAGATCTGGGTTTAAGTTTGCCTACATCTTGATGAGAGTAGGTAGTACATCAAAAAACCCTTAGTTTAAAATAATTTGGAGACTTTTCAGACCACAATAATTCAGGGATTTGAAAATCAGTAGCGCTTGAGGGAATTCTATTTATCAGATAAGTGACAGTTTTTAAAGCTTTTCCAACAAAGTTCTATTCATCCTTTCAGCAATGTCATTCTGCTGAGGAGTGTATGTTACAGTTCTGTATCTTAGAATTCTAGATTCTTTACAAAAGTAATCAAATTCAAAGTTACAAAATTCAAGCCCATTATTTGTTCTAAGTGCTTTGATTTTCTTATTTGTTTGATTTTCTATCATAAGTTTCCATTGTTTAAAGGTTTGGAAAGTATCATATTTGTGTTTTAAAGAAAGGTCCAAATTTTTCTTGGAAAATCATCTACAATTAAAAGATAAAATCTAAACCCACTTAGAGTATTTACTGATGCTGGACCCCACAGGTCAGCATGTAGATACTCAAGTATAGAGGTAGATTTATGAATCCCAGTTTTAAAAGGCATTTTATCTTGTTTACCAATAACACAATCTTCACAAAACTCAAGTTTTTCAATGTTATCCTTTCCAAAATATTTTAATCTGTTCAGAACAGTCAATCCCTTTTCACTAATGTGGCCTACTCTCCTATGCCAAATTAGGGTTTTGTTATCATTTGACTTCACAACTGCAAAGTTATTTCCAGCCAAAGGGTTAACCTGCAGTGTGAAGATCCCATTAGATTTAGGAGAAGAAATAATTTCTTTGGAGTCTAGACTTATTCTGGTTAATTCTTTGAGGATCATAATTTCATGTTCATCATCTAACTGCCCAAGAGAAATCAAATTTCTTTGAAGATCGAGCACACATCTTGTTTGGGACAGTTCAAGGATGTTGTTATTTTCTAACAGAAGCTTAAGGTTTCCAATACCTTTTATTTGACAAGTCATGTTATTTCCCGTTTGAACTTGACCACCACTAAGTAAAGTAAAGTTAGTGAATCATTCTTTGATGGGACACATATGAAAGGAACACCAGAGTCTAATACCCATTCATTTAGATTCCTCTTAGATGTGGTAACAAGGATAACTCCTTGTATATCAGATTCATTATTGCAAGCAATAGTTGTAGCCCCATCTGCATTTGTTCTTCCTTTCATATCAAATATTTTCTTAAAGCAGTCTTTTATGAGGTGTCCAGTTTTACCACAGTAATAACACTTTCTGGGTGGTAGCTTGGGTTTTATTTGAGATTTGTTTTGATTCCTGAATTTTTTAGATTGAGGCTTTCCTTTCTTGTGTGAATTGAAATTGCACAGATTGTTCCGATTGGTCTTTTTATTCTGATTTTCCTTTTCCCTAATATTTAGACCTTCCCCAAACTTAGAGTCTTTAGTTTCAGATTTTAATTCAAGTTCTCTGTTCCTTAAAGATGATATAACAATATCAATAGTAAGATCAATTCTTCCATACTCTAAAGCATTTCTCATATCTCTGTATTTATCACCTAGTGCATTTAACAGACCAACAACTTATCGATCTTCAGACAGTTCCTCATCACAGTCAGATAATTCTTGAACCAATCTTGTGAATTTATCAAGGTTTTCTTCTAGGTTTAAAAAGGGATCAAATCTAAAATTATAGAATTGTTTCAGCAGATAGCATTTATTGGGTATAGATTTAGTCAGATATAGGGACTCAAGTTTGGTCCAAAGACCTTGTGTATTAGTGGTTTCTCCAACCTTTCTAATAACACCATCAGACAGATGCAAAAATATAGAACTCCAAGCAATCTCATCTAATTCCTATCTTCTATAGGCACTAATTTCAGTACTTCAAGTCCCATCAATAGCCCCAAAACATCTCTGTTGCATTAACAGAGCTTTCATTTTCTGTCTCCACAAACTAAATTCTTAGTCCCTCTCCAAATTTCTACCTCAAATTTTTGTGCAGTAGTCATGATTACAGATAAATTCACAGATTCAAGTTTAAATGTCACACAAGATATAATAAGTACAGACAGTGAGAGTAGACAATAAAGATTTCAATATAGCAATCTAATATCAAGAATATGCAGTTAATCAACAAGAGTAATTAAAATCAGATATAACTACCAACTTGAAAGAGGGTATAAGTGGTGGTGACCCGTTAATCCACTACCCCCTCAGATTCCCAAGTCCTCGTAAGAGACCTTGGACAAAGGAAGATAGCAGTAGATCACTTCCCTTAATGACCAACTCAAAATGAGTAGTATATGATCTAAAAATTGACTGAGAAACGAAGAGAGTAAGAAACTCATACCAGAATTGAAAAACTTGTGTTTCAGAATGAAGAAGGTAATGAGGGAATACCAAAACCGATTGCACAATCCAAGATATTACACAAGAAACTAACGAGTCACAGCAACTCAGTAGTGAGTCACAAGAAATCAGCAGGAATCTGAGTGAGTCGAGTCGACTCACTTTCACTCAGAACGAGTCTTAAAGAAATATCACTCGGAAAATCCAGAAGCCTCAGAAGCCCAAGAAAATACAGTGTTCATCAAAAATAGTATCACAAGGGAGTATCACGGAGTACTCAAATGGAAGATCTAATAAATTATTACACAAGAAACTAACGAGTCACAGCAACTCAGTAGTGAGTCACAAGAAATCAGCAGGAATCTGAGTGAGTCGAGTCGACTCACTTTCACTCAGAACGAGTCTTAAAGAAATATCACTCGGAAAATCCAGAAGCCCAAGAAAATACAGTGTTCATCAAAAATAGTATCACAAGGGAGTATCACGGAGTACTCAAATGGAAGATCTAATAAAATTTGAATTGAAGATAGATCTTGTCGGAAGTTTCCAAAAAACAGACTTGATTTTAAAGTATTAAAAAGAATTTTAAAAAAAAAATTAGATATGCGATCTAGGGTTTTCAAAAAGCTTTGAGAAAAAAATTCAAACCCTAACTCTTTGACAAACTGCTCTGATACCACATTTGGTCTCAAGATCAATAATATACAAAGTAAATTTGTTCAAAAATTGTAAAAATTGCAGAAAGTATAACACTAAGAATTTTCGCCCCTTAGGCCCTGGATGTTCAGCCAAAGCGTACTCATCCGTTGAGCATCTACAAAGTAGATTTGGCTCAAAATCCACTAAGAATCACAAAAAATCGATACAAAATGTATGAAGGATTCCTTCACTTATGTTTTCTTTCGCCTCCCCTTAGAAGAAATTACTCTCCTCACAATCTCTCATACTGTATACAAAATACAACTCAATCATCATTAAGAAATTTACAAAGATTGGACTCAAAAATCATGAAGCATTACGAACCCTCAAGAAAGGAAATGAAGAGAAAACCCTAGAAGAAAATGAGACTGTTCAACATTTCAAAGAGGCAAGGGAGGCTTTTATAGTCTAGTTAAAATGTCCAAATCCAATGGTCCAGATTGAGCTAGATGAAGGGCCAACGATTAATCTCACATTTTAGAGATTAAGTGCATTTATCAGAAACACGCTTTTACTTAAGTCCAAAACCCGATGGCCCAACAAATAGTCCAAAGTTCAAATGAATTTGACCCATTCAAGAATAAAGAGGTAGTCCACAACTTCTACTTTAGCAATCGAAATTTAAAATCCTTAACTCTAAATTAACTACAACACATGTACCAATAGATAGAGAAAATTGCGGAATTAAACCGGGAGCAAGATTTTACAAGCAGATGCGATTCTTGAATCTTCTGTTTTTATGTATTTAAATTAAAATATTACCTTTGAAATTTCTTTGTCAAATTATTCTTCTGAAATGAATCGATAGGGAGAGGCGTGATTTGATGAAAGAAAGAAACTCAATCCATTATAAATGGCATCAAGCCATCCGTCCATTATAGGAACTCATCCAAATGTTTTGTCACACCTAGTAAGTAGAGACTGATCGTCTAGCTAAAGGGAAATTCTTTGAGGGAATTCATTTCAAGTGTTGCACGTGTTAGATATATAATGTCACGTGTTTCGTTCATCACCACGGTCGCCACCACCCCAACAGTTGTAACAAATTATATTATAGGAATGTATTTGCACCGTGACCATCTTCAAACGAAGTATTTTCTACAATAGCACCATGAATAGCACATAGTTGTGTAACACTTAGTACTATCTTACGTAGTCGCGACCAACACTAGTAACATATCATGTTACGTCTCTACTCTATTGTAGCCACTTGTAACATATCATTTTATATCTCAGCTATTGCATCACCATTTATAACATATCATGTTACATCATCGCCACTATCACCATCATCACCACCACCAGACCATTGGCGCCTGCCTCCACCATAAGCCATCACCTGAAAAACCTTAACCAATCCCACCAACCACCACATGCTCTGAATCGATCAAGCCTCCACACCACCACTAGATTTGCATCGCATCTCACTATTGCCGCCATAATCACCTCAACCATTCAAATATGCCACTCTCATCACTATTTTCAAACCCCACCTTGATTTGCATTTATGAAATTAGTTCGTTAAGTACCATCAAAACTTGTATTCTACCACACAAAATTATGAACGGTAAGACTTACATAGTCTTTGTGGGAAATTCAAAATTATGGGACACATGTAGGTCCACTCTCATACAACTACAGATTATTGTAAATGGATAGAATTGATTCGTTTATGACGCTATTCGACCTGCTACAGATAATTACGTTTGGTGATTAAGTAATATTATTGAAATTATTTTTCTTTTTTCAACTTATTTGGACCAATTCTCCAAGGACTCATATTGGATCTACTTGAAACTTTAGTTTTAGTAAATTTGTGTCTACAAAATTTTTATTTTAGGGCATTACTATCTTCATTCTTGGAGATCGCTTGAAGCACGAGTAGTTCTTGAAGGAGACAAGTATAAAAGTTTCAACTGCGTTTCTTAAAAACTAATGATAAAAAAATAAAATAATATTGGTGGAAACTAAGATGAAGAGTCTTTTATCAAAATCAATAACGGGTAAAAAAGAAAAAAAGGACTGAGGGTATGCAATTCTGTAATTCTAATTGGTGATAGGTTACATCCATCCATTATTGGAAAATAGGACGTGTAGTTGGGCTATATATGTTCAAAGCGAAAGAAAATAATAATAATAATAATAATAATAATAAATAATGTATAATAAATAATAAATAATAATAATAATAATAATTGACAAGTTTAGTACACTTGAAGTTGAACACTAATTTGGTATACGTTAGATTTCTTGTGCCTTTTGTCATGATTTCTATCTTCATGTATTTAGTTAAATACTAGTTCTCGTGTCCTTGTCCTTCTTGTCTTGTAAATTCAAAACTATTTCATACTTAGGGCCCGTTTGGTAGAGATTTTGAGAATTGATTTTTTGACCGTTAGAAGAAAAGTGGGGTCCACATGTGAGAGAAGAAGTCAAAAATTACGGCTTGAATAGTAAAATAACGGTTAAAAATCAATTTTTTGGGGCAAAAAATCCCTACCAAACGGGGCCTTAATTTGTAATTATACGTTATTTAAAACTTATTCTTTTTTATAAAATATATTCTAAAAAAGTGGGGTTCGAACATGAATATAGTATAAATTGGTTACTACATTCATAATTGTTAAGAATCATATGAACTTAATTATTATTGATGTGTGATAACAAGCTAATATTTGTGGTTCCAATGAAAGACATAGGCATGTTTGTCTAAGCATTAGCCTAATTATGAGATTGGTTAAGGAGTCTTAATTCGAAAGCAATAATTCATGTCAATCAATAGGCAAGTTGGACCTACCATGTTCATTTTTGGTTATTGAAAGGAATGGCTCCATCCAAGCGTGCGTTTCTATTTGCATGTATGTTTCTATATTCAATGCTTCAAGTTTTTACAATTAAAAAAATTAGACTTTTTCGAATTCTTTGTTTCAATTTCAATATTCAAATTTTAATCAACAAATTTGTTAATTGACCCATTCTCATTGTCTTAATTAGTTAGAAATGGCTGTTTTCACGACTGAGGTCAAGATTTCAAGAACTACAATCCCCTTCCCACCCCTTCCCATTCAAAAAAAGTTAATTAATCAAATAGATCTTCATTATTCGCTTAGAATTGACAACATTTTGATTTCAAATAGTTCTTAATACTCGATTAAATCAACGAGTGTTTCCTGGTCAAGTGTTTGGTATGTATTATGGTTACATAAAGATGCATTGTCGAAGTAGGCATGACAATTTATTATTTTCTCCTAAGTTTGTATTTTGGGGTTAAAAATTTCAGTATATATTAATATATTAATCTACCTTCTTGGTGGTTTTACCAAAAATAATCCCATTTACGTAACAAGTAAATATACCTAAGTCTTCAGGTCATTCTCCCATGCATGCTCACTTGTTTAATTCTTTCTGCTTGACGACTTAAAAAAGATGCAATCCTCTGCTCGATGTAACTTAAAAGGTTGAAAAAATTTAAGTCGAAATTAATAATTAATTTTGATCGTACATTTTATATATGCATGAGATTTCCATGCACCTTTTAGCAACTTTTAATTATATATCATCAAATTTTATCAAAATACATTACTTTTAACTACGTCAAAGGGCAAAATATAAATATGGGAAAATAGATTATAATTTTGCAGTAATGGGCCCACATAAATTGAAAATGGCCAGCCATTCAAGTAGGTACATGCAACCATGTGCGATCATATGGTGGTTGGCCCTTATCCAGCCCTACAAAACAATCTTTTCACCTCGAAAATGAAAGATAAATCCCATTATTATTCATCAATTTATTTAAAATTTCATTTATAAAAGATTGATTCATTAGTCGTCTTCTCACATTTTCTTCACACGTTCGTTCTTGACAATTCCCCGTCCCCTTTCCTCTCTCTCACACACTCACGCACGTGCATGTTGGTCATATGTATATAGTAAAACTTATGTCAAAAAATCTCAAATGAAGTTTTGATAATCTGAGCCAAAGAGGTCCATTTACTCAGAAGAAAATCTTCGTCTCTAAGGGTAGTAGAAGGAGTAGTTGGTTTGTAGATTCGTTGTAAATGAAGCTTTGCCTTTCTTAGCTTTTAAACCCTAAAAATTTTCTTCGACTTTCAATCTTCTGTACTCAGCAATATACCATCCATGAAGACTCACAATCAACTCCCCTCGAGCCACAGTTTAGTCGAATCCAGGTTCGCATATCTGTTCCTCAAAGCCCTAAAGGAACTGAACAAGAATAGACCATCTTCACCATCTATCAGAGATACTTACAGGAGATATAATCTCATTAGGGTTTCAGCCTATGGATTGATGGCTTCCGCAGTCAGACCGAGAAGAGCTTGGAGTCGTGCGACGCTTTGGAAGATTCGGAACCGTACATTTCTCCGTGCTTTGATGAAACGAAGCCGAACCCGTTCGTTGACGAGAAGAGTACCTGCAAGAGGAAACCCTAAAAAAGGGTTAGGTTGTAAGCTCGTAAAGGATCTTCGGAAGCTCGTGCCAGGCGGTGAAGAAATGAAATTTTGCAGATTACTGAATGAAACTTCTCACTACATGAAATGTCTTCAAGCCCAAGTACAGATCATGAGAAATATTGTAGATCATTACTCCACTTGAGCTGTCCTTTCATTCATATATCCGTAAAACTGCATGTGATGAGCACTGGAATATATGATCTTCATCCATGAGGTTGAATCGTATTCAGAAGTAGATGGCTTGAACATCATAGTATATATCGTATATTTACCCTAAGCCTCTTCGGGTAACTATACCTACTTGTTTTATATGCATTTTAATAACATGTACTGTAATTGTAATATGATAGTTATATGCTTATGTCCAGCTCTTTCCTCAACTGATTGTCAGCAGCCAAGTTATATTCTTCAATAAAAAATAACAACCAGCAGCAAAAGTGTTCAACTAGGGTCTAGGTTCTAATCAAAGCTACGTTAAGATACAGTTAACGAAGGAGATTACATATTTAAGAAGAAAGGTGATCCATCATTCGTTCCTTGTAGATCGAGCACACAAAAATTGCACGCAGAAGGTGCGAGCCATGAGTTTAGGCTTGAAGCTGAACCATGCTCGAAGCTAAACTAATATACCTAAAGTAAGTGATTCGCCGGAAATACTTTTGGCTATGTTAATGATGAAGTAGATGATGCGAAGAATTTTCCCCGAATTTAGGGTGTGGCCTTAAGTTCACACGTTCACCATCTAGCAATGAATATGAAAGCGAAACTATGCCCCTGTTTGACGGCCATTAAATGGGAAAACCCATGTTTCGAATAAAGATTTTTTGAAGAGTGTGCGGTTAAATGGAGGAAAAAAATTTAAGTTTACGTTCAGAATATTTTTTTTTGTGTGAATGTGTGGTTAAAATAAGTATATAGAAAAAATAGTTTTCAAATAATAGTTGTTAAACAGGGGTTAAATGGTACAAGTTTTACGAACTGTTCATAATAATGAGAAGCATGATTAGATCTCACGATTATAAATTTTCTCCATATTTTTCGTTAGTTAGAGGTTAGGCTGAGCCCCCCCTCTTGTGTTGTACTTTATTTATTTTATTATTAATAAAATTGTGCAATCAAGAATGGCTTAACAAAACAAAAATGATAAAAGACTAATATAACCCAAAAGTATCTAATTAATTAAACGTAAAGACAAAATGGCCATCAGTGAGCATAAACACACGGCCAGGATTGCACACTTGCGCTCGTGTCCCGTTCATAGGTTTTTTTATTAGCTGCCTTTAGGTGGTATTTTCATAGGATAAACTCAAAGGATATTTCTCCTTGCACAGGGCCTGAGACATGGGGGTGGACCCCAGCACAACCCAAACTCAAAGGCCTTCATGTCTACATCATCCCTGTGCACAGGGCCTGAGACATGGGGGTGGACCCCAGCACAACCCAAACTCAAAGGCCTTCATGTCTACATCATCCTTCCTGGCCAAAGATGATTCCTAATCGTATCAATAACTCCATCATTTGCCCGACAAAGAATATCCCAAGTACAGACTGGGGTTCTTAGCATTGAAAACTGAAGTGAAAATATGAAAGAGAGAACGATAACAAACACAAAAAGAATGATAGGCTTGGACACAAAAAGCTATCATCAAAAGATATTTGCTCTCTCTAGAATTTTTTTAGAGTGCTTAAAGGAATCCATCGACAAATAGTTTGTAAAATTAAATAACGAAAATGTCACTGTGACAGAGCGTCTAAATAGGCGCCCTGTCACAGGGGCTGTTCATTTAGCATTTCCGATTAAATAAGCCCTCAAGAAAGCACAAGTGATTCTTTCAAGAAATTGATGAAAATCTTGAAGAATTTGAATTTGCTAGAAAGAATTGGAATTACTCTAAACCGATATATAATGATAATTCTTGTGTTTAGAAATGGAAATTTATCACTTATTACTAGTTTTCCATCCGTATACCATGAAACGGTTCCAATCATTCATATAAAGTAAAAAACTTTTCATGGTAAGACACCAGAAAATTAAATTGTGAAACTGTAAGTGTTCTGCCCTAAGTTTAATCGACTTTGGACATAAACGTTTTTAATATATGATTGATGCGATTTATGGCAAATCTATTATTTGATTAATTAATATTAAATTGAATTAAATAAAGGAGTTCGTAGATTCAAATCTTAATAATTTGTTAATCATAAGGAGTTGTAATTATGAGATACAAATTATACATGATTGAATCTTAAATCATCCGTAGTAATAACTAGTAAGTAATGACAAAATACAGACATCGTTATTACGGATATATTATCACGCGTGGCATTTTTTAAATAATTGATCTCACAAGCTAAAGTGTGGTGACATTTTAATGAACGCGTTGATATTTTGTTATAGAACAAAACATTGAAGACCTGTTAAAAGATTTCACATGGATAACTATCTGAGTGTCAGTAGTTAATCTCTAATGTTCGGTAGTGGAATTAGTCCTTTGACTTGAGGTCGTCATAGTGTCTTGTATGAGGATAGTCATGCTTTGACGGTGTTGGATTTTGTTTTAGTAATGGGACTACGAAGTATTACAGTGTAGACTCTGGAAAGGAGAAAATGAATCTAATGTTGATGTGAATGACGAAGGTGATGAAATCGGTGAAACTAAACCAATTCAAGAAGAAATAAATCAGCAAGGTCTCAGTAAATACCTTCAAGACACAAAACTAGGCTTGTTGGCAACTGTTTCACACGAAAGGAGGATATAGATTATCATCAAGTGTTTTCTTGTGTTATAAATAGGTTAATGTTCACTTTAATTGGTCTAGTTTAATTGGGCGCATAACCAATTGAATATCAAAACAGAAAGTTAAAAAGAGGAAAAAATTTCTGTCCCAACATTTACTTTTTGAGGTGTTCCTTTATGGTTTAAGACAATCCTCAAGGCAATAGCACAAACTTTGGTACTTGAAATTTGGATTTAGTGGTAGTTACAATAGAGATGTTATATCAATCATATTGCACATTACTCAATGTGTCAGATATGTTAGAGAGTACAACTTGCACAAGACATGCATAATAGATTTGACGTTAACCGCATCGAACTCACAAGGCCTACTTGGTGCGACAAAGGGTTAGGTCCCTTCTGATCGCCTCGAAGTGGCTAGGTGACGAGTCTATGAAGAGTTGTGTCGTCTCGTAGGATAGTACAAACAAGGCCCTGAGCTCTGCCCCAGGTGCCTCGAAATTGAGGGTGAGCAAGGTGATGGAATATGATCTTATCGTCTCAACCAAGAAGATAGAGAAGGTGACACGCACAAATGTGTTCACCTCAGAGGAGAAGGTGCTTACGTGATATGTTATTGGCTAGCAGCCCCATGGACAGAGGCGTAAAAGAACCAATTCAATAAAGCTAAAAGAGACATCATGAACAAGAGTTGCTGGTTTTATGCACCAAATCGTAGTGGCCTTGAAAACCTGCTAAATTAGCAACTTTGATTCCCAAACATCTTTCGTTAGGCTTTGCATTATATCATACGCTAATGTCATGGTAATTTTTAGAGCACTGTAAAAACAGATGTCTACCCTTAATTGAGGATTATCCCAAACAAAAAGGCAAAAAAGAGTTACCAACTTGTGCAGTTAAAGATCCATTTCTACCTCATAAAGGAAGCCTAAAGGCTAACACTACGTATCTGGCTCGACTTCCCAGCATCCAAAATAACTAAACACAATTTTTAAGTCTCAATAACTAAGTTATCGGCTTGAGATCGTATCTTTTTGGGGCTATTCTTGATGTACAACTCTATTTCCATAGTGATATTGCAATTCACTTTGGAAAATGCAATCCATTTTCAGCTTAAATCACATCTTAAACGAATACAAGGCATACTTAATCAACAGTTTGTGCCATCTCACTGCAGGATTACCCCTGCTACTCGGCGAAAGGAGAGAAAATCCTGACTAAAGACTAAAACTGGTAACATAAACAGAATATGGTAAGGCAACATACACTAGTAATACTTCTAATTTACATACAAAAGTCAGATTGAATGATAAACTACAGATCTTAAATAGAACAAGTCGCAGTTCCAGCCAAAGTTTGCGTCATTTTCTTTACTAATCTTCACGTAATGAATTGCCCTTTTCAGGACTAGCAAATCTGTTCTATAATGGAT
This sequence comes from Olea europaea var. sylvestris, assembly GCF_002742605.1. Lineage (NCBI taxonomy): Eukaryota > Viridiplantae > Streptophyta > Magnoliopsida > Lamiales > Oleaceae > Olea > Olea europaea. The sequence goes on from NC_036237.1 coordinate 26,388,390, forward strand.
ACAACAGAGATAAAGCACAAACTTGTCATTAGTTTGCCAGACTAAAACCTAACACGACGTTCATCAGAAATCTTCATAGTTTTCTAAGCATCGACAGCAAGAAACTGCTCCTAATACAACTAGGATAAGCAGAACAAAAGCCGTTGGTTCTCTATCCGGGGCAGCTCCCACTTTGTATTCAATGACCCGAAACAGAATACCTGGCACAAACTTATTATAGACAGGTATCATAATTTTTCTATTTGATCCTTAATTTTTTATTTTTTTATTTATTTATTTATTTTTTTTTTGGATCTTGTGTGAGCATAGGTGTTTGGGGTTGGAGAGGGGAACGCCGAGAATTTAGTAATTGACTTCTGAAAATAATTTTAAGATCCAAATAGATCTTGCATAGAAGATTATATATGGGGCCATGGGGGGGAGAACAAATGAACAACACAGTAAAAGCAAAACCAGATGAAGAAAGCTCATTCCTTATTCTTTACCATGGCAGTACTCAGTATACTTCGTCGTCTAACAAGTACACTACAAAAAGAGAACCGATGCAACAATCATGTTTATGTCCATATCTATAATGATTTTTTTGTAGTCTATGAACTTCGATTAAATTTATAACCTGGTCCCTGGTCCTGATGCTCCCTGTCCCCATATATGTTTCTTCCGTGTCTAAGAGCCTGATGATTTTCATACTGTCTTCGGCTTAGCTCTAAATTCAATTAACCACTAATTGCAACATGGAGAGGAGCCCGCATGACCAGTTTGCAGACGCTGCACTATATACAAAACGGCAAGCAAGCACACTACAATGAAGAAACGTGAATGGCTAAGCCAGACTCTCTGCAAACGTACATACAAGGATTGAAAATCCAACTCATGATTGAGCTATTGCTCATTATTTTCTCTTGCAAAATCTATGATGATGCTGTCCTTCCAAGATCATGGTACCGGAGCTTCCCAAGTTGGCTCTGGTTATAATGACACATTTATCAGAACCAATAATAGTTCAAATACAAATCTCCAACCAAAGAAGCACAAATTGAGATCAGACCCAAAAATCGTAGCATTAAATGGAGACAAAACTGCACATGTTACGACAATGAAACTGGTAACTAAAATCTCACACACTATCAACAGGTTTCATACCCTCTTTTATTCTCTAAAAATAAGAATATGTTTGGCCAGTGTTTATAAGGTCAAAAAATGGTTAAACCAATTTTTATGCATACATTTTGTGAGACTCATACCCACTTATTCACCACTCATTTTTACTTATTTATAAACAAAGACCAAATATAAACACTTCCCACACAAGCTAAATGAAAAGGTGAAATATTTTTTTTAACAGGAACACTTCTAGAATAAATTTGAACCCGAACATACAAAAACCTATACAAATAGCGATTCCTATGACAATTTACCATCCAACTGAAGCTATTTATTAAGAACGCACCAGGAAAAGAATGATATTCTTGTAAAGATTTATTCTAGATTGAGTCATCTTTAGACATCTCGTTGTTAGCAGAATAAAGAGAGGAGAAGCATGGCAACAATAAGGCATCCATTGCACACAGACAGTCTTGCTAGGATTTTCTGAATTAGAACTTCCATTGTGCAGTTATATATGTCATTGCTCAAACTCAAATGCATTCAAGAAGTGCTAGCAACCTAAATAACACCTAAGTCCAGTCAAAAAAGATTCAAGACAACCACCAACTTGTAGAATATATTCAAGGAGGTCCTATAGGCATAAACATGTTTCCTTTATTCAGTGCATGATAGAAAGGGAAAGCAGAGTTTTTTGATTTATTTCATATTGTCAGAGTTTTAGATGGTTTTACGAGTTGTCAAAGATATGAACCCATAATTAACAGGCATAGTTTTTGGACTTCTATATTTTTAGGCTTATTGTATGGAGTGGATTGTTATACATAACATGGGGAGCCACCAACAGTCACAAGGTGGGCCTTGGCCCCAACTTCCTGACCCTTTAAAACACACGGCCTTTCCTCCCCTCCAATCCACCATACCATTCATCATCCTTCCATCTCTCCTCCTCCTTTACCGAAAGCAGTCAACCATATTAACCACAAATCCACAAGGAAAATATAACATCATCCTCTTCTTCTCCAACTACTTTGAAAAACTCCTTTGCTACTCTTGGAGGCAACCTATATCCTTCTGTTGACCATTCTCTTCCCCACCCACACCCAACCTGGAAGCAGCCACCTGTTTTAGAGGTGAACCGACCCTCATTCTATCCAACAATGAGCTAGCAACCGTTTCATGTCCTTTTCAATCTGCTATTATTGGTAAATTAACCCTGTATGACCCTCCCCCCCCCCCCCCCCCCC
>NC_036237.1:26390944-26486670 GCF_002742605.1 Olea europaea var. sylvestris
CACACCCCCCCCCCCCCCCAATTGAAAAAGCTAAGGGGAGCTTTAATTCATTTGAGTTTAAAGGTCCTTTTAGAATGATTTGATTTAAAGCATATTGTTATAAGCTTTTCAAAGGAGGCAGTTTATTATAGAATCCTTTTGAAACCTCTTTACTTATTCATTGATCACCCAGGGGAGTCCGTAAGTAGACTTTCAATTTCCACCTTTTGGATTGCACTGAACCTACCTGTTTGGATTGCACTATTACTGCTTGGATTGCACTATTACTGCTGCGACTAGTTTACTTATTCATTGATCACTGAACCTACCTGTTTGGATTACACTATTACTGCTGCGACTAGTTTACTTTAACAAAAACACTCTTTTTTCCATTGCAGCCATCCTAAATTACCTAACTACAGTTAGATGATGCTACATCCGACAGGAAGAGGCCTAGTTTTTCAGGAATTCTAGCGAAAAGAATCCCCTTATACATAAATTTTTTCACGGTGATATTACAGATGGTTTATTGCAGCAGAAAAATTGCCAAAATATTGCTCTTTTTGCTCTCGTCTGGGCTATGAAGGTCAGAATTATCTAGTGGGTCGTCGTGCTCCACAGACTGCTCATATAGTTTCCACAAATGTGTCTTCCCAGCCTCCAAGCCCTGTTCAGTTCCAACTGCTTCGAGCTCTCAGGTTCAAGCCACTCTGCTTCTGCTACCTGTGTGACTTCTCCTGCCTTAGTTTCATTGCATCTTTTACCCTTTTGTGGTGATCCAGACCCTGCTCATCTCAGCCTGGGAGCCTCCTGTTACTTCCCATCAAACTTGCATCCCTTGAAAAGATATTGTAAAGATTTTTTGCTCCTAAGCATATAACTAACAAAATCCTGCGTGCATCTTTATGTACACATTACCGAACTTCAATAAGGGGTGATGATACTAGTAACGCACTTCTAAGTGAGAGGGCTAGTATCACTGTGATTAGGTATAAGACCAAGGCCTTTAGCATCTACCTAACCTCAATTTTTCTCCACATTCAAAATTTAAAATTTTGCAAGTTCCACATTCACTCGTATCAAATTTGGAAAAGAAAACCAAAAAACAGAAATGTTCAAGAAAATGAAGAAAATAATATGTTAAGCATCTAACCAGCAACACAATCTATTGGTGAAGAACATTAAAAAGAAAAGAAGTTTCAAGTATTCGAAGAGAATTCAGAAATGGTAGTAGAAGATGACCTTAGACACGGATTGGGCAATATGTCTACCATCCTGAAGATCTGGGAGTTGCACAGCCAAACAATCCCTGGGAGTCTCAAAAGAAGACAATGAAAACTGCTTTGAAACCACACCAACATCAAAGTAAATTAACCCAGAGCTCGGAATATCTACCCGGATTTCCTTAACAGGGAACCACAGGAACAAATCCTGTGCAGAAATCCCGGATAGCTCGTCGATCTGCCCGTAACGCAAAGTACCCGAAACATTCCGTTCATAGTGCAGTTCATTTTCAAACTTGGCAATGCAAGCGCGATCCAAGTGAACCTCAAATTTCCCAGAATTATCCAAAATGAAGTCCTTCACGCCTTTCGGTAACAATCCCATCGGAAGCCCATGAAGCTTAAGTACTTCGTATATCGATGATGAAGTTATGGCTCCATCATACGCAGTTGATGCTATGAAAAACAGAGTAGAAAATAAGATCAAAAAATTGATAAATGGAACCATGATTCTATTAACGTTATGGCATGGAACAAAAAAATTTGGGTTTGGGTTTGGGTTTTTTAAGACAAAATAAAAGAGTGTAAAAATGAGAATACACGAGATGGGATTGTGAGGGTGTTGAAGAATATGAGGACGATGCCAGCAAGATTACAGAGAGGATTTAGGAGAATGATCAATTATTGGTGGAAACAGCGGGACCCATTTACTGAATCACACTTGTCTACAATCGATCTTTCCGGTGTATGATGGGCTAGCCAATGGGGCTTGAAAATAGTAGGAATATAATTGTAATTGAATCTATTACTGAGGAACTGTTTGACACGTGTCACGCTAAGGATAGTGTAAGGATCAGCGTAATAAAGGGGTGCCAGCCCCAACATCGGCAGGTGATATGCATGGAAGACTGAGTGATAAGTACGAGAAAGAAAGGACATGACGAGAGTGCAAATAGAAAAGGGAAAATTGTATCATTAGCCACCAACTTATTACTCTAGTAGCAAATTGATCCCTGACCTTTAAAGTAGAGCAAGTTAGTTAAAACAATCATTTCTCGAGAAATAGTAAAGCGTTCATATCTCTGTTAAATTTTCATGTGGCCATCCCCATTCAATTATATGAAGCAATATTTTGTTCACAATTTGAACGACTGTCTAAAAATTTAAAGTGAGACATATTTAACACAGAATACATGATAATTTAACGAATATTTAAATGGTTTTCTTCATTAAAGAATGATTATATAAGAGGACTATTATTCGTCTAAAGGTTCTAGTTGACTGTTGAGTTTGGAGGAAAAAATTAAGGGATATTCGTTTACCTTATATAAATTGGCCTTAAAAGTTTAGTCCATAGGTAGCTTAACTCCAAAATTTTAGAATATTTCAAAATAATATTATTTAGCATCAATAGTGTTGAGCACTGGTCTATGTAATAGTGAAAGTCCACATTTAATTGTCCAATTAATCAAAATAAATTTTAATTTTATTGAACAATTAAGGGTTCATTTAGCAAGGTTTTTGAAAAATCAAAAACTGCTTCTAACACAAAGAAGCTACTTTTGTACCTATTTAAATAATTTTTTGAAAGTATTTTATCTAATTAGAATAGTATTTAAAAGAAACATCCTTCTACTAGAAGTAGAAACAAAAGCATAAGTCATGTCAAATAAGCTCCAACGGTGAATTAGTATTGTCACTTTAAATTGATGTTAAATACAAGTAACATTACTCAATTTAAAATCTAGTTCTAGGTGATTGAAGACCAAGTTGTTATTAGAGCAATTATTAGGGGACTAAAAATGCAATTTTCCCAAGTGGAAAATGTCTTGACAGAAGGATCCAAGAGAGTGCACGTATAGCTATTCCTCTTTATCTATCATGTATACATATTTGGAGAAAAAAGCATGTGAAGATGGGTCTGGATTTTGTTCTTTTGATGAATTACTATGATTTTTTGGTCTGCTCATACATTTTGTCTACCTGAATTATTTTGTTTATTTGTATACTCTAATAATGCATCATGGCCAAGTAGCGTATTACATGTGATATTAGGCATGTCAAGCAAGTGCCATTATGGGTTTGTGTTCATATGGTCAAGCCGGAAGCCAACCACACATTAAGACATGTTCGTGATTAAATAATGTTATTTAGTATCAGTAGTGTTGCTACATCGATTTAGATGACACCGTGTGATACGTTTAGTTAAATGTAAAATTATGTGACATATTGAAGTGTACATCTTTTTTAACACCAATTAATATCATTTACACTGGTATTGTAACAATAATGATGTTAATCCAATTTGGATGGAACTTCCCCAATAAATTTGTCTCATTTGTAATGGTTAAAAAAAAAAAAAAAAGGAAAAACACGTTAAAGCGTGCAATGTAACACTTATCAGCAACTAAACAACTAGACGAATGTGAGAAATGAAAATAAAAATTTTGGTTGTGCGATATATACATTACAACTTATAGAGATTTTCTAACATTGTTCACCAACAAATAATGTGTCAAAATTTGATTGAGTCAAAATTTCACAAACAAAATAATAAAATTCTCACTTTCATTTTATCACATCATCAATCTATAAAAGAATATGTAAATGGTCACTTACAATAAACATTTTCCTAAAAATTTTGAATCGAAAGGCCTTCATTTATGAGAAATTTGCATTGTTTGTCCTGAATCTTTTGGAATGAGTTTCAAGTTAATCTTCAACATATATAAATAAATAAGTTGATTGTCAAAATTTTGTTAGTGCTGCACCGTTCGTTTGGTGAGCAGATTCCATTGAAAATTATATTTTTAAAAATTAATAGAATATAAAAAGGAACAGGTTGATATTGTTGAATTTTAATTAGTGCTGGACTGTTAGTCTTGGTGAACAAATTCCATTGAGAATTATATTAAATTGTGATGCGAAAATTTTAGTAAAATTAATTAAAAGAAGGAGAGAGGAAAAAAAAGAAGGGAGAGAAAGAGATAAAAGGAAAAATAAAAAATAAATCTTTAGTACAAAAATTCATATCAGATTGGGATTCAAAACTAGAACTCAAGTTTTGTTCTAAACCAAGCTAACACTTAAATAGGAATGGCAAAAAAACCCATCAAACACGGTACTCGGGAGCCTCGCCCCGAAGGATGCTGGAATTACTTGTTTAATCAGGTATTAGAGTCGAGGACGGGCGGGTACAGATAACAACGGCCCAATTATCCCTCTTTATTTTTCTTTTTATTTTTTTATTTTTTTTTTTAAGAATTCAATATTTCAAATGAAAAATTCCACAAAAACATTCATTAGTTCTAATAGAATATGGCAATTAAGATCATTTAAGGAATATGAAGAACAATAAAAATCTTAATTTACCAAATGTTTTCAAATAATTTAACTTTTAAAAATAAAATATTAATAAATATATTATTGTCTCATTTCAATGAACGAGAATAATAAAATGAATTTAAAAAAAAAGAAAAAAAATTAAGCAAAAGAGGTTGGGTCGAGGGCCTCACCTTGCTCCAGCCCACTTTAAACTGGTAATAGGAGAGGGAAATTACTCGGCAGAAGAGGTTGCGTCGATCCCTATCCATCCAGTTGACATCCCTAACACTAAACTGAAAAATAAAGTTATTTAAATACCTTAATGAAATAAACCCTAGACCAACTCAAAAGGACAAAACTACCCTCTAAAATAAAGAGTCCATAAAATATTGACCATTCAAGAATTTAATAATTAAAAAGCAATTCAAATAGCTCAAGCCTCAAGGCAATTCGATCACGGTCAAGCTTAACCGGCTTCTATCTCAAGCTCCTATCTTGTTTCGCCTCTTTGACATGAATGTCTCCACTACTCAATCACCAACTTATCTTGATGCTCGCTCTAAATTTCAGTACTACCTCTAATATAACACTAATTCGCACCCTTGCACCTTTTAATTTGCAGCCTAACAAGCTCACGGAGTATCACTGAACACTCAATTTGTACTTGGATACTGATGGTGCAACACTAATTAATGATAAAGGACTAATTTATTTCTTTCCGTAAGTTGGAGATTAACTTGCAACTTGATAAAAAGATTGGAGACCAACAATGCAATTTCCCTTTATTTAATTACAAACCTTAGGGCAACTCCAACCATTGCACCATTGCACCAAAATTTGGTGCAAACTTCCTCCAACCATTGCACCATTGCACCAAATTTTGGTGCAAAAAATGGTGTAATGAATAGTATTGCACCAAATATGGTGCAACACTATTCATGTTGCACCATTTTGCACCAAATGGTGCAATGCCCATTTTACCCTTATTTTTCTTTTTTCAAAGATAATGGTTAAGGACATTTGTGTCATTTTCATTCTATAATAATAATGATAATGATAATGATGATAATAATAATAATTACTTAATTAATTACACTATTAATTATATTATTAAAGTTTATTATTTTTAATAATATAATCAATAATAATTAACGTAATTGTTAATTTAACGTAAAGTTAAATTCGTAAAGTTTACTTTTAAAATTAAATTTAATGTAAAGTTTATATTATTAAAGTTTATTATTTTTGTAAATTTAACGTAATTGTTTATCATAAATTAATAATATAATCAATTATTTTTGTCAATTTAACATAATATATATGACATGTAATAATATAGTAATCAATATATTTTTTAATTTAATGAAGTTATGATTTAGTAATATATATAGTTATAAAATAAATAAATAATATTTTAAAATAAATATATTGTCAAAAATCAAAAGAATGAATAAAATAATAAATCACTGTTTATTTGGTGTAAATTTTGGTGTAATGGTTGGAGAAAAATTTTGGTTTGGTGCAAGATTTAGTACAAAATTTGGTGCAAAATGGTGCAAAATTTGTTGTATGGTTGGAGATGGCCTTAAGGGCAACAACCTTGAAAATTAAACAGTCGAGAAATATGCGCAAACGTACCGGATTATGATATGTATCCATGGTGTCAAATAGCGAAAGAGTAGTCGAATTCGATTTGCAAAGGGTTCAGCCGTTGGACTCTGTGTTTGGAATTGACGCCGTGCTCTTTATAATCTGGAAGGGAGAAAGGTGGTGTTTTGAGTTTACCTTTTGAGGCAGTAACGAGAGAAGGGCAGTATAGGGAATTCTCATGAAAGAACATTTTTTATCTACAGTAAGTTTCAGGGTGTCATGTCAGATATAATGCAATAAATAATTGAAGTTTAATAGTGCTTTATACCATATTAATCAACTAAGCAACCATTATTTATGAAAATAGAGTTTTGTATATTAATTTTTAGCCCCTATTTGATAACTATTATTTTTCAATATTTTTTATATAATTATTTTTAATCGTTCATGCAAAAAAGATATTTTACAAGTAAATCTATTTTTTTAACTATACATTCTTTTAAAAATCACTATTTAAAATAATATTTTTTCAAATAATGGCTATCACAAGGCATAAAGTGTTCTCAATTTTCTGACATAGGATTTGTTCAACAATGATTATGAGAATTAATTTTTTGATTGTTAGAGAGAGAAAAGTGGATCTCATCTATTAATGAAAAAGTGAAAAATGACGGCTGAAATAGTGAAATAACAATCAAAAAGTTAATTTTTTAGATAAACAATTGCTATCAAACGAGGTACAATCTATTTCTTCACTCTCCTATTTTTAAACATGATAAATGACTTTATTCTCTCAGAGCCTGTTTGGGAGTGATTTTGATAATTGATTTTTTGATCGTTAGAAGAAAATTAGAGTCCACTTGAAAGAAAAAAAAAAGTCAAATATGACGTCTGAAATAATAAAATAACAGTCAAAAAATCACTCCCAAACATGCTGTCAATTTATTGAACTATTTTACATGAATGAATTAAATGATACCTGCCTACCTGACATACTTTACTTTTACCTCAATTGCAGCATTTGAGGATAAAGATATTTGTACAAAATTTTGTTAACAAAATAGTGTACTCACTCTAACAAAATTAGCGGATCCACGTGAATTTAAAAAATGTCGGCTTGTGATCCCCACTCTCTTTGTGAGTAATGAGTAAAGGAGTTTGTAGAAAAAATTGGTACATGTAGCATGATCTTTTGAAAAATGTATTTCCTTTCATGCCCTCGAAAAAATGTTTTTTTTTTCTTGGCATTGTGCAAAAAGTTGGCGGTAGTTTTGGAATTTTACAAATTTGAATTCAAAAAGGGTGGATTGCTCCACAATCCACATGATGGCCAGGCTAGTTGATAAGACTGCACGCCCCCAGGACACATCTCCAAGTGGTAAAAGGGGAGGGTGGAGAAATCCAGCTTTACTTGAGGTTGCTGCGTCAATGGTTCGAATCCTAAAATATGAATTTGGCTCTTGGGTAAGTGCAAGTGTACAAGCAGCCTTCCACTCTGTACTCTTGGAGGCATAACCTGCGATTTACCTCCCTCACGATGCTCCAGGGCAGGGGTGGTGGTGGACCCTTAAGGTTAGGGTTTAACCTTTTTTTTTTTTAGTTGATAAGACTACACGTAATTGGACAGAGGTAAATCCACTGATGGTTATCGAACTTTATGTCCTTGTTCAGAGTCTCATTTTTACGAAAAATAATACATTTTTAAATAATATTTTAATCACATATTCTTCAATAAAATAATATTACATACAAATCGATTTTTATTTTTTCACCACATAAACCTTACTCTCCAACCACACCACTTTTAGCCACCCAAACTGCCATGGGGGGTGAGCGTGCGTAGGAAAATGGGAGGTGGGAGCAATGGGAGTAGGATGAAAAAATACCTCATCCCCATAATGTCCTACCCTGAGCTTCCTGCCATGTTAGGTAATTGGGATCGGGATATTGCCTCGAATTTCCTAAACTAGTTCCGAAGTTCATTTTTATTTTGTTTTGTTTTTAGTTTTTAAAATTAACTAAAAATAAATAATATTTTAAAATGTTCGATGAATAGAAATATTTTAATCATCGAACTACTCCATCATCATCCCTAAATGAGAACAACGGGTTGAGGGTATATGGGAGAGCGAAATTTCTTTTAAGGAATAAATTTCACATCAACTAAAAGTCAAATGAATAATTAATAAGTTTAAACCACTTATCTCTATGAGGTTGGACTTTTAAAATGTGACAAAAACCATAGTAAGGGAGTCAATTAGTGGAAATGGAGGTGTAATTTCTTTTGATGGTACAAAGGAGTGATGTTATTTCATACTTTTGTTTTCTTTTCATTTATTTATATTTCTTTTTTTTTATTTTTTGGCTATAATTATTTGCACTTAGCTTCTTTTTTATGTTAGAATTATTTGTATTTAGCTATTTAATCTTCGATAAGTGTTTTAAATATCATGGAAAAAGTAACATAGGCGGAAGTGGTTCAGTGTGAAATTTTGTACAAATTTGAAACGTTAGTAATTTAGGCTCGCCAAAAATAAATGTTAGAAACCTACATGCTCGATTTGTTGCTTGGTACATATAAAATTGTTTCATAGACAAATTCGGAGTGTTTCAACTATCCTCTCTAGTGACCCGAGTGTTAGAACTGTTGGCACACCACAGTGAGCCCATCTAGTATAAGAAAAAGCCCATCATTTAGTCCAACGAACAACATCAATAGCTACGTAATTTTGATATGCACTTCATTTCCTTTTTGATGTATTAATTGGCGGAAAAATTCACATGTAACATATTAAACCCCAGTTTGATTTCCATTCTTTGACCACAAAAATAAAAAATACGATCGTTATCCATCATATCAAGCCATCATATTTGACCTTCTATCTCTTATATTGGTCCCGTAACGATTATATTTTCCATTCTCATTCTTAGAAAAATGAAAATCAAAAGGGCTCTAAATATGATCCATTTCAAAATTAAAAAATAAAGTTTAAAACTTCAAAAATTAGATATTAATTAAATTTTATTTATGAAATAATTAATTTAAAATACATTTTATTAATTATATATATATATATTTACTATATAATATATTAATATCACAATTTCATACTATTTGATCACAAATTATCGAATTGATCACAACATATTTCTCAATCATAAATCAGAAAATTTATAGATCATAAATTATATTACAATTACAGATAAAAAAATTTATAGGCCACAATTTATTTATCAATTATCTCATATAATTGGTCATATATTATTTAGTGATCACAAATGAGTCAATTTATTAGTTACAATCAACCAAATAATTGATTACAAAAATAGCCACCTCACACCGTCCCATCTACAACCGCCGCATCACCATCACGATCTTTACCACCATCACCAACGTCGACCACCACAACCAACCTTATTGTCACTATCACCATATCCATGACCAAGGCACACACCTCTATCTGCACCACAAACAAAAACCACCCCAAACAACACCAAAATATGGAAACTATCACAACCACTCCAACAACCAAAACTAACACCTCACCACCACCGCCAAATCCACCACAACCTACAATAGCAACATATTGGGAATTTACTTATCATGTACAGCGAAAATAAAAATGAATTTCAATTCCCATCAGGATTCATCTTTGTGTTTAGATAAAAATTGTGATAAAAATTATACCTTCTTAGATCTGCAAACTCATTTGCTTAATCTTTGATCCAGCAACCTTGATCTGTCTCCCACAGCTGTCCAATTGTCCAACCTCTAATGAATTCCACACTGAGAATAGATTGCAGCTACCAAGATTTTTTCCTCTTGTGCTAGCAAGAATTATGAGAATCTCTACAAATTGTAAACTCTAGCCGTGTATTTATATAATCCCAAACATGCTTGACCTGACCCGGTCCAATATTTAATTTAATTCGATTCATGAATTAATTAATCCAATTAATTAATTCAGACCTATAAATAACCAACTCAATTAATTAATTTATTCAACGATTGTTAAATTAATTAATTGATAAATTACAATTTTCCAATTCTCTTTTTGTGTGAGACCCATCAGGTTCCTGATCATGATGCCTAACGACGTGAAATATTATTTTGATCTAATCAAAATTAATGGGTAGGGGGTGTACATATAAATTAATTTATAATAATATTATTATTATTAACATATTTATTTATAATATTTGATTTAATATTTGATTTTTAAACTTAAATCTTAAAAAATCTTGTTGGCGTAATTTCCACTTAATTGGCTGAAATAACACAAGGATTAAGGAATAAGACATTTGCGCCGAAATGCCCTTCAAAATCAAAGGCATACTAATTTGCCACAACTACATCAAATCTTGTAGACTATTTGAATCATATAATTATTTAAGTGGAAATTACAAACAACCAGATTTTTTAGGTTCCGATTCCAAAAAATCATATTTAAGATTTATTTATACGAAGATCAAATAATAATTTCACATTTTAAATTAATAATAATAAAAAATAAATAATAAATTAATCTACAAACACCACCCTACATCCTTCTACCATAGAGTTAATTGTTCCAATGGTCATTGAATTTAAGTCCATATCTTTAATTGGTCACTGAACTTTAAAATGTCGAGTTTTGGTTGGTCATTGAATTTAGGTCCATATCTTTAATTGTTCACTGAACTTTAAAATGTCGAGTTTTGGTCACTGAACTTAGCTCTGTGTCTTTGATTGACTACTGAAATTTAAAATGTCGAATTTTGGCCACTGAACTTTGAAAAATGTTGAGTTTTGGTCATTGAACTTAGGTCCATGTCTTCGATTGCTCACTGAAGTATAAAATGTCGAGTTTTGGCCACTGAACTTTGAAAAATGTTGTACATTAGTCACTGAATTTTAAAAAATATTGTACATTACTCATTAAATTTTAAAAAATGTTGTACATTATTCACTGTAAACTCGATATTTTTCAATAATCAACAGTTATGCTAGTGAGTAACATACGTCATATTCCAAAATTCAGTTACCAAAACTCGACATTTTAAATTTCAGTGAGTAATATAAGACATAAACCTAAGTTCAGTGAGCAATCGAAGATATTGACCTAAGTTCAGTAGCCAAAACTCAATATTTTAAACTTCAGTGACAAATAAAAAATATGGACCAAAATTCAGTGACCAAAACTCGATATTTTTTAAAGTTCAATGCCCAAAACTCGACATTTTAAAGTTCAGTGACCAATCAAAGACATGAACCTAAGTTCAGTGACCATTGGAACAATTAACTCTCCACCATATCTAATTTTTCAAATCATAATCATTTTCCCAATTTCCCCTCTTTCTATATCTTCGTATTCTCTCTTCTTTCTATTCACTACACCCCACCACTATAGCGCCTCCGACACGACGGTCATGACATTGCTGCAGCGTGCATGGACCAACACCATCTCTTTCCGCTGCCTTGACTCTGACCCCGACCACAACTTCGCCTCCTAAATCTCCTGTCTTCTCCTCTAGCTTCTCCGGTTGGTGCTCCCTCTGGATGGATCGTTTCTCTATTGCTTCCACTCCAGGCGGTGTTGTTCCTGGTTTTTTCCCAGATTGATTGCTTTGATTCCACTAGAGCACCATCAACATTGGGCTCACGAGACAATGCCTTCGACGACACTCATGACAACATCGCAGCAACGTTGCTTTGAGAGCGTCGCGCAGTGCCGCTGAGTCACTCACTGACGCAATGATGCCATCACCACCAGTTGTTTTGAATTGATTTCAGATCTATGGTTTTAAATTGATTTTGGTTCGACTCAGGATACTTTTGTGGTTTTACTCTTATTTTGGATCGGTTTAGCTGAGTTTGAGTGTTGAATTAGATCTATTTAGTTTGAGATTTTTTTTTTATAGTGGTTAGTGTTTTGCAAATGGTGGTAGTAGTTGTGTAGATGGCGATTGTGGAGTTCATGGTGGTGCAGGCAATGTTGTTGACAATTGTGGTGTAGTCATCGTGGTAGTATTTGGTGGTGGGTTGGTCTTTGTAATCATCATCATCGTCGATGTTACAATGGTGTTGGTGAAGGTGTTGCTGGTGGTAGAGGTGAGGTGGTGGCATAAATTATTTGGTTGATTAAGATCAATAAATTGGTTAATGTATGGCGAAATAGATAATTTGTAACCCATAAATAATGTGTGACCTAAGAATTTATTGTGTTGTAATCAATAATTAGATAATTTGTGACCTAGAATAATTGTGATCAATTCATTTGATATTTGGTAACCATGAAATAAGTTGTGACTTATAAAATTTGTAACTTGTGACCAATGAATATATATGACCTACTAATTTGATAAATTTGTGATTTAGAAATAAGTTGTTATCTATAAAATATGTAATCGAGACGTCTTATAATTATGATTAATACATAATTGTGATCAATTATTCTATTGATTGTGACAAATAAATTGATTAATTTGTGCCCATCAAGAATATGTGAACTAAAAAATGTGATTTCACTACCAACTTATCAAGTTGTGAGTGATTAGTTATTTTTATAACCTGTGATTGTTAAATAAATTGTGACATGAATAAATTGTGACCTTTAAAATTTGGGATTTGTCATCGAAAAATAATTTGTGATCGAAAACTAAATTGCGATCAATTAATTTGATAATTTGTGACCAAATTATATAAAATTGTAACCTTAATTTATTTAATTAATAAATATTTTTTTAATTAATCATTTCATAAATAAAAATTAATAATATCTAATTTTATAAATTTTAAATCTTGTTTCTTAATTTTGAAATTGTTTATACTAAAATAAAGAATTTTACTTAACCCATTAAGGAAAAAACTTTAAAATGCGCCATATCCTTTCATAATATTTTTTCGATGATATTCTTCTGGAATAACTCCTCTACTATTCATTATTCAACGATCTGAAAGGGAAACGTTCTATATTGATCATCAAACTCGAGCGAATCAATTTCAGTTGAAGAATTCAACTAATAACTGCCATTTAAAATTAAAAAAAAAAAATCATTAAGCTGCATTCAACAAAATAAGTACGGAAAAATGTAACTTAAAGCAAAATCAATCCTCAATGTACATTGAAATTCTGCATAAATTAAGTTTCGATTTTTCTAATATGATTTCGATTTTGATTCTGCTAATTCGAATGTCGATTGTGCTAAAATGTGCTTTATGGAGAACAATTTATAATTGTTATTTCGTGCTTTATTAAGAACAATTGAATCTACGGATTGCCTGTAAATTTAGTTGATCTTTTAGGATTACCTCTGGCTATGGCAACTCTTTGCTTTTCACCACCAAAAAGCTGAGTTTGTGAATCTTTTAGTATTGATGAAGATTTTAGAGTATATCTTTTTCAAAAAAATTTAGTTGGTATTTGATTGAACGAAACTTGAAAGAGAATGTTCCCCGACACATGATATCAAGCTCCGCTTACCGGAACCTGAAACTTGGATATGATCTAATGAGATTTTTGAGGTCCTAGATAAATAATTATAATGAGGTCTTTTAAAAAAATCTTTTTACTAGCGCAAAAGGGCAGATAAAAATTATAATGTAAATTTAAAGACTAAATGGCTATATAGGCAATAAATTATGAACCAAGGGATCAATTTTTTATTATTTATCTTTTATTACAAGAACTTTTTCTCTCTTTCTTCATTTGGCGTTATTTCCTTTCAATCGTGCTACTCAAATAGGGAAATGTGACAGAAAATGGTGACAGACAACACTGGGCATTTATTCATTAGAAGATGAAAAAAAAAAAAAATAGGTGAATCACAGTTGCTACATAAGCTCTGTCAAAATTTCCCGTCCAATTTCTCTGTTCGAGTGCTTAATTCATTTCCTTTACCTTTCTCCCCACACTCTTTTGCTCTATTAAGTAAGTTTCACTCTCTATTTCCTTCCCTACTGGGTAAAATTCCTTTTTCATTTTCATTTCCACCCTTTTTATTTAGTTGATTATCTTAGTCCAATCATCTTTGCTAATATAATGAGGGAAAATGATTCAATGATATTTCATTTGAAATTGACAAATAAAGCTTAGCAAAAATTAGTTGTGAGGTATAAATTTTCCACTTTTGGAGAAGCATCATAGGAGTTCATCAATATGGCCATACATTATTGGCTGAAACTTTTAAGATCTGTATGAAATTGAGAATTTTTGCTTTGAAAATGGTGAAGAAAATGCTTTTTCTTTTCTTTTTCATCTCCATTTTTTTTACTTTACTTTTGTTGAAATTTTTTCAGTGTTTATACATTTATGATTGTTTTTTCATTTGGCCTTGGGTTATTGATTGCTCCATCTAACACCATGAATTTTATTTTTTTTTTTTTTTTTTTTTTTTTTTTTTATGTCTTTTTTTTTTTTTTTTTTTTTTTTTATTATTTTTTTTTTTATTTTTTTATTTTTTTTTTTTTTTTTTTTGAGGTTCAAGGCCATTGCCTTAGTGGCTTTGGTCCAGGGCTGAGTCTCACTATGACCAACAAATGTCTTAATCTTAAAGTCTTTAACCCTATAAAGATCAAATTATGTAATTATTTGATAAGTGTATTTTTTGTACACTTATTTAATACCAAAGTATACAATTTATGAAGTGGTTGATAGGAAAAAATCAAAATTTGAGGATCAAATTGTAAAAATCATAGTTGAGGAAAGTAGTGTGCAAATATTGGAGGACCTAAAATGCAAATTACTGAAAAAGGGGAGGTAGCGACCAGGCGCCTACTTGCAGCCCATTTACAGATTTTTGGCACCCATTTCGGAGTCACTGCACCGGGTTCCGACTGGGATCTTTTTTGTGTTTTTCATAATTCTAGGGGCTGTTTGGCAATATTTTGGTCACATTTTTAGGGCTTTTAAAAGCCGAAAATTGAGCCAACCATTTTCATTCTCCTTTTTTTCTTTCTTTCATTTTTCGTTCTTTTCTTTTCCTTTTCTTTCACTTGTAATTTTTGTTGCAAAACGTAGCAAAGTTTTGGGAAAATCAAGACCAATCAATTTTCACCTTCAAAAATCCAAAAAAAAAAAGGGGGAATTTTATCTATAACTTGTATTTTCTCCATTATTTTGCCAAACTTACAATGTATTGTCTGGAATATTCTCCTTTTTATCATTTGTATAAAATGGACTAATTGTTTTGTATTGAGTTTTATAGTAATAACTTAACCTAACTTTAATTAATTTTATACTTGTTCTTTGATATTAAAATTACTTATGTAGTGTGTTTTTACTACTGTAATTATTGCATTTTAATTTATTTGGCTAATGAATAATTATGTTTAGTGATTTGTATATTATTCAGAAAATATTGTGCATTTTAAACCAAAAGTAGAAACTTTAGGTTCTTGTAGAGGATAGAGATATACATAACCCTAAGTTACCCATTGATCTACTTTCACAAAGATTTAATACGGTTGTTTGGTTTTAATCTACATGGAGATATAGTATGTTAAACCAATCAATTATGATTAATTTCGCTCAAGAAAGATAATTAATTAAGCTAAAAAAATTGTTTCAAACATCGCAATTGAGCAATTTGTTAATTAACTTGTGGATATATTAATAAGACGACGATTAAACGAAACCATAAATCCCAACTACATTTTATTTCCGAAATTTTCAAGATTTTTATGTTTTGTTATTTTGATATAGTTATTAGTTATTTTCTCATTTTCAAAAGCTTAATTTTAATTGTGTGTTTCTTTTTATTGATAGAATTAAATTAATTAAAGCAGTTTAATCGAAAGTAAATATTCCTCGAGTGATCGACAACTCGAATTCAAAAAATCCACTTTATTACTTGAACATGACCTGTGTACTTGCGGTTTGCGCTTTTAGTGAACATTATTAATAACACATAGATAACGTAGAACCATAAATCAGAATACATCCATAAGTATTTCGCCAATATTAAGATTTAAGATTCCATCTTTAAAACGTTAGTAATCCAAATTCTATTAAGATGATGGCTTATTTGAACAGACTAATCTCGAAATTTATATTCTCTTTTTGAGTATTAATTGGATCCAATTGTTCATTTGAGTTTAATGGGTTATGATATTATATTAAAACTTGAGATTCCATTTTAAAAAATCAACATTATTAAGATGAGTAGCATAAACCCTTATACGTTGATTTATATTTCGATTATTAACCGATGTAGTAGTCACCATCCAGTTTCTTGGTCAGTATGAGGGCAGTGAGAGGGAATTCTTTCACCTTCAAAGCTTTTCTCATTGAATTCCTGAATTAATTCACTCTAATCTAAAGAACTTATTCCAAAACCAAGTTTTTCAGCACCGACTGTCTAAATCTAACAAATCAAAAGCCACAGCCAACTAGTGCACATAACAAGTTCACAGGAGTGAGTGGACAATTTTGAGTATCACATTGTGTTACTTTCAATAAAAGTTATCATCCATCAGGATTTTTCGATTATTCAACTTGGGATACTTGGTTATGTTTAAAAAATGTCATTATATAAACAGTTAACTCTAATATTTATTTTCTTGTATTTAGCTGTGTAAACTGTGATATATGATCAAGTACCATATTATGCTACTTTTCATTAGAAAGTATCATGCTACAGATTTTTTTTATTATTTCAATTTGCACGCTTGGCTAAACTAAAATGTACTAATATGAACTCTTTTTAGCAGGAATGGACATTGCCGATTTACATTCTGGAGATAAAGGGTCCAAATAGAGATTACATAGATTACGACGCAGATGGAATATCGGGAATGAGACAATAAAATACTGGCGGCATCCCTGTTTGAGCCACCTTTACGTAATTATAAAACGAAGTCCTTGTAAATTAAAATGGTTTGTGTTGACACACTAAAAGTGCAGCCCAAATCGAGTAGCCTAAGGAATGAAGCCCAATTAAGAAATCCCCAAATCAAATAACCCAAAGAATGAAGTCTAACTGAGAAATTCAGGATAAAGGCCCAAATAGGGTTACTAATGAATGCAGTGGAGGCCCACGAATACGGTAACATCACCGCCCAACCTTACAAGACGTCCAAGATCTGAGCGAATGAAGTGACTTACAGTCCTCCAGAGCTATAACCCTATTCTCGCCCAAACCTTTGAATCGCCCAAGATCTTAGCAAATATAAGATGTTATGGTTATCCACAAGTGCAGTTATTGAAGCAGTTATCAAGTAACCTTATCACGTTCCACGATTCAAGGAGTTCAATTGAAGACGGTTGAACGATAAAGAGTAGTGGCAGCAGTTAGAAACGGCAGTTCCACGACACGATAGCCACCATAAAGGAAGTTGGTAGTTATAAAATAATCAAGTAGTTTCTAAACGATTGATCACGAAAAAATCATTAAGGGAATATAAAAAGAAGAGAAGACATAGAGTAAAAGACCCCGGAATCAAACATTCTCAAACAGAGAATATATAATTTCAATTTATTAGTTTAGACTTAAACATTTCTTTTCAGTACTCGTGTGCTTGCGCCTCTTGGAGGCATTCTGTTTAATTCCAATTGTAAAGTTATCGCCAATAAAACAACCTTTTTTGAAATTTTGTTTCAAGAGGTTTGTTCCTTACACAATCGTCTGATCCCTTCTTAATTGTTAGCGAGTACCCGCGCGAAACAATTTGGCACGCCCGATAGGACATTGGTGTTTGGTGTTGGAGATACAAAAGGTGAAACAATATGCCTCAGAAATCTGATAAGGAAGCAAGTTAGGGAGGAGTTCAGTCTGTGATCGAGCGATATGAGGAGCAACATAGTTCTCCACGAACAGATGGACAGAATCAGAGCAGTCATAGTCGTTATGAACCAATGACAGAGTTGAGTCCTGGAACTATGCGTGCATTACTTGGAGAACTCACACAGGATGTCGTTAAACAGGTAAATCTACAAAATATTCATAATATGGAAAGACTTTACTCAGAATGGGAATGCACACTATGATAACATGGCCAAACAACTGAATACTTTGAATGAAATAATGAATAAGTTAGTAGGCCGAATTTGTCAGCCGGTCGTGTCTCTTGCAAATCACTTCCAAATTAGGACAATTGTAGGACATAATCCCCCGGTCCTAAGTCCAAATCAAGGGGTAGAATCACCTTTTGGTCCCTCTACTTCAAACCAGGGGGATGGTGTAATGCCAAATCAGAATGGTGGCAATGGTACATCTAACTTGGGGAGTAACTTAAACGTAAGAGACAATGTCCTAAATAATGGATAGAATGCCCCACGTATTAATGATAGGGTAAATATTCAGGCTAATGGTAACAATGACCCAAATCACGGCAACTTTGTTGCCAACTAAGGACCGAATATCAGGCCTCAAGCAAATCAACCGGTCAACCAACCTGTAGGAATTTCATATAACCCCAAGTTCATGTTGAGGAATCAAATTATGGAAATAGTACAGGATCAGATGGCTTTTGGGGTATGACCTGTCATTAGGCCGACTTATACAAAGTCATACCCTAATTGGGTAGACTAAGCATATCCATGGCCTAGAGGGTATAAAGTGCCAGAATTCTCACTATTTACTGGTTTTGGAGAGGTGTCTACTCTAGAACACATAGGGCGATTCACACTGCAAAGTGATGACGTAACTGATTACCATAAAATGAGGTTGTTCCCTAATTTATTAACAGGAGTAGCTTTCTCCTGGTTCATCAATTTGCCAGCGAACTCTGTTCAAATAGGGCAACAATTGGAGCAATTGTTCCACTCTCAGTTTTATAAGACTGAGTCCGAAGTTACTTTGGCCGATTTGGTGAATCTACGTCAAATGCCAAACGAATGGGCAGAAGGTTTAATTCAAAGGTTCAAGATAGCAAGAAGTAAATATTTTGTACCTCTGTCCGAAAAGGAGTTTGTCAAAATCGCTCAAGGTTGTCTAAGTTTTGATTTGAAAAAGAAGTTTCAAGATAAGGAATTTCCTGATCTTTTCCAATTGAGTGCGAACGTGATTAGGTATGAACGATTAATAAGAGAAGAAGAGCAAATGAAAAATTCTAGCAAGGGGACTTATTATAGAGACCCAAAATTTGATGTTCATACCATTAATGACGAGTATTACGATCAAATCGAAATGTGTTTGGCCGAATTAATCAAAGGAGACACGTATACTTGTCCTATAATGGCTAAGCCTAGACCGTCGGACAAAGATGAGCCTATAAAAGATGAAAACAAAAAAGTTAGAGCGTTCTCGTTCGATGTAACCAAAGCTGACCTTATATTTGATAAACTATGTAAGGATAAGCAGATAAAGTAGAGCGATAAACATAAATTGCCAAGCCCTGAACAAGTTATTGGTAAAAAATATTGTAAGTGGCATAATGCATGGTCACATTTGACTAATAACTGTTTGATTTTTCGCCATGTGTTACAGGATGCCATTGAATTCGGACGAATTACGTTCGAGTATAAGAGAAAGATGACAGTGGATGAAAACCCTTTTCTGCAGCCACTTGGGGTGAAAATGGTGACGACTGGTTTCAAAAACAAGTTGTCAAAATTCAAGTTGGTTATAGATGATGGAGAAGAAGACCTTGGACCACATCCTAGTGTCTTTGAACGTATCAAAGGGAAGGAGCCCAAAGAAGGTGAAGATGTCTTGTGTACAAGATGTAAAAGAGAAGTGAATGGGAATACAGAGAAACCAGGGATATAGTAGTATCACCATCGTTCTAGTTTTTTCCCAAACGCTCAGCCTGGTAGAGGGCGAGGGACATCGTTCTATAGGGGACCGCCTTTTGAAAGGTAGTTCAGGCCAGTGAATAATGGGAGAACATTCAGGCCGCAGCCTCGCCAACCAAATGTATGGCATTCGTTTCAGTATAATGCAGGAAGGGCGATACCCTTCAACGATATGACTAGAACCCAAACTATGAACGAATGATGAGGCAACAATAGGGAATGCCACATTCTAAGGCGCCTAAGCTACTTGAGGTGGCCAATCAAAATATTCTCAAAGATAGTGAAGAGACTGGTACAGGTGAATCGATGAAAGAATTGTCAGAGACTTCTTCTGGGAGGTTGAAGTTTGAGCGAGACAGAAGAGATGGAGAAGATCCAGATCAGTCTCTTACTATTCAGTTCGGTACGTTACCTCCTGTCATGGCTAATAACTATTTGCTAGCCAATGAGTTCAAGAATAAAGAGAAAGAAGAATAAGAGAGGGAGGATAACAAAGAAGAAGCATGCGTGCTGGAATATGAAGGAGGCCAAACTTCTAGAGGGGCCTACGATGATGAAGGAGATGATGGTATGACGGATATCGAAGAGGAAATTGATTTGGAAGCAGAAGAAGAAAAAGAGGAGTATCGTACAACACTCTGTTGAAGCAACTACATCGAGAGGGGGTTCATGAAGTGGACTTGTTGGGGAAACCGTCTGGACGTTCTTTAAATTATTACGTGCTGTATGGGACGCCCAAAAGGAAAAGGAGAGTTCTTCGCTCTGAAAAGTATGGATCACCTCCAAGAATAATGCCTCCTCCCACAGGTTGGGTAACTGAAGTAGAAGCATTAGAAAACAGTAAAAAGGAGATGTAGGAAACGGAAGCTTAGTACGACATGCTGCACGTGACTTATCACAAAAGGATAGCTCGACAGAGGACAAGCAGAAAGTGGAAATAGATGCTGCCGAAAAGGTTATTTTTAAGCAGCCAGCCATGAAGTTAACTAAACACTTGAGGCCATTGTACGTTAAAACTCTAGTTAACGGCATACCTGTGGTAAAAGTGCTTGTCAACAATGGAGCAGCTATAAACACCATTCCATCTAGGATGATGAGGAAATTTACAAAGACAGAAAGCAATATGATCGCAACAGAAATAGTTCTTACGAGTTTCAATGGAGGAGCAACTTCAATTAAAGGGGTTATGACATTGGACATAACTATAAGGACAACTATTAGGACCACAGTGTTCTTTGTAATAGATGGTCCTACTAGTTACAATGTGTTATGAGGAAGGGATTAGATATACGAAAATCGGTGTATACCCTCATCGCTCCATCAATGCCTGGTTTTTTGGAAAGACAAAGGCGAAGCAGAAGTGGCGCAGGCCGATCATAAACCTTTTGTCGCAGAAGCAAACTCAGTAGAAAGGTTTATGTACGAAGGAAATTATGGACCTGTCAAAGTAGTCCAAGATGGAGAAGAAACTCAAATTGTCGCGCAGAGTGAAGAGTCGTTTTGGTGGATGCACTCACTGAAATGTTCAGTCAGATGAGGCCAAACATAGTGGCCCCAGAGGAGCCAGTAATTGGTAAAAGAGTAATCAAGGAATTTTAAATGAGTTGTAAGCAACGAAGGCAAATGGCCGATATTCAGGCCTTCAAAGCCAAATTAATGACTTTCAATAAAGAATGCAAGGACAAGACGAAAGAAGAAGCTGCCTTGAAAGCATTGAGAGACAAATTGCCAGTGTTTGAGTTGGAACAAAGTATTGGCCGAAAAGTCAACAAAGTGGATTGTTTAGAAGAAGAAGTGCCTACAAGGGAATTGGACGATGAAGTGATGAGGATCGACAAGCCTGGATACACTCAAGCACAAGACCCTCTGATTAAAGTGAATATTGACAATGAAGGAGAAGATTGCCCAATATTTATCAGCCAAATGCTCGATCAAGAGGTTAGTGATAAATTAATCGCTTTATTAAAGGAATATAAAGATTGTTTCGCTTGGGAATATGAACATATGCCTGGTTTAGATAGAGATTTGATGGAACATAGGTTGCCAACCAAGCTAAATTTTAAGCCTCATAAGCAACCTCCTAGGCGTTTTGCTCCTAATGTACTTCCTGAGATCAAGAAAGAAATAGAGCGATTATTAAATGCAGGCTTTAGTAGAACAGCCAGATATGTGCATTGGTTGTCCAATATCGTGCCAGTGCTAAAAAAGAATGGTAAATTAAGGGTATGTATAGACTTTAGGAATTTAAACACAGCCACACCCAAAGATGAATATCCAATGCCCACAGTAGACTCTCTAGTAGACTCAGCTGCCGGACACGTAATGTATTCTTTCATGGATGATATTCAGGATACAATCAAATTTATATAGCTGAGAAAGATATACACAAAACTGCCTTTAGATGCCCAGCATCTCTAGAATGTTTTGAATGGGTAGTTATGCCTTTCGGCCTAAAAAATGCAGGAGCAACTTATCAAAGGGCGATGAACCTGATTTTTCATGATATGATAGGCAAGTTTGTTGAAGTGTATATAGATGATATAGTGGTCAAATCCACTAAAAAATAAGACCATTTTGAACAACTGAGATGTTCATTTGAGCGAATGAAGCAATATAAACTAAAATTGAACCCCTTGAAATGTGCATTTGGTGTTAATGAAAGAAACTTCCTTGGTTTCTTAGTACACAAAAGGGGGATTGAACTTGATAAAAATAAAGCGAAGACCATTTTAGAGGCCAAACCACCTAGCAACAAAAAAGAATTGCAAAGGTTTCTAAGTCGAGTAAACTTTTAAGACGCTTTATTTCTAACTGTGCAGGGCGAACCAAAGCTTTTTCACCGCTTTTAAAGTTGAAAAATCAGGAGGAGTTCGCCTGGAAGGAAGAACATCAAAAGGCTTTCGAAAGCCTAAAGACATATTTATCAAGTCTACCAGTGTTGGTGTCACCAATCTAAGGACGGCCAATGAAAGTGTATGTATCGGCTGAAAAAGAATCAATTGCTGGAATGGTTGCGCAAGAAGATCAACTTGGTGAAGAAATGGTGATTTATTACTTGAGTAGACGGTTAACAAAATGTGAATGTTATTACTCTGTCATTGAAAAATTATGTCTTGCATTGTATTTCACAGGTACATAATTAAGGACTTATTTACGGCCCGTAACCGTTTATTTGATTTCCAAAGTAAATTTGGTTAAGTATATGTTCTCTCGCCCTATTTTACACCAAATGGTAGACCTTTGGACGTTAGCATTATCAGAATTCGAAATACAATACATACCCCAAAAGGCAATCAAAAATCAGACTTTGGCTAATTTTCTAGCCGATCATCCATGCCTTGACATGCCTGAAAAAATTGAATTAGAAATCAATTCATTTGAATTAAAACCTTGGGTTTTGTATTTCGATGGGTCAAAAACCTCTAAAGGTGCAGGAGTAGGAGTAGCATTGATAAACCTTTTAGGGATTTGCTACAAGTTCGCATTCACTTTGGATAGGATGTGCACTAACAATCAAGCCGAATATGAAGCCTTAATCGTGGGCCTAGAATTAATGATAGATATGAAAGTAAAGAATATGATCGTTAGAGGCGATTCTCAATTGTTCGTTCACCAATTGATTGGTGATTTTAAGTGCCAAAGTGATTCCATTATAAGTCTATACGAAATCGCCCAAGAGTTGTTGGAAGAATTCGACCAAGTAGAGCTTCAATGCATTAATAGGATATATAATGACGTGGCAAATGAGTTGGCCCAGATGGCCTCAGGGTACTCGAAGGTTTTAAATTGGAAGTCTACTTATGAGGATGGAACAATATTGCCGGTAGTCCAAAGAATGGCGAGAACGATTGAAATTCATTGCATACAAGATGGAGATGCAATAGATTGGAGGGCAGAGATTAAAAGGTTCCTTAAAGAACCTAATAAAGGAAATATTAAAAAAATGAAGTTGTGTTTGCTAAACTATACACTGATAGATGAAGAATTGTTTAAGAAACGCTCTGATGGTATATTGCTAAAATGTGTAAGTTTGCAAGAAGCCAGGACGATCATAGCTGAAGTGCACGAAGGGATATGTGAAGCCCATCAAGCTGGCCAAAGGATGAGATGGTTAATCATTA
Source organism: Olea europaea var. sylvestris (assembly GCF_002742605.1). Taxonomy (NCBI): domain Eukaryota; kingdom Viridiplantae; phylum Streptophyta; class Magnoliopsida; order Lamiales; family Oleaceae; genus Olea; species Olea europaea. The sequence continues at coordinate 26,414,897 of NC_036237.1, forward strand.
GGAATGGATATTTTTGACCCAAGATGGGAGAATCATACGTTCAGTATGCAAAGAGTTGTCTAGCATGCCAAAAGCATGGTCTAATACAAAGGGCACTAGCACGAGAGATGGTACCTATTATCAAACCTTGGCCATTTAAAAGTTGGGCAATAGACCTGATAGGAAAGATTTATCCCCCATCGTCCAAGTAACATACCTTTGTTATAATTGCAACTGATTATTTCACTAAGTGGGTAGAAGCGATACCTTTAAAGGAGATCACCCAAAAGAATGTCATAGAATTTACCCGTGATCATATTATTTATAAATTTGGAATTCCACAAACTTTGATAGTAGATCACGGAACTTCTTTAAATGGAGATCAAGTGAATGAATTCTTTAGCGAGTTTGGAGTTAAATTAGTAAACTTCACACCATATTACGCTCAATCCAATGGACAAGTAGAATCTTCTAATAAGATTCTAAAAAATATCATAAAAAAATGATAGATGAAAATGCCAGAAATTGGTACGAATGTCTAAACAAGGCGTTATGGACTTATAGGACGTCGCCTCGGTCAAGTACCAAAATTACTCCTTTCCAACTTACTTATGGACAAGATGCCGTTTTGTCTGTGGAAATCAACGTGCAATCGATCAGAGTGTGTTTGCAACATAAGTTAAGTAGTGATTAGTATACCGAATCAGTAGTTCAAAACTTATTGGAGTTGGACGAATTAAAGTTGGACGTCCTAGATAGATTGCAAGTTCAAAAATGAAAAATGGCTAAGTTTTATAATAAAAAAGTTATAGCCAAGTCGTTCAGCCTGGACGAATTGGTTTGAAAAACAATACTCCCTTTGGATAGCAAAGATCCAAAATATGGCAAGTGGTCGCCCAATTGGAAAGGGCCATATAAAGTAAATAATGTGTTGCCTAATGGAGCCTATCATTTGGAAGATTAGATGGCACCAAGCACATGAGGTTCATTAATAGCAAATATTTAAAAAAATATGTTCCTTCCTTATGGGAAAGTGAACAAATAAAAGCGTAATCAAATCGCGTTAAACGATCGTAGATAAAAAAGGGCCAGAGCGAAATACGTTCAAATAAATTCCTTTATTATCAAACGTTCATTACAAAATTGCAAGATACAAAATATTAAATGCTCTGTAAACTACAATTAAGAGCGAACTAATCTCCTGGTCGATTGCCGAGTAAGAGGGTAAACTGGTCTTGATCGTCATCCTAATCGCACTGCTGCAAAGGCAAGCAGAGAGGCCAAGAAGCACTCTCAGCAAGCAGAAGGGAAGAGAAGCACCCTCACCTCGCCTACCTAAATGCATCGCTCCAATAACGGGCAAGGAGATTGAGAAGCACTCTCAGCAAGCAAGGTGGCTTGACAGGCATCCTCAAAAATTACCTTCCATCATCGAACTCCTTGTAAAGAATATGGAGATGATGGGAAGAACTTTGCTGGCCAAAGAATATTTCCTATATCTCTCATACCAAAGGTGACATCAAAACAGGTGGCAAAATGGGTGGATCAAATGATCCATTTCTATGGAAGACGAAAATTCTGGATCGATCGTTGAAATGCCAAACGATGGCAACAAATTAGTTTTTGAAGAAAAGAATGGAAATGAAAATGAAAATGAAAAGTGCGAAATATACATGCATTTATAGGGATGTGAAGGTGAAGAGACCGAATATGAACAGCCACATTCGTGCCTAGTAATTGGAGTCAAAAAGCCCAAAGTCTTGGGAAAAGAGATAGAAATACCAAAAGAGAATGTACATGAATCTTATCATAAAGCAGTTAAATGCTAGGAGGGTTGACGGTTAAAGACAAACGTCAATAAATACACAAGAAGACAAATTACTTGTTCATTAATGACAAAAGCTGCTGTTACATCCAAAATTGGCAATGGCTATCAGTATAAGGTTACAAGAGGAAAGTTAATACGAAGTTACAAAAAGAAAAGTTAAGGCATTAGATATCTTAATTACAATTCGCCCCAGACCGAACGAATTCTTTCCCTAAGTCTCCCCCAATCCTCGCTCTGCTGAGAAGAAGTGACATTCAATTCAGCTACATAATCATCATCAACCTTCAGCTTCTTGTACTGCTCGACCAAAGACTTTGTTCGCTCAATTCCCTAGGAAGCATTATGCTTTTTAGCGGCCATTCTCACCCTGTAGTCATCCATCCTTGCTTGAAGCTCCTTCATCTGTGCAGCCAAACTGGTCATCAAAGAATTTTCAATCATAATTTCGGAAGAGATTTCTTTCAATTCGTCCTCAACTTTGTTGATCTCCCAAAGCAAAGACTCTCTTTCAGAGGCAGCGCGAAGATATTGAGTACTCTTGGCCTTCAGTTCAACATTTTTGGCCACCAAAGAGAAGATGTCAGAGTGGCCAACTTTCAACGTCACTTTAAAATCAGCAGAAATGTTGAGTGACGGAACTGTCAGTGCTTGCGCCAACTTCGCACTCAAATGCTCAAGTTTATCCTTATGTTTGGCAGCACTAGCCTGACTGATGTCCATATCCATAAAAGATACATACTCAAATATCGACTGCTTGAGGAACTTCATGTCTTCCTCTGAAGAAGCAGAAGGACGACCAGTTGACGCAGGGCGAGACGTCTTGACTTGCCCCCAGGAAGTGAACAAGTCCTGGATGGAACGCACAATCTTATCAGCATCCTGCAAAGAAAAATGCCAACATTGAAGGCTTTCACTACAATAAACAAAGTGAAAATAAAAGTGAAGCAAAAGGTTACCTCATCAGCAATCTTGGGGGGTGACATATCACCAGTTGGCTCCACCACCTGTGGCCCCACCACCAGGGGAGACTTCCCCTTGTCTGGGCGAAAACTCTGCCACAACTGGCAGACCCATGGGAGCCTCTGCATGATTAAAGAAGCAACAAATCAGAAACCAAAAGCACAAGCAAAGGTAAAACATCAAAAATGTATTACCTTCTAGTTCGACATTTGGGGGGTCGGCGCCCTGGGAAGAAGGTGGCTCGTCCATTGATTGTGATGAAGGTTCCGGGACTGAAGGTCTCTCTTTAAGCGTAGTCCCTTCATCAGCTGGTTTGGATGAAGCAACTCCAGCAGAGGATGATGGAGCAGGAGCTGCCAACACCAAAGCCTTCAAAGGAGAGGCTGAACTTTTCTGAGAAATTCAAGAAAATCATTAGCACATAGAAAGGTATGCTTGTGAGTAAACAGAATTCAATTCAATTACCTTTCTCCTGACAATGAGAGGAGTATCATCATCATCATCATCATCATCATCATCATCATCATCATCATCATCCTCCAAAATGGGAGATGCTGAAGCTGACCATTTGCGACTTGGGGCGCTCTTAGCTGCAGTAGATTTGGCAGGTAGAGAAGTAAAGGGACGAACAGATTGTTTAGCACGAGCGGGGGAGGAAGGATTCCTAATGGACATAGGGGTGACCAAAATAGGAGAAGTGGAAGGAATGTTCGGTTGATCCAGTGAATGGAAAGCACGATTGGCATCAATTGCAAACAATCTGCGCTTCACTGATGGCCAGAGTTGTTCAAAAAGGGGATGAACGGCACGGTTAGGATTGAAGGGGGCTAATGAAAAGTTACTCGTCAAAAGAATATTACGAGCATCTATAGCTTGTGCCTCTACCTTATTAATGGTGTGAAAGCGGTCTATCAAATTTTTTGAATAACAAGGGGGAACAGGCCAAGTTTGGCCAAAATCGAGTTGGCGAGCAAAAAATTGGAGAGCATATATTTCAACCCCAGCTTTGACATTGGTTCCAGTTAAAATATCATGGAACAACTTCCTCCCAGTCAAAAACTGAACCCAAACGAACAGAGAGACGCTCGCACTGTCCAGGGTAGATGGAGGTTGCACATAATCTGGAGTTAAATGAGCAGGAAAGGGAAAGAAAGAATGAATTGAATTTAAAGTATAAAAGAATGAAAAAATGTCCCTTTTGGACATATTTACAGGGTTCAATGGGTCAATGGCTAGCCCATAGCAGCTAGCAGAACGAAAGGACATAGATAGAGCACCAAGTGATGGAAAATAGGCTCTCAACCCCAGTTGAGCGAACCAAAGAGGCCCACTGCCAGTGGGAGATGCACCATTCTTCAATTGAAATTGGAGAGAAGCCATGCCTCTATAGAGGGCAGCCAAAAAGAAGGAACACAAATTCAAAGGCCTACCACGCGCCAATTCGTGCGCTATGGGTAAATAGCTCATAGAAGGCTTCAAACTGGGCACACACAGAATATATTTACAAAGCCATATATGAAGAAAGGCCACACGCTCAGCGTGGGAAGGCTCAGCGCTTGAGTAATTATGGCAACTTTGCAAGCTTGAATAGGACTCGGTGAGTTTTTTGTCAAATTTTGCAGCAACACCAGAAATCAAAATATCAGGGAAAATGGTGTCGCCCAAAGGTGAAAGATTTATTAGGGCCCCAACATTCCTTAAAGTGATTGACATGGGACCAAGAGGGAAAACAAAAGTATTATATTCAGAAGACCAAAAACTTAAAGCAATAGGAAAAAGTGCTGGGCCAAAAATTGGGGGTTGAAGAGAGATTTCTAATAAATCAAAAATCATGGCACGATCAAAAATTGTCTTGGTAAGACCATGGCCCACAAGGCGAGCATGCCACCTATGAAAAACAACATCAGATTTAGACCAAGTGCGAATACCTTTTTTTGCGAATAGGCCTCAGCGGCAAAGAGTTCAAGAATGGAGGGTCTTGAGTACAAGGAAAAAGCTGGCCCACCGCCACTTGTTCGACGGCTTCGGCGTTGGTGAATGAAGGACCCAGATTGAACTCATAAAGTTCGGCATTGGCTGGTGCAAGAAAGTTCGGATTTACATATGACCAAGTAAGGATTTTCTGAAAATCATCGAAACTAAAAGAGTCGTCAGATTGGGTTTGTGGAGCAGCCATTGGGAACGAAGTACAGTTTTGTTAAGGTTTGCTCGAGAAACGTAGCAGAGAAGCAAAAAGATGAACAGTGGTATGGCGAGAAAGAAGCGCGAAATAATGATACGTGAGTTAGTGCTACAATGAAATGGCGTGTCTTTGGGGTTTATAAGGGTTTGTAGCGTCGCACTTTTTTTAGGCTATGGAAGGAAATAATGATTAAAATTCTTGAGAATTTCAAATGTTACTGGGAAACACAAAGTGAATATGGCAAAAATTAATAATTGGTATTAATTCTGCCATATTGGAGGGTAATTGTTGACACACTAAAAGTGCAGCTCAAATCGAATAGCCCAAGAAATAAAGCCCAATGAAGGAATCCCCAAATCAAATAACTCAAAGAATGAAGCCCAACTGGGAAATTCAAGATAAATGCCCAAATAGGGTTACTAATGAATGCAGTGGAGGCCCACGAACACGATAACATCATCGCTCAAATTTGCAAGACGCCCAAGATTTGAGAGAATGAAGTGCGTTACAATCGCCCAGAGCTATGACCCTATTATCGCTCAGGATCTTAGCAAACATAAGATGTTATGGTTATCCAGTGCAGTTATTGAAGCAGTTATCAAGTAACCTTATCACGTTCGACGATTCAAGGAGTTCAATTGAAGACGGTTGAACGACAAAGAATAGTGGCAGCAGTTAGAGACGGCAGTTCCGCGACACGATAGCCACCATAAAGGAATTGGGTAGTTATAAAATAATCGAGCAGTTTCTAAGCGATTAATCACGAAAAAATCATCAAGGGAATATAAAAGGAAGAGAATACATAGAGCAAAAGACTCCGGAATCAAACACTCTCAAACAGAGAATATGTTATTTCAATTTCTTAGTTTAGACATAAACATTTCTTTTCAGTATTTGTGTGCTTGCGCTCCTTGGAGGTATTCTGTTTAGTTCCAATTGTAAAGTCATCGCCAATAAAACACCCCTTTTTGGGACTTTATCTCAAAAGGTTTATTCCTTACACAATCGTCTGATCCCTTTTTAATTGTTAGCGACTACCCGCGCGAAACAGTTTGTCTAGAGCTCTTTCACACACCATAATCACAATTTATGGAGGCCAATTACATTTTAATAAAATCGACACCAGAATGCACTTCCAAATTCCATAGTTCACAAAAGTTCTTTTTCAAATATCTTGCTTTTTATTGGTGATCGATCCGATAATACAAAATAAGGACTAAGGAAACAAAATAATTTTAGAATGGTTCTAATGAAAATAATCTAATTTTAATTTGAAATTATTGAAATGATTTTGTCTCTTTCTTAACCATCGAATTTTGTGGTAAGCCGTTTTATTTTAGAATAGTTCTAATGAAAATAGGCTAAGTTTACTTTGAAATTATTGAAATGATTCTGTCTCTTTCTTAACCATCTAATTTTGTGGTAAGCCGTTTGCAATAAATATTGGAGAAAACAAACAAACAAACATTATCATTTGGTAGTTGAAATGGCAAGTCACCAAAAAAAGTCAATAATATTAGTAAACTGTATAATTTAATTTAAAATCTACAATATTTCTCTTTTATGACATTTAACATTTTTTATTTAGACGTGTTTTGGTGCATGTTTTTTAAAATTAATTTTTCTCAAAATTATTAAAATCATATATTTTCCCAATAAAATAATTTTATACTTAAATTTATATTTTTTTATAAAAATTAATTTTTACAAAATCTCTTTTTCCAAAATTTACACCAAACAAACTCTTATATTGCTTCCAAGAAAAGAAAAAGATATTCTAGAAGCATAAAAATCCCTTAACTCTTTCTACTGCAATAATGGGATGGGGCGGTTATTCGACATCATGGGATGGAGCAGTTAAGCAAAGAAAAAGATTTAAACTTGAACCAGAAGTTCAGTGCCAATAATTCGAAATAATGATCGAAGCATATCGAAGTAAAAGTTGAAGTACTTTCGAAGACAATAAGTCAATCTTTTTGTGCTGAATATGGCCAATGAATAAGTCCAAAAAATTATTAATTATAAGCTAAAATTGTTTAAAATTATGCTGATACAACAGCTTCTCTACCTTTTATTTAAAGGATTTTTGGACATAATTATCATGCATTATTGTAGCGAACGAGTACAAATCTAATGTTCTCTCACTAAAATCTTGACGCATCAATGCATCATGATAATTGTTGAGGTCTCACCTCAATTATTGTAGTGAAGTATCAAGAATTTTGAGGGACAATAGAAGTGAGAAGAATTAATTACATTATATGTTTATTGCATTGTACTGTCTATTGACTCGTGTATTTTAACTTAGGATCTGTTTGGCACGACTTTTGAAAGTTAAAAAGAGTTTTTGAGATCCAAAAGCTGTTTTTGGATCCATTCGACTAATTTTATGATTATATTTTTTTAGTTAGAAGAGTTTTTAAACGAAATTGATCCAATTTTTAGATAAAAATTAAGGTAAATTCCTCGAAAATCTCTTCTACATAAAGCAAAAGTAGAGGTTATATCGAATGGGCCCTTAAACTTATATACTTTGCCAATGTTCGACACAGTTTTTCTTTTGCCGTTGTAGGAAGGAAACTATGACAAAGCTTTTGTACCTTGAGCCCAACCACTCCAGTTTCCTTAAATTCCTTCAACTTATTTGTAATCTGTGAAAACAAACCAAAAAAAGTCAAAAGTCTCGCAATTGAAAAGTAAAACCATCTTGTCAATCTTCTCAATGTTGGTCTACGAACACCAGATTTGATCTTCTTATCCCATATCTACAACCACCATAATCTTGATCGTATGGAAACCATGGCCGTTGATCATATGATCATCACAGATAATCCAAGGCGAAGAATCTCATTTTCTGATGAATTTGTAATGTTTGAAGACACCCCATATCGCTCAGATTCTGCACAGATAGACTCAACTTCTGATTTTGATTTCTGCATTACCAGCAAAGAAACTTGTCCAGCAGATGAGCTATTTTCATATGGCATAATCAGACCTCTTCAACTTCAAGAAAAGTTCATCAATTCGAAACAATTGTCGACGTCTAAGCCTCCACTTCCATCTCCATCTCCTCCTACAAATCTGAGTTTAAAGCAGGAAATTATGGATCAATCTGATCAAAAGCATCAATCAAAGGCACCTTTCTGGCATTTGAAGAGAAGTAGTAGCCTTCATTATGATCACAGTTCCAAGAAAACTTCGATTTGGTCTTCGTTATCACGTTCTAATTCAACAGGCTCTGTGCCCAATTCAAAGAAGCTGTCCAAGAATTCTGTGGCTATATCCTCACCGTCTTCTGCAAAGCTTTGTTCACAAAAACCGCCATTAAGGAAAAATTCTAGAGGGCTTAGTCCTGTATTGAATGGGCCACCTCCTTCTATTATTTCTGTGAGTCCTGGTAATCTCTTTGGTTTCGGGACATTGTTTCGCAATGGAAAAGGCAAGAACATCAAGAAATGATCCTCGTGTGATTGACCATCATTAATTTATTCATAATGATGTTTGGAATGTTATGTTCCGCTCTGTAGCCATTTTTTGTGAATTGATTTTGTGAAAAATGATTTTTCTAGATAACGTGTGGTTAAAAAGTAGGTAAAAGGTATGGATTTACCGGCAAAATTATTTTACCGAAATAATACGGAGTTAAAAATGGGTTTTAGAAAATAGTGACAAATAGGGGCTATGGAAGTTATCATGTTTAAAATAAAATATAAAAATGAAAAAAAATGTTTTAACCTTCGGGGTTGACAGAGTGAATTCCTCTAAGTCACCAGTCACCTTGTTTCCCTCATTAAATTATTTTATTTTTATTTTTATTTTTATTTTTATTTTTTATTTTTAGACCTACTCCACCTCTTCATCGCAACCGGTTGTGGGACTCCTCTTTCTGTCTTGAAGGAAGATATTTGCTCGAGAACCACACCTATGAAGCTATCACTTACTCAGTTACAATTCCTTTCAGAGTTATTCTACACGTACAGACATTTAAGTGTATATATATTGTACAGAATATTCACATCAGATTTTTTGACAATAAAATATTCATGTGGAATCCATTCATTTTGTGAGATCTGTACACATTCTGTACACTTAAAATTCTGTACACCCATTTAGTGGTCAGCTTTCCAGAAGCTTCACCAAAAAGCAACAACTAGCTTTATTACCAAGGCACAACCTAAAAAAGCAAACTCATCTGAATATATATTAGGTTGATTGAATGAATGCATCAGACCACTTTTCGAAGTAATACCTGATCAAATTATATCCTTGCCTGCTTCTTCCACTTCCTTTCTTACTTGTAGAACTGTTAGACTCACATTCATTCGAGCGTTTGTTCGGTGACAGTGTAATTTTAGGAGAGTGGTTTAATTATGCATCACTTTCTTTTTTCAATTCATTTTTAGATTTATGGGAAGAATATAAAGTATATCGTATATACAAATCAATGTAAAGAATTATTGAATGAGAAATGGCAGAATTAGATGTATAATAGAAGGGATAAGGAAAGACAAATGATAATCAGAATTTATGGAGAGTTCGTGAATTTTCATGTTGATGCATATCAATATGTCACTAGGTGAGGGGACATAGAAACACAGCTAACCTTGTTTAATGCTTGTCCATTTCGTATCTTCCTTAAAACTTTTTGTATTATACTTACCTGCTTTGAACATGCACTTGACAATGTTTGATATGTAGGATTAAACCTAATGAATAATAAAAAAATGCTTTTCGTGTTGATAGTGCAGACCAGCATACCATATTAATATTTATCCAACTTCACTTAATGCTATTGTCATTCATTTTTGATCGATTAGATAACACTCAACCATATTAAGAAAGAAAAAGAAATTAGAATCTTGTTCATGGTACTCGTTGATAGAAAAAAAAACATTTGTCGATATCTAAGTTTGACAGAATGTATAAATATAATAAACACAAAGAAATTATTATATTCTCAACAAGTTCATACAGTTTGCCTATAAAAATAACTTTCATACGCTAATTCATAATATGTGTGACACACGTCTGAGGCACGTTCAGATTATGAAATCTAGTCATTTGTTGATTTGGTCTAATAGGCAAGTTTCCCCCAGGTATTATCAGCATTTTTGGTAGGTTTGAGTGGACTCGACTCTACAAATGACAAATTAAAGACGTATCAAGCCACATTCTCTCCGGCCTCTTCACATAACAATGAACTCGGGCAGGGGCGGAGCCTCACTATGTCCATATGCCCACACTGAATTTTTAGGCCCAACCCTATATATATATAATTTTATTTTTATTTTTATTTTTTTTAATATTAGCAATGGCCCATGATTCAATTTCACCACTACCTACCAGCAGCCCAACCTAGCTCTTACGCAAATCCAATCCAATCCAAGGTGAACTTAATTGGATGTTTTACTAAGGTTAGATACAAGTTGCTAATTTTAAATCATGTATTAGCTATCAGTTTTGTTAATTGTATTCTGCATATAGGTCGTGATTTGTGAATTTAAATTGAAAGTTGTGCTAAGGTTGAGAGTAATCTGCTTGATTTTAGGCATAAGTTAATTTGAGATTCACTTTCTTTTGCTTCCAGCTATTTGTTTTTGTTTTCAATTACTTGATAATAACGTTAGTATACAACGATATCAAAATATGAAAACTTGCAAGGAGCACGTTTAGTTATAAATTATGTCATTTTTAGTATTATCGTAACTTGTTTTATAGTTTTATCGTCATTAAATTCATGATCAAAACTCAATGTTCGACGTGGGTTAAATTATGCTTGCACTGAACAAATTTTTTGGCTTCGCCCTTGAACTTGGGGTAAAAACACATTTATCGGCAACCAGTATTAGACGACAGAGTGGATAAAAATCTCATTCACTATTGTTCCAACAATTCGAGACTTTTAGTGAGTTAACCAGATGAACCAAATTTCACGCTAAAATCAACAAGTGTGTATGTGTGTGTGGTTATGAACAACTTGATAAGCATTTGAGAACCACGTCATCAATTTTGATCTGACAAGCTGTATGTTAAAATGGTGAAGCGCTGATGCTCTTTAACATTTTTTTTAATAACTCAAGTGTCCAAATTTCGCCTGACTAATTCTGAGGAGTGGCGGCCTTCCCCCTAGTTCGTCACCCAGGTAAATCACGATGCGGCCATAGCTTATACATATTTGGGCCGGACATTTGGGATACGATTTTTTTCCCTGTAGACCTTTCCTTTTCGACATGCAAATAGGACCCCTAGAGGGACGACAACATGCACCATGATTTTGTCTCCACAGGACAACTGCGTTCCAACAAAAATGTTGCCTTCCGGCTGTCGTTGGGATTCGAATCTCTGATGCTCCGTATAAAACCCTCCTACTTTACCACTGCGCCATACCTGTGGGGGTACTTTAACATTTTTTCTCCAGAACAAAGTAGTAAGGTAATTCAACGTCTTCAAAGAATATTTACAGCAATTTACATATAGAAGTTGAGATATGTGCAGAAATTGAAGGCATGTCACATTCTTTTTGCACTCCAGTTATTTTTTTTTTATTCTTATGGGACCCCAAATATCACTGTGAATCATATAAAATGGCTTTGAAGTTTGATACGAACGTGATAGAGATAGGTGTATCGTGTGTGTTTTGCCAATTGACAGATTTCACAATGAAAAAAATGAGCTTCTTTACACTTGAAAAGTGAGGGAAACAGGACGCTTAAATATGAAACACTAGGATGACCTAGTCTCTTATGCCATAATATTATTTTGTCTAAATAAAAAAACACCAAAAATTAAAAAAAAAAAAAATTCACCCCCTAAGGGTTTTAAATTGTCTTCTCTCATTAGAGTTGTGGTCCTTCAATAGTACAACACATCTTCTTCTTTAGCATTGTCAATCGCCTTCCTAGAAAGTAAATCCTGAAACTCACAAATAGAGGGGGCAAAGTTAGCTTTACAATTCAATTCCTTCGTTAATTGCTAATAGAAATTATGTTAAATGATAAATTAGGAACATGTAAAATAGAATGAAGAGTAATCTATGGTGATATAAAAACAGTTCCTTTGCCAGCAATTGATGATAGAGATCCATAAGCAATTTGAATTTTTAAAGATCTAGAGCACGGGTTGTAAGTGGAAAAGCGCCCATGGTTTCCAGTCGTATGATCTAAGGCACCAGAATCAATAATCCAAACATCATTAGTTGATGACTTGGAAGTCAAAGCATAAGAAAAACTACCTTTTTGAGCAAATGAACAAGACTGATTGGTACTAGGCTGAACATTTAGTTGTGTTTGAGTACTAGGCATAAAGATTTTGGCTGCTCTTTTAGTCTCCTCGGCAACTGCTTGAAAAACTTGTCTATTGCCTTGTCTTCTGGGTTGGAAGTTTGCTGGCCTACCGTGTAATCTCCAGTAGTCTCTTGGTTATGATTTGATCGATGACAGTGATCACACCACACCCCTTTTTCTCCTGTTCGTAGTTTACTGCTTACTCCTCGATAATCACTTTTGTTCATCCTTTGCCCATTCGGTGATTATCGCTGATGATCTCGATTTATGGTAGTGAACTTGCGAATTGCTAGCGCCGAGTTCTGTAAGGTTGTCATGGATGGTTGTTCAAAAGAGTTTTTGAGCATGACTCACTTCCTACTCTCCTCTCTTCGAACCTCAACAAAAGCCTCATGTATTCCTAGCAGCAGCTTAGTTCTTAGAATACACCCTCGAACCTCATCTAGATCTTTATTCAGGCTTTGGAGAAAGTCGAACATCCTCTGCTGATCTCGTCGTTGTGCATTTTAAGAGCACAATCGGGGCAAGACTATTTTATGTCATCAAACATATCGAGTTCTTGCCATAACCCAATAAGAGTATTATAGTAATCGGTCACTGAGGAATCTCCTTGCTTCTTATCTTTGAGGATCAACTGCAGTTCAAATAACTATGAAGCATTACCAAGATCTGAGTACATGGTTGCTGCCATGTCCAACACTTTTTAGCTATTTTGTATGAAAGATAATTTCTCCCTATTTTTGGTTCCATAGAATTAATCAAACATGTTGGAATTGGTTCAAAAATCAATCGAATTAATAGAAAAAAATTGGTTAAGTATGAAAAGGTGTGACTTCGTGTCAACTTCGATCAAATATTCGGACTTGATCCCATGGTTAAATTACAAAAGTAAATAGACTAACTTATTCCGGATGAATAAGAAATTGCAGTTCAAAGTTGGAAGAAATGAAGTGTTGCAATTTTCCGAAATGAGGTTTTGGCTAAGTGTTGCAATTTTTTGAAATGATGCATGTTTTGGTCCACACTACTTTATTTACACCCTTCCTATATCTAAATAGGACCCTTTGGACGTGGTTTTGAGTGCACCATTGCATTGAGCATTCATTCTTCTCTTGCAATTCATCTTTCTCTCATTCTCATGACATTCCTTTGTAGAGGGAAAATTCCGTTGACGTTTCGTCGTTCTTGTGGTTTGAAGTGCTGCTATCACAAGTGTGTATCCGTTGTATTTTGGGTGACCGTAACGGGGTAATTTATCTTAAGGAAAAAGTTATACTCGCTTATTTCATCTTGATTTTGTGGTTTTGTACTACACTTCCAATTCATAAAATTGTGGTTTAACTACGCTCCTGTGGGTTGAACTTTGCACTCATAAACAACCATCTTGACCGCTCACAAATAAGCTGGATCTAACAAACTTAAAACAAATTTTCGGTGGTTGTTTGGTGTTTTAAATCAATTTGTTCAGTGCATTTTATGTTCTAATTCTTGTTGGAATTTGATTCTGGAAAATCAGTAAGTCATCTTCTCTGTGATCTATTTTCAGTGTTACTGATGGAGGCCTATAAGACCACTTTAAGGTACGACTATGGTTACTTTGGAAATAAATATGCCGACAATTTAATTCTATTATAATAAATCTTATATTGCTTTATGGATAAACATATCTAGGATTGGAAGTATATATATAATTAAAAATTACATGATCTTATATTCATGTATGTTCTTGTGAATTCATGTTTGATCCATATTTGCGAAATCTATGAAAATTACGTGGTACACGGCATTAGTTGCTGTAATCCGGCTATATCTCTGAAACGGTATGATGACATCTTTTGTTGTTGGGACTGCATCATTACCTAAAGATGCCTCAAATTTTATTTACCCATTATTATGATGTTTATTTATTATTTGTTCAATATTTCCTGATCAACTCGTGCCACCAATGGAGAGAATGTAGATAAGGTTTGTATGTATTATTGATGGCTACCAATGAGTGTCTTTGATTTTTTTTTTTTTTAAACAACCGTTTTGCCAGTCACAGAAATTTGAATGTTATGTTTTGTCATCTATACAACACTAATAAATGCTCGCACTTGCGATAAAATTAAAGACAATTAATGTACTCTTGAAAGGTGTGATCCTGAATGTGTGTAATTATGGAATCCGGTCTTTACAGCAAAAGTTTATAGACTTTAAAAAGTATGTGACTTTTGGTAGTTTTATTTGTGTGACTGCGTCCATTCAATTTTGGTTGGCATGAAACAGTTTGATGTTAAGTCTGTACTTGGGCATGTCTGAATTAATTTTACATAATAATTTGAATTTTGAACGTCAAATCTGTGTAAGAAAGAATATCTTTTTTTATTTTTTTTGTCGTTCGGACTCATAGAAAAATGTGTTTTATCATGAATATGATTGACTGCATAAATGAAATTGATTAGAGTTATGTCAATTTCATTTTATTTGAAATGTACAACTTAGTTGTGGAATTGCATGATGCTGGTGTCGGTCATTGTTAATTTAATTGTGGATATGCCAACTCTTGTTGTGATAATAAGATGACAAATATGGCTATGGTACAGAACATCGACATTCTTATGGATGGAATCTAGACAATAAATGTATAAATGTTTGGAATATAAGTTGCTATTCATTTACTTTGGTTAATCATTATTCCTTCAAGGGAATATGGAAAATTACATGATAAATTGTTGAGCCTCAATTAATTTGATGAAATTAAATGAAATGACTTATGCTAAACTATATTTGCATAAGAGTATGGCAAAATGTGTTTTGTCCTAATTGTTGTTTATCCAATCATTGGAAAATGAAATTATTTATAGAAGCACAAACGGTGTCTATAATTGGCGATGGTACCGATATCCTTGAATATAATGATTGAAAAATGACGTTCAAATTTTAAGGGTAAAAACTACGTTATGCAAAGTTGTGAAGAATATTATGAAATATTCTAGATGAAAAAGTGTGTCCTTTCATATGAAAAATTATAACTTTTGATGTGGTTAGTTTCCAAGGAGTATGTCTCCTCATAGAAATTAATTTCAAGAGGTGTGTCCTCTTGAAGGGTTGTGACTTTTAAGAACACAACTTGTCAACCAAAGGTTGAGTTACTATATGGTGAATATGCACCTACTAATATGAAAAGTTGCACATGTTTGAAGATGATTAGTCTTCTTTATCGTTGAATTTTACTTCAAGTGTGGAACCAAGTTGGTTTATGCTTTGAAAACGTTGCTAGTCTATGTGACGACCTTGATGTAACTTGAATGATCAAATTATTATAGTTGATTGAAGTACAACTTCGAATGGAAAATATTTAGACTTTCATGACGCACTATATATAAATATTATCTAAGTGATAAATGGATTGAACTATGAAGGAGTTGATAACTCTAAGTTCAGGTATAACCCAAAAATGTTGGGGTTATCGTAAATACTTGATAACTTATATGAAAAGTTCAAGACGTGTGGGTGTAATTGTAAAACTAGGACTTGCATATATATTCCTAATTTAGGAATTTTGGAGGTAACTTAATTAGTTTAAAGTTACAATTTCCTATACCTATCAAGAAATGGGAGAAACTCCATATGAGTTATGGAAAAGTCATCATCCGTTTTACCAACACTTAAAAGTGTAGGGGTATTTGGCAAAGGCTAAAGTTCCTAAGCCCAAACAAATAAAGATTGGTCACAAAATGATTAATTGCATATTTATTAGATACACCAATAATAGTAGTGCATATCGTTTCTTTGTACACAAATTGGATGTACAAGGAATGCGATATTCTTTGAAAAAGTATTTCCTTACAAAGCTAAGGAAAATGTAAGTTTAAATAAGAGAACTTATGAAACTACAAATGGATCTTCAAATGAGAAAGAACCAGGGCATAGTAAGAGGGCTAGAAAGAAGGACTTGACTTCTTTAATACCTACTCACCCGTGACTAGAATCACTTTAATAACGTTACTAATTGCAACTGTGGCAATACATAACCTTGAGATTCATCAAATAGATGTGAAGATGACATTCCTAAATGTTGAGTTAGAAGATGAGGTATATATGGAGCGTCTCCAAGTAAAAGCCATAATGTTTGTAAACTTGTTAAGTCTTTGTATGGCTTGGAATAAGCTCTTAAGCAATAGGACCAAAATTCAACAAAATAATGTTGTTAAACGGATTCAAAATAAACAAATGTGACAATTGTGTATGCGTGAAAAATACACCAAATGCCTATATGATTGTGTGTCTATATATAGACGATATGTTGATAACGGGCAATAGTCATGAAATGATTGCGAAATATTAAGAAAATGTTAACGAAGCATTTCAACATGAAAGGCATGGGTGTGGTAGATGTAATACTAGGGTTAAAGATCTCTATAACATTAAAGGAATTGTACTTCCTCAATCTCATTACGTTGAGAAAATATTCAAGAAGTTTGAAGTATTTGAGGAAAGTCTCATGGAAATTCGTATTGACACAATCTACACTTTGTCAAGAATAAAGGTGAAAGTGTGTCACAACTAAGGTATTCACAAGTGATTGACAACGTAATGTATATTATGAACTGTACTTGACCAGATATTACTTAGAAGATTCACGAGTAATCCAGGCCATGATCACAATCATTGGGCGGCATTGACAAATGTCCTTAGGCATTTGAAGTATACTATGACCCATGGATTACATTTCACAAGATATCCTATGGTATTCGAAGGATATTGTGATATTAATTGGATATCCAACATGAAGGATTCCCAGTCCACAAGAGGTTATGTTATTGTCCTTGGTAGAGCTGCTATCTCATGGAAATCGACAAAGCAAATGTGTATTGCTCGATCACCTATGGAATCTGAGTTCATTGCTTTAGATAAAATCATAGAATAAGTAGAACGACTTCGAAGATGTTCCATAAGTATACACTGTGATAGTCAATCCGCTACTAGAAGGGATAGAAGAAGCAAGAACAACTTGAATATTTAAAGAATATTCATAAAGTTCAAATACATTGTGATAATTCAATATTGGAAATTGAACGACCTTCTACTAAAAGAAATGATTGACTAGTGTAATGATAAGAAATCCTCCAATCATGTTTAAAAGTTGATAAAAGCTTTAGATAAAGCTAATGAGAAGAATGTAGCTTCGTGAGAGGATTTCTTGGTAGTGACAATGTGTATCTATTAAATAAATCAATCGTTGACTAGCTATATTTGATGAGATACTAAGTCACATATAATACTGTTAAGCAGTTGATCCTAATGGTGTAAACTTGTGGTACATTTAAAAGAGATTTACTAAGAGAGATAAGAATACTGTATATCGAAGGGAATGAGGTAAAGCCTACTACGTTAGAGTCCTTACAATGCCAACCCTACCTTGTTGACTGGAGATCCAAAAATTTTGGTTCAAAGAAACAACTAAGTTGTGAGGTGATAAGTGTATTTTATACACTTATTCGGTACCTTAAAATAAAGATATTTGATGATTCTTTTGACAAATTATATCCTAAATTGTTGTTTCTTATTTTTAATAGATAAATTCTATGAATGAAAATGGAATTAAAGGAATGAAGCAAAAAAGAGCGAAATCCAAAAGTTGGGGACCAAGTTGTAAAAATTCAATAGTTGATTCGGACCATGAATCAAAGATTGAAGAATTTTTAGATCAAATCCCATATTTTGGAAAGTGTAGGCTTGAAGAATAATTTAAGTAATAATGGATTAAATTGATGGTTGATTGGACATCTACATGCATGCATGAATTAAACTCTTTCTTTAAGTGAATAAAGGGCTACATGCGGGTTGGTAGAAAGAGAGTCCTTTTTAGTCAAAGTTGGTGACTATTAGAATTTTATTCTGAGATATACACGTAGAGAGAGAGGGAATATTTTTTTATATATGCTAGAGACTGCCAGAATTTTTAAAGTAAAACATTGGGCGTGCTGCTGGGTTCTGCTAGGTTGTTTTGTTTATGTATATATATACACGTACATGCCTAGGAGAAGCGATATAGCCTGCTGGGAGAAAAGGACCACTTTGGAGTCAATTATTGCGGCTCTAATAGCACAGGAAACGGAGAGGAGGAAATTGTAGGCTGCCTTCTGCTGAATTAAATATATATACACGTGATTGGCAGCTTCTGTTGGAGAGAAAAAGACACGAACAGAAGATCGGAGCAGCTGGGAGGAATTAATAAAGCTGCCTGCTGTTGAAGGAACTGATACATGCACACATTGGACGTAGCTTTAGGGAGTAAAAAAGGAGGAAGAATTTGAACGTGCATACACGGCAAAAGACGGCAGATTCATTCTTGCAAATTATTTAAGTTCTGTCAATTGACCCAATGATGAATTTCCTAATAAACTTGTGTTTTTCTTTCATTATTATGCATAGCTAAATCTAATTTAGAACGAACAACGTAACTTATTTGGAACCCTTTATTTCTTTGAATTAAGATTCTAGTGCTTTTATATTTTATGTATTGATTTTAATGTTGTTCTTAATGCATTTAATTACTTGATCACTAATTAAATGATTTGTGAACAATAATTACGTAGAGATGCGAATTATTGTTTAGACCACATATTAAAATTCGGTAAATTAATATAACGTGTAGAGATACCTATATTAATTGCTGCGGTCCTATAGAAATTCTTAGAACTGTTATTTCGTTTAATTTAATTTAATTTCAATAGAGATATGGAATTTAATTAATTAAATAAGCTCAACGAGAACTCGAGAGGGATAAGTTGAATACGATAGAAGAATTCTACCGAACACTATTTTAGTTTTATGAATCTCGATATTAGAAATAAAGGTGACCAATAGATGAATTTGTTCTGCCCTAGCTAATCCCCATTTATTAATTGAATTCTCACTAATTTTCTGTTGCATTCACAAAATTTCTAGTAGTTAGATTTAAAAATCACATATAATCATTTTTTATTTATTTATTTTCATTAAATAGAAGTTAGGAATAATAAATTGAGTACTAAAGTATAGTTCTCGTGGGAAAGATAATCCGGACTCAAAAAATCCACTTTACTACTTGTTACGATCCGTCTACTTGCGGGATAAAATCGACAACATAAGGATTCCATGAAGCACTTAGGAAATCAAATTTTCTAACTCATTCCTATGATGCGAAAGTGCTTTCTGCAAAGTGGTTAAAGGTTAAGTTAATCTTCTAATGATTCCTATATCATGATTAAAGTCAAGTAGAGTAGGGCAAAATACTCTAACTAGGAGGTCACCTATGTAAGTGTGAAGTGGGCCACTTAAATAAGAATTATTCGAGGTTTGAATTCTTTAAACGCTTATGAAATCGAAATGGGTTCAGGGCCAAAATGAACCAAGTCATGAGAAACAAGTACAGAATAAGGAAGACATCTGTGTGAATATCGTTGCCTTAACTTACACCAAATGCTGAATGGTTCAAGACATCACGTTCACCACTTAGCCGAGTAAGTCCGATGGTATTTCACTACGGGAGGTTCAAGGCCAGAAGCTACCATCCCCGATGCAGTAGCTTCCTGCTCTCTCTCTCTCTCTCTCTCTCTCTCTCTCTCTACAATGTATCATATCATAGCATTACATGTGCATACTCGAATCTCCATTCATGTGGGGGATTGTTGGAATTGGTTCAAAAATCAACCGAATTAACCGAGAAAAATTTGGTTAAATATAAAAAGGTGTGACTTCGTGTCAATTTCGACCAAATATTTGAACTTGATCTGATGGTTAAATTACAAAAGTAAATAGACTAACTTATTCTACTACTCGTCGAGTAGATCGTCCTGGTATATTTGGAATCTCGAAACCAATTTCGGATGAATGAGAAATTGCAGTCCAAAGTCGGAAGAAATGAAGTGTTGCAATTTTTCGAAATGTGGTTTTGGCTGAGTGTTGCAACTTTTTGAAATGATGCATGTTTTGACCCATACTACTTCATTTGCACCCTTTCTACATCTATAAATAGGACCCTTTGGACGTGGTTTTGAGTACACCATTGCATTGAGCATCCATTCTTCTCTTGTAATTCATCTTTCTCTCATTCTCATAATATTCCTTTGTAGAGGGAAAATTCTGTTGAAGTTTCGTCGTTCTTGTGGTTTGAAGTGCTGTTGCTACAAGTGTGTATCCGTTGTATCTTGGGAGACATTTGTCATTCAACCATGAGCACCGTAGTAGGGTAATTTGTTTTAAGAAAAAAGTTATACTCGCCTCGGATTTCCTTTTCTACTCCTTATTTCATCTTGGCTTTGTGGTTTTGTACTACACTTCCACTTCATAAAATTGTGGTTTCACTACACTCCAGCAGGTTGAACTTTGCAGTCACAAACAATCATCTTGACCGCTCACAAACAAGCTGGATCCAACAAAACATGCTGTCACAATGGAATTTTCAGTCTCCCACTTGGGATACCCAGGGTCGGTTTCAGCTGGCTTCCTAATGTCTCCAGTAATGTATCCCATGCGGCCTTTACCATGAATGACTAGAAGAACTGATTGGGACCAATCTAAATAATTGGTTCCATTTAATTTGTGTTGGGTAATTTGGAGAGTGGAAGAATCGGCCAAGAAGGTAGGAAAAAGGGAGGAAGTCATTCGTTGAGTAGGCAAGGGTTGTTGGGTTACCTCAGAGGTTCCACCATGAGTAGTGCCTGTAATAACTGTTTTTATCAATTAGGGTTAGAGATAGACGAGTTCCTGCTCTGCTCTGAGACAATCTGGAATTGAAAGATTCTAAAAAGATATATTATTGATTAATTTGATTAATAATGCCTCTATTTAAAGAGGTTTACAGAAGTAACAAACTAAAAAGGATCACTACAAATACTAGAAAATCAGGATATTCACATACAAATTTAAATAACTTAATCTAGATCCTGTCTCCAGAAAATAGGAGATAAGATTACAGAAATGCAGAAATATTGTTCTTCAACA
This sequence comes from Olea europaea var. sylvestris, assembly GCF_002742605.1. NCBI lineage: Eukaryota > Viridiplantae > Streptophyta > Magnoliopsida > Lamiales > Oleaceae > Olea > Olea europaea. The sequence goes on from NC_036237.1 coordinate 26,436,102, forward strand.
GACCTAAAATGACAAGGGATTACCAGAAACATTTGTTACATGCTGAATCTTTACATGCAATGAACAATTTGATTACATTTGTACTTCTGTTTCAAATTCTCTTTACACTGCAAACAACTTCTAGGATTTTGGACGTAAGAAGTTATGTTTGAGGAGATATTCAGAAGTATAATTAGGTGCTCTCGGTAAAGAGCACATAACTTATCCTGATGTTCAAATTCCAATGTTAATACTTGTATTCTCCTGACCTTGTGATCCTACAGAAGGAAAACACCAATCATTATGGAAATTGCACAAGAAATGAGATTTAGTGCCTGAAACAAATTAATGCATGATGCCTGAAACCCTGACTTAATTAAGGCATCTTCATACAAGCACGTGTAACTACCCTGTGGTTCTGAAACTTGGCGTATTCCCCTCATTGTTTTAGAATAAAGTGATGCCTCCTCCCGAAGAAAGCGTTTTATCAGCAAGATTACAATAGAGATTGAAAGAGAACGTCTAAACAAAATAGCCAAAGGTGAGCTAGGAAGAACTCTCACACTGACCAGAACCACTTATCGGCTTCCAAGAATTTGACTTTTTCTTCTAGACAATGTATCAGATATTTTTAAACTATTAACTATGTTTCAATTACAATGTATGTGACTCTGCATTCTCACACCCATCAACAAGATTAGACTTGGTGAGTATTATGGTTGTTTGTACAATGGCAAAGGAGCCCAGACAGCACCTGGCAACATGGACGTGTGAAAATCGCACCGACAAACAAGCTTGGACAAGGTGAGTTTTATGTTTGTTTTCACAATAAAAAAGGAGTCCACAATATGAATGTGTGAAGATTAGTATCTTTAAATTTGGAAGAAGTGTGAAGCCTATCTTCCCAAAACTCATCAGTTCAGCTTATCTTCACTCCCAAATAGGTAGATGTTTGATTGACATACTTCAGCTTATCTTCACTCCCAATGAACTAAACCCATCAGATGCTTGATGCATATCGACATGTCACTAGGTGAGGGGACATAGAAACACAGCTAACCTCGTTTAATGCTTGTCCGTTTCGTATCTTCCTTAAAACTTTTTGTATTATATTTATCTGCTTTGAACATGCATTTGACAATGTTTGATACATAGGATTACACCTAATGAATACTAAAAAATGTGTCTCGCGTTGATAGTGCAGACCAGCATACCATATTAATATTTATCCAACTTCACTTAATGCTGTTGTCATTCACTTTCGATCGATTAGATTACACTCAACCATATTAAGAAAGAAAAAGAAATTAAAATCTTGTTCATGGTACTCATTGATAGAAAAAGAAACACTTGTCGATATCTAATTTAGACAGAACGTGTTTATATAATAAACACAAAGAAATTATTATATTCCCAACAAGTCTATACGCTTTTCCTATAAAAATAACTTTCATAGACTAATTCACGATATGTGTGTCACACGTCTGAGGCACATTCAGATTATGAAATCTATATAGACACATTCAGATTATGAAATATAATCTAGTCTGAGGCACATTCAGATTATGAAATATAATAAACACAAAGAAATTATTATATTTCCAACAAGTCCATACACTTTGCCTATAAAAATAACTTTCGTGGATTAATTCATGATATGGGTGTAACACGTCTGAGGCACATTCAGATTATGAAATCTAGTCATTTGTTGATTTATTAATAGAAGTACTGAGAAGTAACTTACTATATTACCATCGTCGGATGAATCATTCTAGTAGTAACGACTTGAGGCCTAATATGTTCATCATGATAGGTGATTAAGAAGATCATAAAGGGTGTACAAGATCATGATTTCATTGAAAAGGTTGGATTGAGTGATCTATGAAGGGAGCTGAAGGAAACTGGGAATTTCTTTCTTGTTTTAGCCTAATGGCTGCTAAAGACAAGATTCCAATCTCGAATGTGCCCAAGCATGAGACAAACTAAACTATTCGGGGGTTTTAGACAATCCACAAAATCCACATAGTAATTGAAGAAAATACTAGAAAGTTTGCATTTTTTTTGGTGACTTAGGTGTCCGAGTTTTATCCGACTAATCTTGAGGAGTGGCAGCATTTCAACTGGTTCGCCACCAGAGTAAATTCGGATACGGTCATAGCTTATAGGCCAAACATTCGGGATGCGAATCTCTTTCTTGTGGACCTCCCTTTATGATGTGCGGACAACACCCCAGAGAGACTACAAAGAGCACCATAACTTTATTTTTGTTTGTACAAAGGTGTGACAAGAGTTCTTTTTCAACAGAAGCATTCTTCATTTAATTACCTGAGCAGTTCCAGGTATCGGCCAGAGAAAGTAAAACAGCAGCATTAGTACAGTTTACAACAGAGGAGGATGAAATCTTGGAGGTACGTGAGTTAGAAACCATTGTGAGAACCAAAGAAATGGCCGAGTCGACTTTCTAGTTTTTTACTTTTTACACCTTATCTCGAGGGAAACAGATATTCCTAAACCTGAATGTTGAAATATAAACATCTTAGTCAAAGAGCAACGGTTGGCTACACTACAAGCAATTCCTACAAACTGTGTTTTTATTTTCAACAATGACAGTATAAATCATGACACTACTAACGAACTACTTTCACCATTTTCATGCCCACGAAATTTCTTTTCAAAGCCTGCTACATAATCTTCCATGCATGACTTGTAAGTTTGCATGCCGGGAACCTTTGTGGCCAATTCCAACCCAATATTCATCCACTTCTTTGCCACATCAATTTGTCCCAGCCTTACGGGAAGAGCAGCTCGATTCCATGCTGTCATGGCAAGCCATTTCGCTTCTTCTAGGGGATAGTCTCCTTCCTTCAAACCTACCATAATCCGATATGCTTGCCTATATATTTCGATCACTGAATCATCGTCTATGTCACCTCTATGGATAGTTGCTACAGAAATTAGTTTTCTGAGAATGAGAGCTACACTTTGGTAATCTGGTGAAGGGGATGCAAGCAGGGACGAGAGACAGGTTCGTAGGGTGAAAGTGGCCACTTCAGGGTTGGATCTTGGTCCTTCAGAAGCATCAAAGCCTATCTGAAGTAAATGTTGGGGATTGCAAGATTTTGAGCTTGCTAAGTTTTTAATCAGGATGAGTTGTTGTGCACCCTTGTCACTGAACCTTGAGTACAGATCATAGGCACTCAAAGTGTATATAAGGAAGATATTGGGATCCATGGCTGCAATTTGACCCTCATCTTTTCCACTACTACCTGAGCTTGATATTAATATCTGCATCCAGGCAATGGAAAAGCATTGACAAAGGCACAAAGCCACATGATATTGCGGAAAAAAAATGTAAGTTTGCAATCCTAGTTGAACGTGAGCCGTATCTGTACTAGACAGAATTAGGTTAAATGCTAGAATGCAAAAGAAAAAGAGGAAGAAAACAAAGTAATAAATGAAAAATAAATAAATAAATAAATAAAATAAAATAAAAAATGATCAACACCTTGATGGTTACCTTTCTTGCCCGGTCTAACAGTTCAATGGCTTCCTTGGTTTCAGTTTCCGGCAACGTAGCTTTTCTAAGCCTCTCATCAGCAATGATGGCAGATACAGACATTACTAATGACTTACCAACCATCGTACTATTTTCCTTTGCTTCGCCATCACTGACAATTCCATAAAATTCTGATGCTAATCTAAAGAATTCTGCACATAATTTGTATTTTTTCTCCTTCCCATTTCTAACTCCAAAATTCCATGCATTCACTGCAAACCAATTCCTTTCTCGTCTTCCGACTTCACCTTTCCCAAAAAAGAGTTCAGGTCCAAGTTCAGATAGCCGTTGATAAGCTCTATTCAAGTGCTTGAGGATATCAGAATCGTTACTGGAATCTTGAATTAGAATTGTAACTAAAGTGCGGAAAACTACAACTTCATTGGTTGGCATTGGTTTCCCTGAGGAGTAGAAATTCAAGAGATGGGATAGAGAGGCAGTAGCAGCAGAAAGAGAACTGCAAGCAACAGCTTCATGGGCTGAGAGGGAAAGGAAATCAGGGGTGAAGTCAAGACAACTTGACATTGCTTGCACCTGAGCAATAGCACTGTTGTGGTCCTTCGTTTGCAAGTAGATCTTGAACTATAAGTATCAAGAAACACGTCAGCAGTAAGAAGATCAATACATATGCAGTCCTGTATTCGATTAAGAGCCTATGAGAGAGCTTTTAATAAAAGATTTAACAGATTTTGATAAAAGTTGACGAAATGTGTGGTTGAAAAGTCGATAAAGCTGTGGATCATATGAAATTTGTGGTTAAAATTGAAGTCTGACCAATTAAAAAGTTGACAAAGTTTCATCAAACAAGGTCTAAATATGCAGAAACTGAGCTCAAGCTTACTTTCATTATAGAGATTAAGAACCATACCTTGAGAAAGGCACTGGCAATATTGGGTTCCAGCTGCAGAAATTGAAATCATGAAATATAGTTAATATATGAAGTTGGAAAATTTTTGAAGTTGACGTGAATGAAAACTTACCTGAAGTTATTTCTTAGTTACGTACCTTTTCAGCCTCATTGATATACTCTTCAGCTCTATCTAGCTGGGAGAGGCCAAGGTGACAGAGGCAGAGCACTCTGAATCCCTTCGCCCTGAAAATTCTGTTCTCTATGTTGTGAGGGCCATAAAGAAGAGACTTCTCAAACATCTCAGCACTTATCTGATATTCTTTTGCTCGGAAATGTTCTGCAGCACTGAAAGACGTTGATATAATTATTAGAAGTATTTCTTTTGTAGTAACTGCAAGCCTTATGACCTACTCAATGTTGCCGTTTTCTATCAGATAATGCTATCTTGAAATATGTTAACTAACATGGACGTTATCATTCTGCTTGGCTCGGCATGAAAACCACATGCACATGATGCTTTTGAACATCGTGTTTGCACAAGAACCACACCTTAAAAAGTAATAAACGTGAATGAAGAGCTCAAATGAAGGGTGAGCAAGCTTGTTTAAATACAGAAGGTATGTACTTATAGGGAAGGTAAGTGAAATAGAGAAGGATAAGCAATTCCAATGATCTCAAAATAAGCTGCACATTTAGAACTTTGTGGTTGGTCAACCATTTAAGACAAAAGTTTCAATTCAAGGCTATTCACAGGTCAAGGCTGCATTCACACCCTACTGAAAATGTTCAACCCTGCAAGAGAACTTCTTTACCTGACAATTGTTATTTTAGCAAAATTGTATGATATTTATTGCTCGTGTTGGGATATAGAAATGAACAAAAATGCGATCAAGCAAGATAACTTTTATCCTAATAAGCAATTGCATATCATTTTATGCAATAGAAGTTTAAAAAATTCTTTTATAAAGTCAACCCATACATTCAAATTTCAAACATACTCCTCCTCTGGGAGAAAATATAAAAAAGGCCAATCGGTTATTACTGCGATAGTTTCAACGAGGATATGATCTACTAGTTTACCAGTTCCAAAGAAGAGCATGCATTGTCGTCCTCTCCTTGGCAGCCGCATCTCCACTAAAAAGCTCCACCACCCTCTCGTCAGAAACTAACTCAGTCACGACCTTTGCCCTCACATTCGCACCCTCAGTCCCACCTGGACCATCCCCAACGACCCTATTCACGACCCTGATGGCTACACCAGGGCTAACACGACACCGTCCCAATAGCCCCAAAAACACTCCCTTAACAGTCTCTGCCCCAGCCGTGCCCACAGCCTGGAAATACGACTCCACAGCTGATACCCAAACTCCTTCCGGTATCCCGTTATTGACGACCATGCCCCTCAGCTCCTTCTCCGCTTCCTTGTACCTCCCCATTCCCAACCATGCCTTCATTGCTAACACACTCAAACTGGGATGGTGGTCTGCACCACCAACACCTTCTCTCAAAACCTTCACACACTTCAAAACATTCTCAAATTCATCACTTTGCAAATGTGCCGCTGCCATAAATCTCAAAATCTTCAACCTCAACTCCTTCAAATGTAATGTCTCCTCTGTCTTCTTCACTATTCTTAATCCTTTTTCACATAATTCTAGGGCTTCACACATCAATTTCAATGCTTCATTCAATCCAGAAACCTCGTCATTGGACAACAATATTTTTCCGAACATCAAATACTGATTAGCTAGAGCTTTGTAATTTTCTGAAGTTCCAAACAAAACATTTTTGGATCGATTTAACAATGCGATTGATAAATTCCGGTCAGAAACTTCCCAAGCGGTTCGAGATCGAGCCAGATTGAGATCCAGGAGCAGTTTTCGTTCATCATTATCGGAGATTGAATTAATCTCAACTTTTGAGATAAGATCAGCAGCCTTCTCGAAGCAATTGTTCGCGAAATCAAAATTTTTGAGGTCGTGCCATATAAGACCTGTCTTGTAGAAGAATAAACCGGCTTTAATCGCCGGAGAAGGTATCCCTGCGACATCAGCAGACAGGAAGAGAAAATCGGCGGCGATTTGCCGGAGCTTGGCATGTTCTTCGGAGAGTCTGTGAACTCCGCTAGAATTGGAGGTATAGGCAGCGTTGGAAAGGTCAACACAGGTATTCCAGAGGCGGTAGCTGAGTTTCCAGAGGAGGAGTTTAGTAGAGTTGGGGAAAGGAGAGAGTTGACTCAGCTCAGCAAGGACGAGTCGGAGCTCGGAAGAGAACGAATCTGCCAAGGGAAGTGAAGCAGAGTGTCGTTCGAGGGATTTAATTGAGGCTTCAATTTGGGAGAGAGCATGAGAGTAGTTGGAGGAATCGGCGGCGCTGGCGGTGGAGCTTTGGCGGAAGTCTGGCGTGGAAATTTCGGCGATTCTCATTTCAGTAAGAATATTTATGGCGGGAAATGGTAATAGATGAACTGGAGATTTTGAAAAGGGCGATTCTTATACCTGAAATAAAAATAAATAAATAAATAATTGAAAAACTAATCTTTTAAAGTTTTTCATTTTTTCCCAAAAAAGGCTTTTTTTTTGTGGGGGGTGGGGGTGGGGATTTAAATTAGGATCCGTTTGATTGCAATAATGAAATTAGTGTGGGAAAAAAATGAATTTCGGAGAATCGAATTGCCTAAAACTTGTTTTATTAAGAATTGTCAATTAAATGTGTTTGATTAATATAATTTTCTCCTGAAAAATGTTTAAATTTTCTATTTTTTGGTGCTTGTTTAACTTTGTTTTCATGAAAATTGTCAATTAAAGGAATATAATTTATTACAATTGTTGTTCAAATTGTCAAAAAAAAAAGGTGTAAAACAAATTTTCACCAAAAATCAAAGGATTGGTTTTGCACCAAATCAAGGAAAAAGATCAATTCCAGGAAAAATTCTTGTAATCAAACAAGTTAAAAAGTGAAAAATAAAAAAATATTCCATTTTCCCTGGCTTGTATCAAACAGGCCTTAGTATATCTCTTTTGTATAATCTTTTATCTTGCCCTAATTGTAACTATACGATTATTTGCTCTTCAATTCAAACTGTGGAAACATGTAAAGAAATTGACGATATGACCCCATCCCCGATGAACTGTACATATGACTAAAATATAACACGCTTTTATTGAGAAATTTGATTAAAATGGATAAAAAGAATGGTTTGTACAATTAATATGTAATTAATGATGAAATGTATGAACGTTTTTTACGATAATAATGAAATGTAATGACATTATATGCTAATTATCCTTTTAATAACTTATTTGGGCTTGTTTGCATTTTTTTCAAAAATTTGAAATTATGATTACAATTAGTTCTTTCTTTTTATTTTTGTTTTATTTAAATTGAAAAGTATATTCGTCATTTCTTAGCTTTTAATTGAGAAAATTGATAAAAACTTCCCTTTTTTTTTTTGAAGTATTATTTTGAATTGGCAGGTAGTCATATCACAGAACAATTTATCTTGTTTTCAAATCATGGATATTTCGTAGACTCATAAGAGTATGCATCAAACTAATCGAATATAAGAAGTACTAAGATGAATCCATTGCACCGCACGAAAGAATAACAAAAAATTCCATTCACGGTAAACATACTTTCATTTAATATCAATTTGTACTTCAAATTTATTCGATCAAGTAATTATACAATAATTTAATTTTAATCAGATAACTACACTAAGAAAATGTCAAACGAACATAATGTTTGATACAAAGGATGACACCACACTCACAATCAAGGCGTGGGTCCCGCGCGAATAAAATAATACCGACCTCCCCATGTGTGTGCTATGTCAACCGTTGTGTCAACTCCTATGTTCGTGTAGCACGACCCACTACACTATGATTTGATTTCAATCAAGATAATTTTGTCCAATTTCACCGACATGTATAATATGACAATCGATAAATAGTGCACAGTTTCACCTACAAAAAAGGCAAAACACGACTCTCTTTTCCTTATTATCTGGGACTTCAATAGAAGATTCCCAGATTTCATTGTAAGCATTATCAATTTGGGGGAAAAATGACATTTTTCCTTCAAATAAAGCAAGAAAGAGAGGGATCAATCCGATGGATCAACTCTGCCAATGGGTTCACACTGACAATAGGAGTGGACAAATTTCTTGTCTAATCGATCCAAACATTCAAACGAACCGAATTTGATCGATTTGGAGGAATGTTGGTTTGATTACTTAAATCTCAAGGGTTGGGTTTAAAATATATGTTGAAGGGAAAAATCCCCTTCAACCACCACTCCCACCAAACCGACCAAAATTGACTTGGATTGGTTTAAGTCAATTTATTCATCGTGTCGATGAATTTTGGGTTGGAATTTCACCCAAGCCGAACTGACGATTTGTTTATTCGGTTGAATGGGAATCCAACACAAATTGACCTTTGCTCACCCCTATCTTTCGGGGATAAATAAATTTATATATGTTGATAACTTATTTTTCTTTTATTAAAATGTAAAAGAACTTTTTAAAAATAACTTTACTGGTTCCTATCAAAATAATTATTGAAATGAAAAGTAACGTCACATTAATTAATTAAATTGTGAGGTGCCTGTAATTATCTTGTAACTACCAATCATCCAACAAAAAATTGAAAGATGAATAATCTAGTGGTGCAAATGATAGGAGTGATGTAGTTTCAGCATTGCTAACTGCCGTAGTGTGAGTGTTGATTCCTGAGATATGGAATTGAATTCTTTGTGAACACCAGTGTACAGGCAAACTCTTGTTCCTTGACCTGTTAGGGCACATTCCGTAATTTACCTCCTTCACGATACTCCAGGAACCGGGCGGTGAAAACTCTCAAAGTTGGGATTCAACCTTTTTAAAAAATTGAAAGATGAATTAAACCATGGAAATCAGTGATATAAAGTTCACATAGAGAAATCAGAAAAGTACGTTCTCAATCAGTGATAATAAGTTCTCAAACCAAAACAGTGTGCAATTATAAAGAGGAATCACGTGCTCATCTAGGACCTTCTATATATTTCCAATATTACAGTTCAAGGACAACTTTTTTGGGCATTCGTTCAATCTAGAATCATAAGCATGCTCAATCCTGCAATAACATACAGGGGCGGACCTACTTGGGGCCCAGTGGGGTCGGCCGCCCCAATTGACTTTTAGATTTTCAATTTTTCTCTAGTTATTTTAGGTTTTCAGATTTTTTTTCCCTGATGTTTTTTGGTTTCACCCACTGAAATTCCATCCTTAGTCCGCCCCTAATAACATATATATGTTGTAACTTATATAAGAAATATTAAACATAACATAACATCAAGAATAGTTGAATAAGCTTCTACCATTAATCAGATTAACAGTGCATTAAAAAAATAATTACATATTTTAATTGAAAAAGTGGGGCAAAGGCTATTGTGGAAAAGTGGTTGAATAACCCGGCAATTTACCACCATTTTTTTCCGGGATGATGAGTCTCCGTCAGCTGTAAGGGGAAAATAAAGCAAGCAGCGGAAGGCGCTAAAATGGAAGCCTAAAACCTTAGCTGAAGGGTTGAGAATCTATGCGCACGATTAAATTTGTGGTTGAAAATTTCGAGATTACTTAGTTCCATTTTGTAATCTGAGGACCAACTTGTAGTTCAGTCAAAAGATTGGAGACCAACAATGCAGTTGTTCTTAAATCTTAATTTACTAAAAATAAGAATTTCAGTATATTTTGATAAATATTGATAAAATGAGTTATTGAAAAGTCGATCAAATTTGTTGATTTCATGAAATTTAATTATTGACATAAGCTTTTTACCAATTTTTTTAACTAAATCAAACAGGAGCTAAGCCATCCAACTTGAATTGTCTCGCATCTCACTTAATTTCAATTGATTTTTATTATTTGCCTCTTTTCGTCATCGTCTCAATTTTGTTTGGACAATAAAAATTTCATTCAACCTACTTTTTGAGGTAAATACAATTCCTAATCAAGCATTGAAAGCAAATTTTGAAATATATGCTACCCGAATATCAAATGACAATTTATTTTTAACTTTTGAAACCCTGATTTGATTAGACGTCATATTTGCCTAAGAGGAAAGAGTACTTTTGATATGCAAGTTAAAAAGGAGGCTATTTTTAAGAAAATTATGATTCGGGGCTAATTTTTATTTCCCTATCCAGGTTGGTCCTTCAGAAATTTCCTGTACGGTTGGTTTTGGGCACCTAACCACCCCAAGAGTTAAAAAGAGAAGAACTACGTTGAAATCAAATTAGACGAATCTGTGTGAAAAAATAAGTACTAGGATCTTAACGGTTTAAAATGGCGAAAATAAAACATGTAACGCATGACAAGCATATAATATAACGAAGATGAAATGAAGGAGATGGGGAAGAAAGACTCTTTTAGGTCACATTATATTACATTCTTATTCCTACATTTGTTTGGGGAGGAACCCTACAAAGCCAGCACAACCGTGAGCAAAGCACCAATCAGCAAAGGTTCGGTGGAGTTATAGTCTACTTATCTCAAGTTGCCAAGTACCATTCTATTCAAGCAGTGGCAGCATCCTCTCTTCACTTTCGTCAACTCAATCAGCAGATTGTAAAGGATGTAAGGTCACCAGATCAATTACTTGCACCATTTCCCCATGCGCCGTCCCATTCACTGTTTGGTGCAGCCTTGGGTCCCTCAATGTAGTTTTGGCTTGCATGGGGATTGTGAGGTCCAGGAAGCCCATCCATGCCAGGGAATTGAACGTTCTCGGATTTTGTTTTGATTCCTAATAGTCTCAGCACAAATCTAGCAAGCTCTCCATACAATAACCCGGACCGATCAAACAGCTGCAAACAAAACATTCATGGTAAGCATGTGAAACAGAATAGCAAGTTCCTGAAGACAAAGTTGTAGCTTCTCATTCATCAGATAGTTGGATTTTGGACATGAACGACATATATTAGACGATATAGAATCCAAGAAACTACCTGAAGAAGGGCAGTCATGAACATATGGAACGCCTGTGTATTCTGATCTATCAAGATTGCAACCCGGCCAAAGAAATTTACTACACCGTGCATCTATAAATAATTATAAACAAACATGCTCAAGTGTACCACGGATAAGTGAAGGTTTAAATGAAACTGACATTAAAAAAAATTCAAAAGATAAAAGGAATAAAGCAATTCATCAATGCTCCATCTGAAGACTATCAATCTATATTTTCTTCCTGCAATGAGAAAGGGATCCTGCTAGGAAATTAACAACCCCAATAACCTACAGTATTGGTTCTTAGTGCGAATTATTAACTTTTCTAGTACTCCTCTCCCAGGTTCCCCAAATGAGAGTAGTAAAAAATTTCTAATTTCAGTTGTTTAGCTCAGAAATGTTTCTCAACTATCATCCCCTCTCTTCTTTCCAGTTGCTCATTCGTTTATGCCTTGTATCAGTTTGGTTAGGACCTGGTTAGCCATGCAAGGCAAGGGCCTGCAATCCTCGAACAATATAGAAGCGTTGATAAAAAATGAGGGCTTCAAACAACGAAACTTTTGCTTCTCTGTTAAGCCCAAACAAGCTGACAGATACACATACTGTCTTGGCTTACCACTCGCATTAATGAAATCCAGAAACCTGGTGGAGAAGATGGAGCACCATATGGATTATTCGGATCCTGCTCACCATACGGACCACCCATGCCCATACCATAACCTCCCATAGGGCCTCCGAAGCCACCATTATACATTCCCCCACCATTCATGCCACCTCCATAAAGTCCGCCGTAACCGCCTCTATACATGTTGTTTCCATATAATCCACTGCCATATGACCCTCCAAATCCTCCAGATGCTCCATACATGCCAGACGAACCATACAAGCCAGATGAACCATACATGCCTGTTCCGTAACCAGAATTATAATTCAGGCCAGAACCATAACCTGAATAACATAAACCAAAAGGCAACCTTCCATCAGACATTATTTAAAGATATGCATTTATATAGACATTTTTGTGTTGGTGTGTGTTCTATGCCAAAAGAATTAAACAGGCTAACCAAAACTACATAAACTATGCCATCTCTAAAACTTTCATCATATTCCAAACAGTGTTGGAGGAAAAGGCTGAAAGCTGTGTCAACTTGTGGTTGAAGGGCCTTCCCAGTTTACAAATTGGTATCCGAAGATTGGAACACTCAATTATAAGATGGTATATGCCAATCACACTTAACATTACATGTCTCTCAGTTAATCTGGATAAGAAGGTTGATTTCACCTTTACATGTACTCTCTCTCTCTCTCTCTCTCTCTCTGCCATTTTCAAGGCCAAATTCATCATACTTGTCATAGCATTGCTCAAAATCATATAGACAAATTTGATATGTATACTTGAAAGACGCCTAACTAGCATGCAAAATTCGAGAGCTGCTACGCTGCCACTGTGACTGAGGTATGTAGCCCTTTCTTCAAGGAACATGGGAGGATGCTCTTTCTTTTCTTAGGACCCACTATTCCCCTCCATCGTCAAGAAAATCAAGAACCATCATTTTCCTCTTTTCTATTTATTTTTTCCTCTTTTTCAATTTTTTCCTTTTGAAGGTATTTTGGTACCGTTCTATGTTTTACATGTAGCATGGTCTATGTCATCAATTTTTGACGTGTATATGTCCACATTCATGCCATGTACTCTATTAAATGGAAAACTTGATCCGAGAATTTAAAAGTATACATATTTTTATTAGTATTTGCAAAGTGTAGAGAGAAGGCTAGCGGGTTAGAAGCGCATATATCGTTCAAAAGAAGGCCGTCCTACTCTTATTAACTCCACCCTCTCGAATCTTCCCACTTATTTTTTGTCATTGTTTTCTATTCTTGTTGCGAGTACAAATAGATTAGATAGGATTCAAAAGGAGTTTCTCTGGAGAGAAGAGAAAATTTCATTTTGTTAATTGGGGTGTAGTTTGTTCTCCCATAGCAGTTCTTGGATTGAGGAGTTTTGTATTGTTTAATAAAGCCTTTTTAGGCAAGTGATTGTGGAAATTCGGAGTGGATGGAAACATTTTTGGAGAGAAATTATAAGGGCAAAATATGGTGTCATGGAGGGGGTTGGTGCTCGGTTGAGGTTTGGTTCTTATGGGGTGAGTTTGTGCAGCTATATCTGACAAGGGTGGAGTGATTTTCAGGATAAATTGACTTTTGTGTTGGGGAATGATAATACTATCGGTTTTGAAAATTATTGTTGGTGTAGAGATCAACCGCTAAGAGTGGAATTTCCTTCTTTGTATTGTATTGCTTTGATGCTTTCTGCTATAGTGAATGATGTCTAAATTATACATAACAAGAGTCTCAACTGGAACATTGTTTTTGGGAGGGAATTGGAAATTTGATGATTATGCATTGTTTTTTACCTCTTTGTATGAGATGTACATATAGGTAGGAAAAGGTCATTGTAGTAAGTGGAGGTTGGCAGGGATGGTATTTTTCTTTTCGCACGTATTTTAGATCGTCATTAGAACTTGTGGATAGTTCGTTCTCCTGAAAGATGGTATAGTAATGTAAGTTGCCTCCACATATGGCATTTTTACTATGGATGGTTGTGAGGGGGTAGGTGTTAATGATAGATAATATTCGAATGAGAGGTTTTTATATTGTCGAGTGATGTTATATGGGTAAGAGGGATGGGGAGACAATTGACTGCTATGATGCACCGACAAATACGTGTCGGATATGCTGACACGTAATTTCTCAAAAAGATACCGACCCGACACGTCGTCAATACGTTGATTAAATTCTTTAAAATTTTTCATTTATATAGTATAAATTTAATTTTATACTAGATATTAATTTTTTTTTGTTCAAATCTTTTAAGTATGAGTACCTATTTGTTATTTAATAATAAATTTAAGTTAAAAATATATAATATTTTTAATAAAAAAGAAAAATGCTTATGATAAGTATCCAAAAAGTGTCAGTATCGACATGTATCCGACACGTGTTGGATATGGATATGCTACTCCAGTTGAAGTGTCCGTACTACAGAGATTGACTACTTGTTCCTTCATTGTGAACAATATTTTGATTTCTCAACACATGGATTGGGCGTTGTTTAGGCGTATGGAAGATGTGTTAATGGCATGGTGGAGAAAGTTTCTTGATAAGGATAGCAAGCTTGTTTGGAAACTTATTCCGAACTGCATTGTATGGTGTGAGAGAGAAAGAAACCGTCGTTATTTTGAAGATCAAACAAGGAAAATAGAGCAAATTAGAAAATTGTTTTATCTAACATTATATATTTGGTTTAATACTGCGGTTACTAATCATATAGAATTGCTGCCTAATTTCATGTTTTTTCTTGTTTAAATTGATAATACACTTCCTGTGAATTATTTTTTGATTAATAAAATATTTGATTACCTATCAAAAAATTTAGCTCGAACAACTCAAAGATTTACTCTTTCATTCTCAAGTCGGGAGCTCTAAATATTAACCCAAGAATTTAATAACTCAAATGATACAGTTGGTGACTAAGCACATACAAGTAAAATATAATTCATATAAAAAGTGCTTAAATTACAAATTGATAGACATCTGGGAATGTTTCTTGAAGATGAATGACTTTACGTGATTTGTACAAGTTTAGAATGTGTTTTTATGAGTTCTATGGCAAGTAGCTTTTATATGCCATAAAAGATCAGAAGCCTTTCTTTGCTTGGATACTATGATATTAATTGTTTTCGTTACTGTTTCTATCAATTTTTTATAGTACACCACCTCATACACAGATATGTCTTTTATATTTTGAAAGAGATCCAAAGTATTTTCCCAATGTTTTCAAAAATGGGGAAACAGAAACATATTTTGTTCCTTAGTTTTTTTCTTTGTATCTATTTGTGTTGGGGGAGAGGGATTTGAAATTCCAAAAAATCATATGTATACAAAATTCAGCCGAGAGACCTACATTACAGTGAAAAATAAATTCATGCATAATTTTACAACTTCAAAAGTATCCATCTATTGCATATATAACTGTGGATACCTCCATAACTGCTGCCATAAGTCTGCTGTTCCCATGGCCTAGTAGGAACAGGCCTCCCAACTGTGCTTCTGTTTACAATGGTATTCCTATCACCTGTTGAAACAACTTCACCGGGTTTTGCAGTTCCAGAAGCCTCCACTGCATCACTCGTGCTACCACCAGAAGGCGGTTTAAAAGGTGCAGCACCAGAAGAGGGCCCAGCTCTTTCCCATGGTTTCTGGGGAGGGCTACCACCTACCATAATAGATACCAATAATTAATAGATGGTTAACGAAAGGAAAATTTACATATGGAGTATGATAATTCAACACATCAAACCACCTCTTGATGAGGTCAATGATTTTCCCATCTGCACTCAAATGCATTAAAGACATGATCAAACATGCCTAGAACAAAAGTGAGTTTACAGACAAACAGATATCATCATGAAACATTCATGCCTTCTCCATTGGCAAAACTAAGAGAAGTCAGTCAATGAATCTTTGTGGCTTTTCTTCCCCAAAAATTCTCTATACATGTTCCTATGAAGAAAAAATGAAAAAAATGCATTCTGTCACGTGGCTGTTTTGACTATCCTATGTTTTTTCCACTTTCAGATATATACCTTCCGCTAATAAAAATGAGAAGGTGATTATCTGCATTCTAACTAAACATTTAATTTTGGGAGGTGTAAGCCCTTGAAAACACAGAGATTTATTCAAAGTTCAGATTTAATTCTTTAAGAGTTTTACATTTGGGATAAGATCCACTCATTGAGCAGCATGAGAAACATATGGAACAGTTTGATAGATGTTGGAGCACTTCACGCAGATGTTGATTGTACAAGTCCTACGGGAGTACAGAACATTGGAAAGCAGCTGCAAGAGACAGGAATCAGGGAAACTTCTTCTCTATACCTTTACTAGCTAAAAGGGGTCCAATTATGATCAGCACCAACAATCCAATCAATTATATATCCTCTTACTTGAAATGGCGAAGTTGGATTTTCCATAGCACGATGACAAGGACAATTGAACAAATTGGATTTCTTCCAAATGTGGTGCTATTCAATACATGTAGCACTAATAATTTTATATGCTCCCAAATGAGAAAGACTGGAGTAGTTATATGCTTTACAAATAGACGAATTTACCAGATGCCTGTTAGCATATTTTTGCAAATGATAGCGTCAACAAAGCAACCTCTAGGAGGTGACAATTTAACCCAACCAATTCAAAAGATGTTAGCCAATTTTAATGATGTACTGAGGAAATGCATGGGATTAGTACCCATGAGAAAGAAAGATACCACAGTCCCTCACAGCCTAGGGATGGACCAGCCAACCAATTATAGTGAGACCTTATTCACATCCTCACTTCTGAAAGAGGATATTGATTATTGAGAGCCTGTTAAGATAGGTTGGCTTCAGTAATGATTAAATCAAACATAAGCCTTTATCCACCCCTAGTGTTATTCATATAAAAACAAGACGGGTCATGGTGGACATGCATCAAATTATAAACCTTAAACGATATTAAAGTGACAATAAATTTCTTCTAAGGACTGGCGTTCTCACAGATTCTCTACCCATGCGCCAAAGGACTGGCGCTATTTAAGATGTCGCACTTGCTCAAGGCCTAAATAGAAGTTAGAAATGTTGTCTTGGACCAAATACTGTTATAACAGTAGTTGGCAGTCAATGGTAAAATGACAGTATTTGAAATTGTGCATGGAAGGTTTCCTCCAAGATTGTTATGAATTCCTAGAAATGCACAAGTGAAAGATGTTGTTGCAACATCATAGGCATGTTACAGCAGCAGTATGAGGAAACTCAAAGCCTCCGGATGGATGTTGTAAGCCATTTCAGTTCATAGAGAGGATGGGTCAGGCATACAAGTTGAAATTCATCCAGTTATTCACATTCCACCACTGAAAAAGAAGAATGATATCATCATCAGAAGCAAACTAATGTCCTTGAGTTGAATGTAAATGATGACCTAGTTCCAATACCCAAGTTCTACTTGATCAAAGAATGGTTAAGCACTGTTTTAGTTCTTGGGATTTTTTCCATTATCTTAATTTTGAATTTCCTTAAAGTTGTAGAATGCTTTAATTGTCTAAATAAGTTGAATTAAAAATGTCTAGTCATTGATGTACAACTCAAGAGTCACGTGTAATTATAAATTGAAGCCACATAGATGAGGCAGATTTGAGGATTAATAAATAAGTGACGTGTAAAGTGTGGATAACTGTCTAAATCATTTATAAATAAAACTTGTGATGGATAAAAACAAGATACTGAATATCAGCATTCAAGCTGACATTTGAATTTGGGAGGTTTTATACCCTCGAAGAGCCAGATCTTTGCAACTTTCGCAACTAAATCTTTAAAGACTTGCAGATGATATAATTCTCTTACACTGAAAAATGACATTCCAGTAAAACTTGACCATTGGTGTGCCATTATGTACCAAGGAACCCAAAATAGCAAGAAATTCATCATTTACCCAAAGTGTACCAAGCTGAAGAAGGAGATCGGATATTTCCAAAAGCCTTGCGATCAAACTAACTATCAATTTTTCCCAAAATCATATATCACAAACCCTACTTACAGCCGTAGGTACAGATTAACTAATAATGAAAATGATAAAGGAATTAAACGAACCACGATACTGATTAATAGAAACAAATACATATGCAAATTGAATTTCATCTGTACCGACCTGATGATTGCTGGGCTTTGTTGTCCATGGCAGAGGAGGAGGAGAGAGAGAGGTGGCAATTCCAAATTGTAGTTTATCTCTCTTGAAACGCCCAAGAAAATCCGCTTGTATTTTGAGGGTGTTTGATTCCATTTTTTCTAAAAGACTCCTTTCTCATTTTTTTTCTAAACAACATATCCTTCAATAAAATATATTATACAAGAATTAAAAAAATTCTTTTTTTTAATCATATATTCTTCCTCAATCTACTATTCTAAAATATAATTTTTAAAAAAGAAAGGTGCTCAAACACACCCTTTATTTTTATTTTGTACTGCAATTGATTACGATACTTATGTCATCAACTATTATGTATTACACCATGCTACATGTACAATCGAAATTGACAACCACACCTATAGGAGGGATAAAAAATCGTGAACCCCCTTCTGAGTAGATTATCAACCCTAAATGTACAACTAGTAAAACTAAAATTTCTCTAAATCGAAGCATTCATGTTCTTAGCTAATCAAGATGTATACTTTAACATTAAATGATCACTTCACACTCGTAAAGTGTCAAGATGAATTGATACAATGAAATGTATTTTACCAAGAATGAGAAATTTTATCCTAATCAAAATTTAAAATAAAAAATGAAGTCATCCTTTGATTTATTTTGAAGTAAGAGAAATCATTATTAGATAATTTTATTATTTCAATCTAGCATCACATAAATGTCTTGTTGCCGTTTAATGTTCAAATGAATATTTTTCCATTAGCTGACAATATTGGTGCCACAATTTTCAATAGTTGAAGACATGGATATAACAAATGGTAGATTGGAGGACATGAATACCACACTTCGAAATTGTTGGGGAGAATTATAATGCGATTATAATGAAAAGTGAAAACGAGGAGTAACGAATTCCATTAAATATATGTGGATAATTGTAAAATGTGTAATTAGAATTAATGTTTGCCTTTGATTTCAAATTATAGTTCAACTATAATTTTATCTAATCAAACACTAAATAAAGGTTTGTATGCTTGTTGAACTATACTGTTTTCTTATTTAGAAGCCCTTGTTTGATCTCAATTTTTCAAAAACTCATATATAATCACACATTTTCTCAGTAAAATAATTTTACACGTAAATATAAAAAAATTATTTAGTCCTTATTTGTCTATCATTATTCAATGAAAATGAGTTTTGGAATAGTATGTTTAAAAAAAATGTGTGGTTAAAGGGTATAAAAAAAAATTGAATTTATGTGCAAAATATTTTATTACGAGAACCTGTGATTGGAAAATGAATTTGAGAAAAAAAAAGTTTTGAAATAATCATAGACAAACATAGTCTTATTTTTAATCATGCATTCTTATTAAAAAAAATCACTATTATAAAATATATTCTTCGAAAAAATGAAGCTCAAACAAGTGAACAACATCATTTTCCGATGAACTCCTCGCCTGGGATGACCGAAGGATATTCTAATTCAAGCTCTGAAGCAAGGCAAATTCTTTTCTCTAGCTCCCAATCATGTCTTCCTGAATAAAGATTCATTCAGTCTTTTTGTAGTTTGGAATAAAAAGTTCCGCTCAAAAGTAAGAGTCCGTTTAATTGCAAGAATATAATTTTGATGGAAAGAAAACAAATTTCAGAGAATTGAATTGGTTTAAACTTGTTTTATTAGGAATTGTCAATTAAATGTGTTTGATTAGTATAATTTTTCACCTAAAAAATATTGAAATTTTGGATCTTTTAAGGTATGTTTGATTACATTTATTTTCCATGAAAAATATCAGTTTTCCATCCAAATATCTAATTTTTCTTGTTTTTAAGGGAACAATTTTCTTTGTGTAGAGGTGGTTTTTATTTTTTACAAAAAATGAAAAATATTTTCTTTTTTGGTAATATTTTTTATACCAATCAAACACACTCTTAGTGTTCATTTGATTATGTTTTCTATGAAAATTTTGAATTAAAGGGATAAAATTTGTTATAATTGGGGATAGAATTTATTTCAATTATAAAAAAAAAAAAAAAAAGGGAAAATCATATATAATCCACCACGAAAAAATTTCTGATGATTTACCAATGGTTTGGAGCGTCACTATTGATAAAATTCGTGACAGTTCGCAACAGTATTTTACGCCACAAAAAAAATTATCACTTTTTAATTAATATTTGCAACATTATTTTGTGATGCGTTATTGCTGTCATAAAAATCATAATTGCAACGGGAACGTTGCTATTGCAAATGCTAAACAAAGAAATTAGAAATCACTGATACACTTTTTGCTATTTATGCTAAAAGTTCATTACCAAAAATGTAATTCATTTTCCATTTTTGATAAAAATAATAATAAATCAATAATTAGTATTCACCTTTTTCTATGGTACCTGAGCAAAGAAACTCCGTCAAAATTTATTGAAAAATCGAACAAAAATATATTAATAAATAAGTCAAATCAAAGAAAATAACGCCCGTTTGATTGTGTAAAATTTTTCATTGAAAATGAAAAATCAAATCCATTTTTCATCTTTGCCCTGCTTGATACCTTTTTTTTTTCCAGAGAGTCCATATTCTAGCTTGTCTTGGGAAGAAGCAAATTCCAGCTTTTCAAGGATGGTGAGAATTCCAATTCCGGTTTACTGACAATTTTTTATTTATTTTTCTTTTTTTTTCAATGAAAACTAATTGTAAGAATTATTGTAAAAGAAAATATTTTCATTTACTTGACAATTTTTATGTAAAACAAAGCCAAACGAGCACTAAAAGATAAATGATTTTCTAGATTTTTTTATTTTTTATTTTTTTGGCTATAGAAACAAATTTCATTTCCAATATCAGTAAATTTCATCCATTTAATTGATAATTTTTATGTAAAATAAAGCCAAACGAACATCAAAAAATATTTTTATTTCAACATTTTTCACGTAAAAAATTATACCAATCAAAAACAGTAATTTACAGTCCCAGAAAAATAATTTCTAGACAATTCAATTCCCTAAAATTCGTTTCCAATTCAACTCAATTTTTGTAATCAAACGAACTCTAATAATATTTTTACAAATTATCATTACATTCCGTCGCGAGGTCAAAAAAAGGTCTATTACATAAACCAGATCGAACAAGGCACTGATAGTGCCATTTAACATTAAGTACGTAAATTTAATCCATCATGAAATCTACGAAGGCCACAAAATAAACCACTGTCAATCTTCTTATTTGTCAATTTCAGGCCGAAAAACCTGAAAATAGACAATTACATCAATGAAGACAACAATAAATAAACATTAACGACAGAATGAAATCATCGAGAGTTTAAGTACCAGTAGGAAAACGAGTTAAAGTCGGTGTTTTGTTTAATGAGCACCTCTAACAATGTTCTAAATTATACTAAAATTATAATTTAGATTTTCAAAGTAGTCAAAAATTACTAAAATTGTGATATGTAAAAGAAATGCAAAGTGCACTTTTTGATAATAATAAAAAAAAAAAGAGTAAATTTATATCTATTTAGATCTACCAATAGGATTCACAAGAGGCAAAAAATTACCAATCCACTCGCACTCAATTATTTTAGATTTTTCAGTTAGAGCAGAATTTGAATTTATATTCATTAGACCATAAATGAGGATTCAAAAGTGAATTTAGAAATGTCAATTTGCACCACCATTTGATATGCTCTTATGGAATAAAAAAATTAATATCGTTAATTACAAAGTAGGTTCGAATTGATAGCATTGTTAGTGGCCGGTTAAAATAGGCGAGATGAGAAACATATCTCGAAGTTCAGATGCGGATTTGGGAAACAATTGTGCGACATGTACATAATAGTTTACGTAATGTTTTACACGCACATAGATGTGGTGATGTATAATTAAGTTAGAATTTTTTCAACCTAATAAATAAATTCTATCTTTTTGACACTTCGTATGTATGTAAAACATCATATACCTTCATTATGTACAAGTAGCATTATTTTTTGAACAAACTGCTAGTTTGAGTACCTATAAGGAAAAGGACGGAAAATCTAGGTACCATTTGTGTTTTTTTTTTCAAATCTTTATCACATTAGCCATATAAGATAACTTATTTTAATCACTCTATTTTGACATTTCAGATATATGTAAATCATTGTGTAAGTTCATTAGAACAAATTGACAGTTTAAGTACATATAAGAAAAAGGATTGAAAATTTAGGTGCCATCTGTGTTTTTTTTCAACCCTTTATCATATTAGTCATATAAGATAACAGGCATGTTTGAGCTACATTATTTTCTAAGAATGCGTTTTGAAATAGTAAATTAATGGATAATGAGTGGTTAAAAAATAAGAAAAAATTTTGAATTTGCGTTTAATATAATTTTATTGAAAAATGTGTGATTGAAAAAAAAAAGAGAAAAATGTATTTTTAAAAAGATGGGGATCAAACAAGGACAACTTATTTTAATTACTCTGTTTTTGACATTTCATATATATGTAAATCATCATCTAACTTCAGTATGTACGAGTTATATTATTCTTTGAACAAATTGCTAGTTTGAGTACCTAAAAGAAAAAGGATTGAAAATTTAGGTACCATTTGTGTTTTTTTAACCCTTTATCATATTAGTCATATAAGATAATTTATTTTAATCACTCTATTTTTGACATTTCATATATATATATAAATCATCACGTAACTTTATTATGTACGAGTAACATTATTTTTTGGACAAAATGCTAGTTTGAGAACTTATAACAAAAATGATTGAAAATTTAGGTACCATTTGTGTTTTTTTCAACCCTTTATCATATGAGTGGTATATATTTATATAAAATTATCATGTAACTTCATTGTGTATGAGTAATTTTATTCTTCAGACAAATTGCAAGTTTGAGGACCTATATGAAAAAAGGACTAAAAATTTAAGTACCATATGTGTTTTTTTCAACCCTTTATCATATTAGTTATATAAGATAACTTATCTTAATCACTCTGGAGTTCAGAAAATGTTAACCAATGAGACTTTTGGATTAAAGAAGACTTTCTTTTTAAGACATTCTATCAGATGAAAGAAGACCGAAGGCCTAATGCAAGTCTTCTTTCGTTAGGGGGGAAGAAAGGTTTAAGTGAAGTTCCCAGAGGCAAGAAAGGAGCTGTCTTGTTTGCCAACACGACGACAATTGAGCAAAAGCAACCTAGAGGGCTATTAGATCCCCTTCCTATTCAAGAGAGGCCTTGGGACAGTGTCTCAACGGACTTCATTACGTCTTTGCCAAAGTCCAAGAGGTATGACACTTTTCTTGTGGTGGGGGTATGACTAGTCTATGCTCGAGCAATTTAGGCAGAATTTGGCTTAGCAATAATGCAAGCAGGGTGAATTCTCTTTGAGTCCAATATCACTAGTACTAGAAATGCATCTCCTTCGCCTGCGCGAGAGACTTCTATGCCAGCCGGGAGTAACGGCTCTATTATGAAAGAAAGCGGCAAACAGGCTTACCTTTGCTAACTACTACGTTTTATATAGACTGGAAGCGTTAGAGATACTAAGGTATAGTACCGCTTTCCAACTTGATCTTATTTGGGAACTGTTTGCCAGTAATAGAATAGGCTATCACCCCTGAACCTAGCGGCGCAGAGCCAAGAAAGTTCATAGAATTAGAGGAAATCCTCTTCTTGGACAAAATGATCAAGGAATACTCGGAGACTGATAAGTGTATTTTCTACACTTGTTCGGGGCTCTAAACTATATAATTTTATTGTTCTTTTGTCAAAATATGATCTAAATTTTATTGTATTAATTTTCTTCGGTAAAACTCGTGCTTGGACGAAGAAGGAAAGGAAAGAAGCAAAAATTGGCGAAAAGTGACAAAATCCAAAACACGGGGATTAAATTGGCCATTGATGGAAGTTGGAGGCCAAGGCATACAAGTCAAAAAGTGGAGGATTTGAGATGCAATTATTGAGGAACTTGGCTGCAAATGACACAAAATCCATTTATCTGGCGGCCAATTACAGTGAATTGGGCGCTTGTGGGCCATTTTAATTATTGGGGGTCATTTTAAATGCTTCTCCAAATTTCAAGGACCAAAGCTGAAAATTTTCCTAGGTTTTACTATTAAAAACCATGCAGATCCTAGGGGGGAATTCGGCAGCCAATTGAGAAGAAAAACCTAGAGAACCAGAACGGCTAGAAGGGAGAAAAAGGAGAAGGCAAAACTGCCGGCTGCTTTGAGATTATATACAAACATAGGCAGATTTTTGGGGAAGAGATTGCACGCCAACTTGGAGGGAAGAGATATAGGAGCACACCGAAATTAAAAAGGAACGAGAACTGCCGGCTGCTGGAGGAGATTGTGGGGGCTGAATAGAATATATATCTTACGTAATTCAGCAGCAATTGGAGAAGCTTTGGGAGACAAAATTATATACATATACATACGAAAAATCGAGGCAATAGGAGAAGCGGCCTGGGAAATCTGGTCGGTATTTTTGGGAGAGAAATTCTGCCATTAAATGGATTGTTCGGCACAAACACGGAAGTAGATATATACATATACGCCTACAGATTCATAAGAGTTGTTGCCAGCTGGTTTCAGTATATATGTTTATATATTCATGCACATGCAAACAGTGGCCGAAAATTCTGAATCAAATCTGGAAAAAAATTGCAGCTGAATTGGAGTTTTCGGAAAGAATATTGGGCGGCTACTGTTGGAAATATAAGGTGGCAGCTTAGGAAATTATTGAGAGATACATACAATTAAAAGGGCAGTTGCTTGGAGATTGATTTACATACCAATTAGGAAACAAAGGTGACGGCTGAATTGGGCATAAAGTTGAGAAATAAACACGCAAATTGAAGGGAATTATGAAGAAATAGCACGGCCATGACAGATTCACTTAGGGAAAATTAATAATGCTCCGTCAATTGGTGATCTCTTTCCACTTTTATTTATTTAATTCTCGCATCATGTTTTGCTAATTCCTTTTCACGTATTGGATGATGACAAAATTGTTTAATTTTTAGTTTTAATTCGAGACCTATGTTTTTATGTTAATCATTGCGTTGTGATTCCAATAATATGCATAATTAGATTGTTTTAATGTTTGCGCATCATTAGGATAATAAGTTGCTTTTTCGTAGTGTTGGAAAATTCACGATAAGTAGAACACTATTGTTGGAACACATGGGCAATAAATATCAGGAATAGTATTTGTGGCGTGTGCGATCTTATATGAAAATTCTAATTGTCAATGCATGTTTGCCATATGAATTCGACTTAGGAATATGATCGTCTCGTGGTAATCATAGGTTTATTATATCTTGGAAAAGAATAATAAATAAATAAATAAACGGAATTATCGATCGTCGCAATAGCATAAATTGAGATAATTATTATTGGTTGAGAATTAGAACTAAGAATTAATCAATGGTGTCGGAAATCCAATACGTTTACACATTTGAATTTTTAAACCAAATTTAATTATTTTCACAAGTTTTAGTTATAAAAATTATTTAGCTATTCCCTCGATCGTCTTTTAGTTACAAATACGAATTAAATATATCAAATATACTAAAATTGATCCTTATTTCTTGTGGGACGATAACTCTCTCATCACGATTATTACTTGTACAACGAACCCGTACGCTTGCGGGAATTCGACGAACAGAGACACATTTACAAAAGCTTGGAATAGGAATCCACAAAGAAACGATCCAATTCAGACATATTCACAAAAGCCTTGGGTCGTGATCAGTTCCATATATTACTTAGCATGTTGGGCATTCTACTCTTTCGTGTGGGAAAAAGACTGCTTCTCAGGAAGGTACAAAGTAGGTTGTTGCTGAAAAAGAAAATTTAAGTACCGTATATGTTTTTTTCAACCCTTAATCATATATAAGATAACTTATTTTAATCACTCTGTTTTTGACATTTCATACATATGTAAATCATTATGTGATTTTATTATAGTATTATTATTTGGACAAATTGCTAGTTTGAGTACCTATAATAAAAAAGGACTAAAAATTTAGGTACCGTTTGTATTATTTCAACCCTTTATCATAGTAGTCATATTAGTGAGGACAATGAAACTCGGCCCTTTAACTCACGAGCTCGAGCTCGGCTCATTGCTTAGGACGAGCTCGTGGTCTCACAAGCCACGAGTTCGCGGGCCGAACCAAGTCGAGCCTGGATTGAGCCCTTGCTGGGCTCGGGCTCGTCAGCGGACGTTTGACATCCCTAGTCATACAAGATAAACTCTCTCTCTCTCTTTTAGTCATGTAACAAACATTACTCGTTGGACTTTCATAACAATCCATCTTTCTTGAATTTTTCATAAACAAATTATAAACAAATTCAAATTAATTGAATATTTAACGTGCAACATTATCAGGCATGGCAAATGTTTAAATTGAAGTTTTAGTGCGATAAGTTTATAAAAATAAAAAGATACTATTAAGTGATTATTTATTTATCAATAAAATAAAGTATTTTAAGGAAATTTATTTCCTCTTACTATATTCAAAACATTAGAGCCCGTTTGATTTGCATTTCATTTTTTAGTTTTGA
Organism: Olea europaea var. sylvestris; assembly: GCF_002742605.1. Classification (NCBI taxonomy): domain Eukaryota; kingdom Viridiplantae; phylum Streptophyta; class Magnoliopsida; order Lamiales; family Oleaceae; genus Olea; species Olea europaea. Next base: position 26,462,770 of record NC_036237.1, read on the forward strand.
GTTCATTTTCCTTTTTCTTACGAGGGCTTGTTTTAAGATTTCTAAAAATGCATTTAGTTTATCGTTTTAAAATATTATTTGCCAAAACAGAAAACTAGAAAATATGCTTGTTGTGATATTTTGAAAAATTATTTTATGATATTTTGTTTCATTAATTTTGATTATTCAGTGAAACTAGAATAATTTTATGTTAATCTATTACCAAGTAATATACATTTTAAAGTTAATGAATTTTTAGAATATATATATATTTTTTCACTACAAAAGTAGAATAAAAATAAATAATAAATTGAGTTCAAAATAAAAATAAAAATTAATGGCATGAATTGGGAATATTTTTATCCATTTTTATTTTTAAATATTTTTAAAAAAAATTAACATTAAAAGCTTTAGCTTCTTCTTTTTCTTTTTTTAATTTTTTACGTTTTATAATTTTATTTTTCAAAATTTATTTTTATATTTTGAATTATATAATTTTAGAATAATAGTTATTTAGAATTTTAGATTTTATCCTTTTAAAATTTATTTTTTAGATTTTTATAATTATTTTATATTTCTTTATTTTTAGAATTTATTTAAATAAAATTTTATTTAAACTCTTGCATTTCTATGATTTGAGAGTTTTCATAAATTTTACTAAAAATTGGGGATTGCAACGAGGAAGGTGTGGGACGAGTTGGCCATTTCCACCTTCCGTGCCATCAAATATTCTTGTCAGCTTACCCCATCCCCTTTATATGAGTATCAATTAGGTCGGGAAAAAAATCGAAAAATCGATCAAATCAATCAAACTGAACCGACTTGAGTTGGTTTGAGGTAGGTAATTAGTTTGGTTTGATTTTGTTTTAAATAAAATCATAGTGATTTGGTTTGGTCATGGCAAATCACTAGTTAATCGAACCAACTCAACCCTTTTATACGTTTACTCTTCTTTTTTTTTTTTTAAGAAAAATAAAACCAAAAATATAAATCCTAATCTCATCACTATATCATGATTCCCTCTAAACTATAATATTATCAGTAAGTAATAGTACTAAAAACTTCCCTTTACAAGCTCATTATATTATACTTAGCCCTGTTTGACCCCTATATTTGGATTTATAATGGGGGAAAAGTGTTATTTTGAAAAATGGATGGTTGTAAAATAATGAAAAGTTTTCGATTAGCGTGTAATATTATTTTATTGAAGATTGTGTGGTTGAAAATATGAGAGAAAAAATTTAAATTAAATTGATGAGTTTTAACGGGGCCAAACAGGGGTTTAGTCTTTTTTTCCCTACTCAGGCAGTCAGGCTACATAATGTACAAAAATGCGACAAAATTCTTATGTTTTTTGTTAATATATCTCTAGTAACATAATTTTATTTGTAAGTGAATAATTCTTGTAAATATAAAGTTATTTAGTTATTGTTATTCAATTGGGCCCAAAACTTGGACATTTAAAAATAATAGTAATTCAATTTGGACTAAAAGTCCAAACCGACTAATTTGATTTTGATTTTGGGTTGGTTTGATTTCGGGTTGGAGTCGAAACGAACCCAAATCAAACCAACCAACTCGAAATCAAACCGCGCCAAGTCCTACTATCAATACAATTCATTTCTCATGAAAATTTCCTTAAACAAAATTGAATTGATTGGACGATAGATTTTAAATTGTGCTCCCGTTTGATTTTCATTTATATAAGAATGAAAAAGAAAAATATAGTTGTTACGAAACCCACACAAAAGAGAGAAAGTGAAATGTGGTGGTTTGATGTGATGAATAACAGTTATATTTTTTCCATATTAGATCATTTAATTGATATATAATATATATTTTGTAATATCGCCATGAGTTTGCACAAATATCATCATTTTTGTAGAGGTGATCTCGTAGGTCCTACGGTATTAAGATGATGGGATTCGTCCATACATATGCCAATCCAATCACGATCCTAAAATAAGAACGAGAAATCTTTCCCAATCAATCCCTTTGTTCTTTATTTTTCAAAATCACGTTAGTTCTATTTTTTAAATTTATTTTTAATTACACATTTTATGATTTTATAATTTTTATTAATTTTTAATCATATATTTCATTATTTTTATCGAACTCTAATAAAATTTTAATTTGTTACTAAAGCGGGCTAAATATTAGTCAACTATTAAGTTAATCTTAGCCATTGTTTGGTCTACATTACTTTCAAAATACATTTTCTTTATTTTATTTTCAATTATATATTATTATACGTAAATTCAAAATTTTTCTTATTTTTTAATTATATATTCTCCATCAAAATATTATTCAAAAATACATTTTAAAATAAAAGTGGGCTCCAACCGGCTCTTATTTTTATTTTCCTGGTCATATAGTGGTTTTAAACCGGCCCTTATTTTTGGATTTGCTAGCCTAAAAACCAAACAATGTTTGGTAGGATTTTCAATTCAATAGGTTTCCTTGAAATTTTCCACTCGACCGAGAATTTTACAGTTCTCCGATGACGGCAAGTGCGAACCCTTCGGGGAGATTCAGCAAATATAGCATCAACAACAATGGCGGTGCGAATGGTGACACCAGTTTTAAAGGTGCGGTGCCGGAAGACGCCGTGGCGATTCTCCATCCCAACTTCGGTACCTCCCTCGATTGGTCCCCAAACGAACAGTCCATTCTTGAAGATTTGCTTTCCAAGTCAGCCCAACCCCATTTCTTTGTGCTTGTAACTGTTTTGTGCGCTTTATTTGCTGCATTTTTTTTTGTGTAAAGAAAGATAACCAAACCTGGATATTGTTTTTCTACATTGACTGTATATGTTTCTGGAAATATGTTGAATTCTTATCGACCTTGCTTTAATTCGTATTGGTAATTACTCAATTTCGAGAGTGTTGGACTGGAGTGCAATGATAGTTCCTTTTGAATCTGCTCTCCTGTCAACAATTATTATATGAGGTAGTAAAGTCTTATAATTATCTTTTTTCAATTGGGAGAGATAGCTGAGTGGACTAAAGCGTCAGACTGCTAATCCGTTGTATTATGCTTAGGAGGATCTTTTAATGTTAAAACCACGAGCTACATTGCGTATGAACATCACCTTCCTAAATTATGAACAGTGGCAGTTTACTCTTCACAAAGGATTATAATTGAGCTATAGGGAAATTTATAGCATTCAAGGGCTCAACGCTGATTGATTCTGCAAGTCTGGCCTTTAAATTTTGGTTTTGACATTTATATTTCTTTTTCCTAGAAAACTGATTGAAATTTTAAATATCTTTTTTGAAACATATACATGTTAGACTTTCCTTAAAAGCTTTGCACTTGGACTATATATCTAAGGTGAGAATTATACATACACGAAAGGTTTTACACGAGTCCTTATATGCATATACATATATGTATGTTTTGTATGCAAAAACCATTAGGTGTAACTTGCGAACTCCACATTGCAAGAAGCATTGTGCTGATGCCAATAACCATAGTTCGGTTGTCTGCTTTACTGATATACTTGTCTCTCTACCATTGGTATCAAATTCCAGGTTTGATTCCTCTGTCAATTTAATCAAATTATAATTGACTTGATAGAGTCAAGTAAGCCATTTGTGCTTGCTTTTTTGGGGGTGGGGGAGTGGGGGGCAACAGCAGCAACTTTCCAAAAGTTCGGCTGTAAGCATAACAAAACTCACCATCCAAGTGGACCAAAAATGACTCCAACAGCACCTTACAGAGCAGGGACCTGATAATCACATGCTACCCATAATTCATAAAATAGAAAATCTGCACAATTAATAAACAAATTAGCAGAGATACTATGCATGAAATGACCAAAAATCCAACTTTTGCGTCAGAATTTTTGTTCAGGAATATTAAAATTCTATTCAATTAATGTAATTATAGGTATTCTTTATACATTCAGTAACATCCAAAACGGATTATGATAAAAGTCAAATACTATTTTTAACTCTTGGAGATTTACAACATATTTATTAAATATAATAGTTAGATGGGACAGTTATTGTTATTTTATATCATGGGGTTGTTTCAGTCTGAGCAATTATTCCTTGAATCCTACTATGCCAAGGGTGTTAATTAGTTAGGTTTTGATACACTGTGGACTGTTATCTTAGCATTTAGATGAATTGTACTTTTCATGGGTTCTTTGGTTGGAGAATATTTTCAAGGAGTTTTCGTAGTTTTTCAAGGTTTTATGGTTTTTCTTTTCTATAAGAAGGTCGAGACGAGGATCAAAAAGCCGAAAGACGAGGGGGCAAAACTCCTATGTTTTATTTTTGTATGTATTTCGCTGAATTTTGTATATGCCTATAAAATTCTTACCAATGCCTCTTTAGTTAACCACTTAAATGTAGAAACCGACTCCTTTACTCCAATTTATACGAATAATTTATTGCAACTTTCCTAATTTTTCTCCTTTATAGAAATACATTTTAATTATTGATATCAATCTCTCGTCAGCTAAATTGTTTACAGACAGACTCTACTTTTTCGTGGTAACACACAACCTATTCAATTCACTTAACCTCAAAAATAGGGAAACAAAATCCCCAAAAACATTCTAGAGCAAATTGATTAAGTTTTAGATCATAGATGGCTGCAATTGGGAATCCTTCTGGTGGTCATGAGAACAATTTTGATAATTACAAGAATCGTGAACAACAGAATATGATCTGCACCACCGGTAATTGCCACCCAGTTCCCAATAACTCCTTGGTGGGCCCTTCTCAGGTTGCCCTCCGTTATAGCTCCGGCCTCTCCGTCAAATGGTCCGATGATGAACAGCACATCCTTGAAGATTTGCTCTCCAAGTCAGACAATTCTCTTTCTAAATTTCTCATATTTATCTTTTGCTGCCTGGAATTATGCGTATTTACATTATATGCGCACGTGTGGGTTTCTATAAAAAGTTCCTTTTTTTTTTTATTATTTTTTAATCCATTGCAATTCATTGAATTCTTGGGATTTCTCATTTAACTAAATTTTGTGTCTTTTTGGCTAAGAAATTCTTTGACGGTGAAATCTCGTTCATCATGAACTTGTAGGTCTTGGAAAATAAAATCTGCAATGGAACTGTATTTTTGACAAGGAAGATTGAAATTTTAGGACTTTGGATTCATGTATTCCAATAATATCTGGTTACAGATCCATAAGCTTCAATTATAGTACTTGCAGCACATTTGCAGTATACATTTGGGAAAAATGAGATGTAGAATTTAGAGGATCAGCGTATAGTAAACTTTTTGTTTTCTTCTGGAGATCAAATTATCATTTGAACAAAACAAATATAAAATAGTTGCTCTCATTTTTCAATTTCTGAATATATCGAATCAGCTATGGGCCTGAGCTGAGGTTTAGTAACTAAAAAGGAAAAGGGAAACAAATCAAGATTTTACATTACTATCAATTCTATATCATTGTGATAATGACAATTAACATACAAGACTTGTAAATAATGCCGGAATTTCAGTAAGCGAATTTGAAAGTTTCCTTCATAATACAAGAATGTTTTGAGTTTTACTAGAAATGTTCTAGTTCAGTTGAATTCATTAACCTTTAGTAAATTACCTCTGATCTCCCATCAGTTTTGAAAAGCATTACCATACTATTCATTATTTATGATGTATTAGATTGACTGTTTGCAGTTTATCTCTATGCAATTTTTTCTGTGTTGCATCTTGTTGCTCGTTCATGGACAAATCTTATATAACTAATTAACTTTTGCAGATACACCTCAGACACTATCATAGTTCGGTATGCTAAAATTGCTCAGCAGTTAAACGATAAGACAGTTCGCGATGTGGCATTGCGCTGCAAATGGATGACTGTGAGCTCTTCGTTTTTGTTGCTTTTCTTTTTATAATTTCTGTTATGATTGCTTGTGACTCTTGTTACATAGACAGTTCATGATGTGCCATTTAGTTATGCATGCACATCCATAAGATTTTTATGTGTCGACAGTCTGTAAAGCTTGGTAGGTTGGCATTTTCTTTTTGTTGTACGATCATGAGCAACATAATTTCAAAAGATACAAAGAATTTCTGATATCAAAATCTAAACTCAACTCTAGATCTAAAATGACTGATAACCAGGGTCTTTCCCAACTGCAAATGATGCCAATATGTAAAGAAGGCACTCCGCAAGATTAGAACTTATGTCTCTGATCCCTCTTGTAATTATGGAATTACACAAATAAGCCCATGGCGGCTTGTATGGCCACAGGCTGTGTCTTTCTTCAGTGGAATAAATCCTGTCAATATAATGCCTCTTCTCTGGATGAAAGTAAATGGGTTTCAGCAAGGGCAGCAGTTCCTGCACCCAAATTTTCTTTTCTTTCATTGAATTTTTTTAATTATTTAAAAAATGCGTCACCAGAGCATTTAAAGACTAAATATTTGACTTTTCATTTCTTGAATGAACTAATGCTGATTATGCAAGATTTCCTAAATCTTTGAGAGTCACACTTAAGGGATCACTGACATGCACAAAAAATAAGGAAAAAGTAACAGTCTCTCCGATGCACACGGATATGCATTTGATTAGTGATATAGAGAATACAAACACTTCATGGTAGTTCCAGAAATATTTGGCAAGAAATTGCTTGTAATAAATTCATAATGTTGAAAGTTTGGCAACAGCAGTAGTTTTAATATGTTCATGCAATTATTGGTTTTTCATGAAACTAGGTGATGGCGGTGAGGAACCTCCAACTTCAAGTAAAGGATGCAGGGTTGGCAGGAGATTGTACATTTGGAAAAATATATTCTGTGATTTCATAATATAATGCGGAAGTCAACTCAAATGTTTTGATATTACACTCATTCAAAGTGATGAACCATGTTACTTAATTGTGAAAGTGGTAGACAAGAGATAAATTGAGCATTCTTGGAAAAAGGAGAGAGAAAACGAAATGATGAGAAGCAATTTTGATCATCGAGAAAATATAGAGCTTTTTTGGAAGAGATTCTTCTAAAATCATTTTTAATCACACGGACCCATAACTTTTACTACTTTTTAGCCACACATTCTCCAAAAAAATCATTTTTCCTTTCAAAAAATCTCTCCCAAACAAGCTCCGGATTTGCTCTGCAACTGATGATAAGAGTTAGAAAGTCTAGAATGAAGTTAATAGGAAGTACACTCTAGTTGTTTTATTATATCTTTTCAGTTAACTCATGGAAATTCTGACACAATTGGTTTGCTGTTTCGCAGAAGAAGGAATATGGAAAGCGAAGGAAAGAAGATCAAAATTCATTGAGGAAAAATAAAGACAAAAAGGTAGTTAATGTATTGCATGCTTTCGTCTGTCCCCAGCTGTTTGTGTGTATACTACGAGTCTCTTCTTTCTCTCTTTCCCATCTCTTCTGCCGATTAACCGATTCTCCAATGGACATCTGTATTACTCAATTTATATGTTAATAGCAAAGTTTGAAGTGGGAAAAGAGATGGCCTTTCAATTTCTGTTGTAAAGAACCAACAATTAGTATAGATAAATCTCTTACTTTGTTTCTGTTTAGCTTGATGTACAATTTAGAAGTTCACAAGCAATCACTGTCTTTACTTTATTGTAAAGAAGAAAATGGACCAACTGAAGCTGCAGGTCATAAAGAGAAAGCTAAAGAAGAATCTCATTATATACTGGGCCATGCTTTTTCCTGTAAAAGAGTAATTGCTGGTAGGGTTTTTAGTAAAAATGTTCATAATGATCTTGAGAATACTAGATTCCCTGCATCTGTTACATGGCACCCCAGGTGATGGTGTATTGCAATGTCACTCTCAAACGTTACTTTATTCATTCCTCTGACTGACTTTGGAAAACTTAATGAAGTGTTTTGTTTGCTAATAGATCTAATTGCAACGTAGTTGTAATCTGAGTGTTTCACAGTAAACTAATCATAATCAGTTTGGATAATGCAAGCCAGATGGATACAGAGTAATGGATGGTTAATATATGTAATGCATGATAGGAAAACTGTATGTGTCAATCCCACTCAAGGGACCTGTTTGGGCTTTGTAGCCATTTTTGGGTCTAGCTATGGATCTGATTGCAGATTGAATATTGTTACCCACTATGATACTCCGATAAGGACACGTGTATCCGGATATGCCGATGCGCAATTTTTCAAAAAGTACTGACGCGACATGTTGATACATTGATTAAATTCTTCATTATATAGTATAAATTTAGTTTTATACTTGTTATTAATTTTTCTTCTTTAAATCTTTTAAATATGAGTATCTATTTATTATTTACTAATAACTTTGAGTTAAAATTATATAATAGTTTTCACTAAGAAAAGAAAAATAATTATGGTAGAGTGTCGGTATCGATAAGTATCGAACACGGACATGCTGCTCTACTTAATGTGTCAAACAAAGGTTACCTATATTTGTAATTTGTAGATTTTGGGGCAGCAATGCCCTTGAGGTGCTGATAGGATGCTAATGTTGTTTTGTTTAGATCAATATGCCGTTCAGTTTCTTAGTTGTCAAATTGTAAAGGTGTTCCCTTCTCTATTTGATTACATATCAGCAAAAATGATCGTAGGAATGAAATCCTTGGGATAAAAAAAAAAAAAAAGAGCTCCAGGCACCTGCAGGATCAGCATCAACATCTCAAAACTGTTGTTAGTCTAATCTTCTGTTGCATAACCCAATAATCCTGATGCTCGGAAATATTTCCAGCTTTTACCATCAGTCATTACTTTTTTTATTTACTTCTACAGACGTTACCATTGAAAAAACTTGTATTCTTGCTTTTTTGGGATTCTCAGGTAAAAGCTACAGATTCTTTGCCAAGATCTTCTAAGGTTGCTGCTCAGCCAGTGCTGTCAATCAACAATGATGATGGAATCTCATATAAAGGTTTCTCTCTCTCTGAATGACTAGGGGCTTGTTTTACCATTTGCTTAACCCATACGGGTCAGAACTCAGAATTTTGTTTTATTTTTGTTTAGGCATCCCAATATTATGATTTCTGATTTCTCTCTCAACATCCATAAAAAGTTTGCAACTCCCTCTTCACATCCGAGTGGAATGATGATATGATATAGGGTAATTAGCATGAATTGCAGGCTAGATTTAATGGTAAGCTTTGTATATTATAAGTAATCGTCCCTGCTTTTTTGCTAATTGCTCTCCTCTCTCCAGCACGGGTTCTCTCACCTGAGATTACCTTGGTAATTAGAACAATCCCTAAGCTCTATGTTAGATTCAAAATTCATAGCAGCATCGAGAGAATATTTTGAAGTTGAGGTTTAGGTGATTAATAACTTGGTTATGACGTGGATGATCTGTTGGTAGGAATGGATGTTCAACATGGAATTTTGCATATTTGGTCAGTTTTATCATTTTCCATAGTGTAGTATGTAGATTAGATTCCTATTTGAACTTTGTGAAACAAAAGAGGGCATAACTGAGATTTAGAATCATTGAAGACGAAATACCATCACCCCTCTCTACCTGTGAGATTACTGGGGCCTGGTCATTGCCGCTATGTCTATTTTCCTTCTTCTTCGGTGGATATGCTTCCATGGTTAGATGTTTAAAGGGTGTATAAAATTTTTTAATTGCAGACATTGCTGGAGCAACTGGCCAGCTTCTTCAGCAAAATGCTCAAGCCTTGGATCAAATTTCTGCAAACTTTGCTGTTTTCAAGGTAATCTGCTATTTATATTTAGTTTTTGAACTGTTGTAGAAGAAATTTTACCAATAAAAGGTATGTAAAGTGCTATTACGTGCTTCTACCTGATGATTTCTTAATACGAGAACCTGAATATTCTTCTTTCATCAGTTGCTGATACATGTCTGAGCTGTTATTCAAAATTTGATCTACGCTGGTCAGGATAATCTATTTAGGCAATTTACTTGTCCCAATGTATTTTTCAACAGAACAAATGAACCTAAAAGTATATTGTTAGAGCAGTTGTCTGTTGTGAGATCAAGTTATATAGATCGCGGGTTAATCTTGTGTGCTGAGACTTCCAAACAAACCCAATCTTCTTCATTATCAGTGGAGAATAATGGCATCCTGACAATGCTTATACTAGATGTTGCAGTATGGGGATTAATGTGTGCAGCTGGTTAGATTCTGTCAGGTTAGGACGACTGATTAGTGTTCTGAAAATGAGGGGAGGAAGGATTATTTGAATTTCTGACTGAGGAAGTAAGAGATTCTGTCATAGTATGGGTCTATCAGACTGTGAACTTCATTTTCTGTCCAGGAACTATGTATAATTGATCTCTTACTTGGATTCAGTTTATGCATTACCATCTGCTCTAAAAACTCAACACCTAGGTGAAATAGATGCACTCCAAGTTAAAAACACTTTGATTGATTGTCTTCATTGGAGGCATGGCAGAAAAGCATCATTTCTAGCAGTGACCTGATGGTATTAACATTATTTTTCTTGTTCTACTTGCATGCAGATACAGGAGAATATCAACCTCTTCTGCCTAACCCGAAACAACATCCTAACAATGTTGAATGAGTACGTATACCATCTGTATCACTTGATTGTTAGCAAAGAAGAGATGCACTTATTCCTTGCTTGTATAAAATGTTTCCTCCCTTTGCTGCGGCTCATACCCATGGCTTTTATCTTTTCTTTTCTTTTCATTCTAGTTCTACCTTGGTCATTTCTGAATATATTTGCCTGTTATGGATGGACGTGAGATTAATTTCGTGCTTCATTCTTATTTTTATTTATTTGGTTGTGGTGACTGAGAATTGCTGCGGAAGTTTCCTAAGGAGTTTGCCACTTTGTTATTTTCTCAATATGTATTGTGAATTGGCCAGCCAGATTTTCCCTTAATGTTTCCTTTTCTGTTTTAATTAAAACAATATGTGGTGGCTTATTTAATTAAAATCATAAAATAAGAGTACATCCTTAAGGGGAGGGCTATGCCGATCATGGACACTGTTATCTTGCAAATTTTTAGATTTATCTCTCTTTGCCCAGTTTGTCTTGATTTCTGATTGATGAAAGGATATACATGACACACGTTTAGATATGCATGATAACAAATCACCACATTGATTCTGCCAATCATAGGATCGAGGTGAAGATGTTGGAACTCCCAAAGCAGATGCCACCATTTCCTGTGAAACTGAATGAAGAGCTTGTCAACTCCATTCTTCCTCAAACATCCATGTTAATGCCAATGCAAATGCCTAATCAATCTTGAGAGGCTCTCCTTCCTTACATAGTAATAACGCTTCTGACTGCTTTGTTTTAGTTGGCTCCTTTTTCGTATTTATGTATAGAGAAATAAACTGCCTAGCCAGTCCAGTCTGAGTCGAATTTTCTATTATCTGGTTATTTCTCATGCATCTTTTTTTATTTCATCGTGTTCTGCTGGATGATCTGTCTTAAGAAAGAAGTTTTTATAGCATCTGTAAATAATTGTCAGGTAAAATAAGTTGGAGGTTTTACTATTTAGTTACAGGCTGCATTTACCTAGATGTTTTATATTTTTGAATATCTTTCAGTTGATTGGTTAATGTATACTATGAAGTGCTCCAATCTAGTAGCCGAAAATATGGTATTTGGCGTGAACAGCAATCTCATATTCCTAATTAAATGAACTATTTTTTATGTAAAGCGTATGTATGCAAATAATATAAACAATTAATTTCATTTACAAGATGCTAGATCATCATCATCAACAAAAATGGAATAAGTTGCTGGTATTGTTATTGAAGATTTGTTACTCACTCCACACTGGAATTATTCCTTGAGCAGCCAAACGCTTCTCAACCCAGAATACAACATGTTTGGCTGTTGGTCTTTTCTCATCAACTAGAAATGGCTCTACAGTGCTCACTCCTGTCCCATATGAAGATAGAGAGAAACCTTTGGGACCTGTCACCCAAAATCATAAAAATTATACTTGCATACAAAGCCAAACAGGGTTATTTTACTATTGCCAGTATTAAAAATTAGACTTACCTGTGAGATTTCCATCAGGGAAGAATGCCCAAAATGAATATGGGTTGCCTTTCTTAAAAAATGAACCTTCCAACTGCCATGTATTATTTCATTCAACAATTACAAATCAGGCAAAACATTGTGCTTTATTGATATTTTCTTGTTGAATACAAAATTTAAATACAGGGCTCAACAATGTATTATCAGAGTATATACATGTACTGATTTAAAGTCTCCATGAAACTTATGAAAAAAGTTAATATGTTAGTTCGTAAAAAATGAACCATGCGAGAAATGCAAGTAGAAGACATAATCTAAATTTTGTTCTCTCTAACAACATAAACTTTCGAAGGAGGGGGTCAATGTGTGTGCTTATGCCCGTTTGTTACCACTAAAAAAATTAGTCTAAATCTAAATCAAAGTCAACAATTAATTTTAACGACACATTTTATAGTATCCACAATTTTTTAACCACACATTATATCATTTTTTATCAAAATTTGTTAAAAATCTCGACCAAACATGGGCTATATCTAATTCTAATCAGAAATAATATTATGCATTTTGCATTTGTAACTGACCTTGTTGTCATTAAATGATAGTTCAAGTTCTGAGATATCATCTTGAGTTTGTAGAGTATCTTTGAGTGCAGGGATGACATCCTCCTCCATCAGCTGAGGCAAACCTTTGGCTGGAGCTTTGGCTGCAGCCTTCGGCTTTGGCTTCGAGGCCACGGCTTCTTCAGCCGGCTTTTCATCCGTTTTCTCCTTTGTTTCAGCGGCAACTAGTTTTCACAATTATAAGTAGATAAGACCACTTCTATCTAAAAAGACATCTTTTTGTTTATATCATATCACAGATTCATTAAGAAACCACCTGTGGAAGTAGATGATTCTTGAACTGCCAAGCAGGCCATATTTCGTTGCCGTGGAGTTACTAGTTTAATCACCTGTTTCACATAGACAAAAGTTTCTTTCAGATCCAAATTCGATATTTTCTCTCCCCGGATAAGATGAAAATGCGGACATGGGGTGAGCTGGATTCATGGTTTTTAGCGATTACCCAAGAATTTCAATGTGTGAATTAAGTTGGTTTGTACTCTAAAAATAACATGAAATGCTATATACAAAATAAGTCAAGAATACCAGTGGAAGGCTGGAGCGTGGCCTGCATTTATGGTTGAATGAAGAAGAAGATGAAAAGCTCGAAAAAGCAATGGATCCTCCGGCCGTAGTCACCATTTCTGTGAACTCTGATTTTATAAAATATTAGAGCTCAATCAAGCATTTCATTTTAATGGTTGATATAAAAGGTTCTTTTAGTTTTAACAGAGAGGAAGCTTTATTGTCCACACACTGGTTGGAGCATGGTTGCCACTGATTTTCCAAGTTAAAGAATCAACAATTTTTTTGGGTTCATAAATGGCTATGTGATAAGTTCAATATTGGGCTATTGGCCACTGATTTTCCAAGTTAGGGAATCAATAATCTTTTGGGTTCATAAATGGCTATGTGATAAGTTCACTACTGGGCTATTGACAAAGTTGGGTTTTGGTGCCTTATGGGCCTTCTACGGTGATTTTGAATAAACAAGGGAAATTGTCATAGATAACACTTTTAGATGCAAAAATAATGTTTCTAGTATAGCACTCGTAGTTGGATCTTTAAATATAGCTGATGTGTAGGCTAAGAGATGCCCATTACGTGTTTGATTGAGTAGTAGATGTTAACAATGCAAAAATATTAACGAGTGCATTGTCGTCGAATCTAAATTCACATTGCTTTGGCTAGTAATATAGAATAATATGAGGAAAAAGGTACGTTAAAATTTTATTGACAATAAAAAAATTATTGTTTGATTTATTCATTTATAAATCTCGATCATTTTATGTACGCACAATATTTGATAAGTAGTCACAATAAATTCTAAGTAGATCATATAATATTTGCATGACTTAACTAGAATGAATATGTGAAGGCCTCAATGTGTATATCTATTATCGATATAATTACCAACCGGCATTCTATGCCTATACTCCCAAATCATAAATCTTTCGAAAAGTGTAAAGGATTGGATTGTTTTCAAGTTGGCTTTTGCGCTAGCTCATCTCTAACCTTATATGTAGTCATACCTAACTAACACGTATATATGTAATTTTATTAATTTCTTGTTTGATTTTTATTTTTTGAGAAATGATTTTTTCAAAAGGGAAGAATTCATAAACCATGTATTAACTATGCACAATTCAAAGACCATGTTTTAAGTTTAACTAATGCAAAAATCAGGTTTTTATTTAATTAATTAAATATATTTATTAATTAAATATAATAAAATCACAAATATACAATTAATGGTCACTTTTACACAATTATAGGTCACAGATTTATTCATTGGTCACATATCATCAAATTAATTGGTCACGGATTATTTTGAGGTCACGAATCAAAGCTTTGATAGGTCACAGATTTTTTCGAAATCACATATCACAGTTTATCTATCGATTTTATAGGTCACAATTCATGTCATTGGTCACAAATTAAAAATTTTGTAGGTCACACATAATTTCGAGATCACATATCAAAAATTGTATAGGTCACAGGTCATATATTTGCAAATTTGATGGTCACATATTACTTTTAAATCACAATTGTTCGAATTTTAAGGTCACAGATTACAGTCACGGGACCAAACTGGTCATAGACACCCAATCCCGAGCCACCCTCACTCGGCACCACCACCAATGCCAACAAAATCCCCACTAACTCCCGTTACTGCTGCCACCGCCACCACCACCAACACCACCACCAACAAAATCACCCACGACAACCACAGCCACTCCCACTTGCACCACCACCAGCATCTCCAGTCTCCACTACCCCAACACCGCACAACCACCACGACGATAGCATCAACATTGCTGAACGTACCACACACATTACCAGCAACATCACCACACATACCACCATAGCCAGATCACACAAACTCGCCACTAATCTTGTCAAAATATACCACACCACCACCAACGCCATCAACACCTCACCTGTGACTATTAACATTTAATGTCCGGCAACAAATCGCAATTGGTCACGATTCTCGCAACAAAATCGCCTTTCTACGCTCTGCAAAAACCGGTCGCCATATTCAATATGAAAAGCGGCGACGGCAGCGATTCTCCTCCGGGCGTGAGAAGAGTGTCGCTGCACCACCAGACCGCCTCTTGCCATTTCCTATCTTAAACGTCATCGTGCGAGAGTATAGTGCTGTGTCGCGCGACTCCGCTGCGAGGTGACAATCGGCCTGCCCGCGCCGCCACCATTGTTGAGAGAGGAAAGAAAAGGGAAAATAGATCATTTGCCCCATTATCTCCGGCGGCGGTCGCCTCCTCGACGGCGACGGCAGTGAAGGCAGAGAGAGACGAGAGAGAGGGAAGAAAATTGGGGATATGTTTAGGGTTTTTAATTGGGGATAGATTAATTATATAGAAAACCTGATTTTTGCACAGGTAATCTTCAACCTTGGATTTAGAATTTGGAAGTTTAAACACCTGTAGGGGTGTAATTTTCCCTTTTCAAAATGTGCTACATAGAAAATTATTTTATTAAGAAAATATATGATTAAAAATAAGAGAAAGTGATTTTGAAAAAATCAGTATCAAAATAGTGATAAATAGGGATGGTAAATGGGTTGAGTTGCTTGCGGGCTCGACTCGACCCAATCCATGAAAAAACATCATGCGTTGAGATGGACACCCTCCATTTTATTTATTTATTATTATTATTATTATTTTAAACAAGCCTAGCAAGCGGCTTGTGTTGGGCTCGTGTATTGACACTTTTTTGACTTGCTATGAGCTTGTTTTATTAAGGGAAAAATTCATAAGTCAGGTGTATTGTTTACCCCAATTCATAAATCAAATACAAAGTTTAAAAATTCAAAATTCAGGTTTTTGTATAATTAATTGAAAATATTTATTAATTAAATATAATAAAGTCACAGTTACATAATTAATAGTCACAGATCCATAATTATTGGTCACAGATCCATAATTATTGGTCACAGATCATTGAATTAATTGGTTACAGATTATTTTGAGGTCACAAATCAAAAATTTTGTAAGTCACAGACTATTTCGAGGTCACAAACAAAAAATTTATAGGTCACAAATTATTTCATTGATCACAGATCAAAAAAATTACAAGTCACATATGTTCAAATTTATTGGTCACATATTCTAAATAGTTGGTCACATGCACCAATTACCCCACCACCGATCACCACACCGTCACCCCCACAACGCCACAAACTTCACTACCACCACGCCACTTGCAACCACCGTCACCCCGTCACCACCACAATAGCACTAACACCAACAACAACACTAAGGTATCACCATCAACAAAATCGCCGCCACTAATCTCTACCTCCAGGTCCACCACCAAACAAACCAATAATACCCAACTTACAACCTCACCACAATCTCCACCGCCAATACAACAACCACCGAAAACAACCACTGCCACCACGACAACAATCATCTTCAACAACACCAACACCACCGCATATAGATCAATCGTCAAGGCCACCACCACCACTAAAGCCACTGCACACCGACAAGGCCACTAAACACCAACACTCAAAAGACCCAACAAATCCCACTAAATAAACAAACAGAGCCACCTTCAGGACAACCACCACCGCATCCAACACCACTCAAAAAACCCAACCAACCCCGCTGTACACCGACGAGGATTCACGACACACCCACTCCAACGCTCTTCACTAGCTTTACCTGCACCGCACACCATTCCAACACTCTTCAGGACACACCATTTCGACGAATCGTCACTCCTCTATACTAGGCCCTGCTATTTCGTGTACCATAGAGCTACAGTGACAGACCTTCCCAGCAGCGATTCTCTTGATTGCATCAGCGAGGTGACAGATCTCGTACAGTGATTCTCTCAGTTGCAGTGGCGAGGCGATGTTGTTGTTGTGCTGGGCTATGCGATAGATCGCACACTGTGATTCTCTTGGTTGCAGGGGTGAGGCGATGCCACTGTTGGTGTCTCCGGCGGCTGGCGCTCCTCAACAACCGCCCATTCGATGCCGCACCTCAACGCCAATGGTGCCATGTCATTGGAAATAGCGTGTTGCAGGAGAAAAGACGCGATATAGAGAAGGGAAATGTTGAGAAAGAAAGGGGAAATAGATCTAGGGTTTGAGGTGTATGAGGTGTGGTGGTTTAATTATAATACCTGATTTTTGATTAATTAAATTTTGCACCTGAATTTTTAAAAGTGATCTTTAAATACCTGTTATTGTGTAATTTCCACTTTTATTAAATTCTTTCAAAAAACCGTATCATATACTTGGGGTTTGGGTTAGTCTTTCTCTTGAATTATCCCCACACTCCAAGTTATGCTTAGGAGATAGGCCCCTAGGTGCTAAATTGCGAGGGTGATAAGTAATACTAGACTATTCAAAATCAAGTCCTTGTTTGAACCTCATTTTTTCATCAAAATACATTTTTTCAACGATGATTTAACTATATTTTAACCACGCACTTTTCGATAAAATAATATTGCACATAAATTCAATTTTTTTCTTATTTTTTAATTACACATTTTCCAGCATAACACTATTTCAAAATATTTTTTGAATGTAAAAGGGCTCAAACAACCCTAAGCATCTGCCTAGGCATATACAAACAGCATATTTGATTCGGATTAAAATTTAATTTTAATTTAAATCAAAGTCAAACAATTAATATTATTCACATCTTTTATCGTCCCACAACTTTTTAACCACACGTTTCAAAAATTTCTACTAAAAGAATTAATTTTAATCCCCAACAAACAATGGCAACTGCAAATTAATTTTAAGCCCCTGAAAATCCCCTTCCCTCCTGCACCGTCTAAGGCGACAACTCCACCGCCCGCTTCGGAGCCGACTGTGGTCGAACCGCAAAAAGTCGATTACTTAAACCTTAATTGCCCGATTCCATATGAAGAAATTCACCGGGAAGCTCTCAGTTAGTGCGTTTGTTCATTAATTTTTAAATGCGTTAGTGAAGTTCTTTATTTTTGTTTATTTGCCAATGTGTACGATTGGCTTCAACATTCTTATTACTAATTTAGTGACAGTATTAAGGATTTTTTGTTGTTAATTGAAATTACGTAAGTATCGTTGCTTGAAGATGGGGATCAGTGATTGACTTCGAATTTATTTGTGAATAATAATTCTAATTAGTCCTGTTGGCGTAACGTTAACTGTATTTGTATTGATACTATTGTCAACGTCCTTGAAGCCAGAACTTTTTGAGGATCATAGTCACAATTTTTAGGTTACATATCCAATTATTAATCACAATCAACCAAATAATTGGTCACAAGCATTCAATCCCATCCCACCCCGACCACGGCCACCACATAAACACCAAATCCGTCGAGATCTGCCACCATCCCCAACATCTCCACCACCCCTGCCAACATCACAACCACACCACTCAAACATCACCAAAACCATACCACAGCCACCGCCACAACCATGCTGCCGTCGCAACCGCCCAATTCGATTCCATCTCCTAGATCACTGTCGATTTCGTCACTGCAGCAAATCCCAGATCTTGACGACACCGTCGCAAAATAGATCCAAAACCACCACCACTATCCACCACGTCGCCACCGCCTGCACTGCATCCAACAACAAAAAAAATCAACTACAACAACCACATCACCTCACGCCATTGTCGCTGTGCACACACCACACCCACGCACACACAGATGCTACAGTAGTGGTCGTAACACTGCTGCGAATGGCAATGTCGACGAACAGCATCGTCGCAAGGCTATCGTTCGTAGCAGCATAGGTCGACGACGCTGCATTGACATTTGACAACCTCCATTCCAGCAGCGCGGGTCAGAGAAGCTACTCTATCCTCCATCACTGACAGTTTTGAGAGAGAAGACATGGGAAACGAAGAGAGAGAAGCAGCTCTTCCATCCTTTGTCGCCCATGATTTTGAGAAAGAAGACATGGGCACAAAGAGAGAGAAAATGAAATTCATATCAGATTAGGGTTTGGAATATTAATAGATTGAAAGAATTCTGATTTTTGAAATATTAAAACGTTGGCCTGCCTGCTTTTAGAAATTTGGATTTTTAATGTAGGATTTTGTGTAATTTCCACTAAAACAAATTTATGAAAAATGGTTTCAAGTTTTAGTGTGTAGCCCATCAATAATTAATACCACTTGGAAAGCCCAGTCTAACTCTTAAAACTAATTATTTGTTTTTTAAGTGAAAATTACCCCACATAATCCCTCTTAATAAAATACTCAGTTATTACTATTTCAATATTTTTATTTCAAATAATACTGCATTTAGGTTAGTAAAAATGATAAAAGAATGTATTCACTCATAAATTATGTTTAATTAATAAGGCGGTCATTTCGTTCACAAAATGGACCCAATTCGGGAAAAATTCATGTATTACCAAATTGAGAAGTCATATTCAATATGTTGACCATTGGACTCAGATCTCATGAGATTTGTCCAGGGACCCATTTCAATCAGGTGTGAGTTTGGATTCTCCGCAACTCAGATTAGACCCGCCGTAACCTCTGAAAACATCATGATTACCCCTTGTCACACAAACCTCTCAAATCAATACACTTGTCAGGAGTGACATCACCACCGCCCAAAACCACCAATCCAAAGCCCGGAATCTCAAGCCCCTTTGCAGGTCATCATTACCTGGAGAAAATATTGAGACATGGCCACCGGCCTAGTCGACCAACCATAGGAGAATTCGACGACTCGAGTTCCGAGCTCGGCACTGTAGCTGATTTGATGTAATTTCGGCTAAAGCCATGTATAAATAATGGAGTAGAAGTTTTGTAAAGAGGAGAGATACACACAAAATTATAATCCTATCACATCTTCTCTGTATATTTCATGATTCGATTTAGCAATAAATCGCCATTTTTCTTAAAGTTGGCTCAAAATTAGCCTTGCAAATTTCGACATCAACAGTTTGGAGCTAGAATGAGGGCCCCATTTGTGAAAAACAGCCCCACTCTCCCCGAAAACCTGAGAACCATGAATCACAGCTCCAGTTCTAGAAATCCGTCTCACACCCACCCTCATGAAACCAATACTCCACCAAGTTCTCCACGACAACAAGACCCACAGATGATCGTCATGAGGGAAGCCCTGGAAAAACTAACAAACGCATGGGATGATTAGAATGGAGCCAAGCCCACTTATCCCCACCAGATATCGAGGTGGAATTCCCTGCAAGGACAAGGGCAAGACATTCTCCCACTAGAATGACTCTCTACTTTTCAAGAGGAGAATCCTCAAGGAGTCAAATCGATGAAGTTAGAAATAAGGATCCCCCAACAAGGAGGACTGATAGTGTATTCGACAGGTTGGGGACCCAGTACTGGCTAACCCCTACACGAGGACAGGCTGGTTCCAACCTTAAACGTCCTCTGGAACAGACAGATCCCGAGCTGAGCATGCTGAAAAGGTACATCGCTGAGCTGGATGCTAAAAACAAAGGTGACACTGAAGACTATCTCACCAAGCGACATTCCCCATTTACTGAGGATGTCCTCATGGAACCATTGCCCGAAAAATTGAAGATTTCCCAAATGGCCGCGTATGAGGGAGATGGAGATTCCCTCAGCCACATTGACAAGTACACCTCGTGGATGGAGTTGCAGGAGGCAAGCGACGCCATCATGTACTGGGCATTCCCCTTGACTCTGGGAGACAAAGCTCAGAGGTGGTTCAGGAGACTGCACCAGAGGTCAATAAAAATTTGGAATGACCTGGCCATAGCATTTTTAGCCCAGTTCATGGGCTCCAAAGCCAGAACCACGCCCAAGAAGCGGTTAGTAAGTATCAAACAAGGAAATAGTGAACCCCTCAAAGGTTACCTAAGCAGGTTCAACAAATAATCCATGGAAATAGAAAAAATATCCGATGATGCCGCACTCATGGCAGTACTGGCTGGACTAATGCCCAGAACGAGATTCTAGTGATCGGTACACGAGGACGACCCAAGAACCTATCATGAGTTCTTGAACCAAGCTGAAAAATACGTAAGTGCTGAAGAAGCAACATCTGATCAAGAGGAAGCTTGGTGCGATCCCGACCTTAGCAATACAGCAAAAGAGAAAAAGTAGAATAACAGTCCTCAACACGAAAGAAAGGACAGGAGAGAAAGAGAACGTCACAAGGCTCAACTGCACAAATTTCGAGAATACCACCCACTCAAAGCCTCCTTGAAAGAAGTATTCATGCAAACTAGTGAAAAAGAGGCAATCCGTAGGCAAGTGATCTAGAAGAATGGGCAGACAGGACACCACCAAGGGCGATACTGCTGATATCACAGGATGGTGGGTCATGATATTGATAATTGCCAGGAATTGAAGGAGGAAATTGAGTCCTTAATTCGAATAGGTCGACTATAGGAGTTTGTTGCCGAACCAAAAGTGGATTGACCTCCTCCGCATCAACCATTGCTACAGGGACCTCCTGCACGAGCTCAGCAGATAATTCACAATCATAACCCACGCACCGAAATCAAAATGATGGTTGAAAGGAACTAGTATATCGAGGGATCTAGAAGGACGAGACAAAGAGAAGCCCGAAATGTCCGGATCATGTCGAACTACGAAGATTAAACCCCTCAGATCGGCACAGACCCTGAATGGTTCTAGTTCATGGAGGAAGATTCTCTAGGAGTCTTCCAGAACCAAAGTGACGCCCTAGTGGTCACCATGCTAGTTGCCGGGGTGAATGTTCACAGGACATTAGTGGATAATGGGAGTTCGGTCAACATACTATATTCACGGACTCTGAGGCAGTTAGAAATATCGGAACGCTACCTTCAACCATACTCAAGGAAACTGCAAGGGTTCTCTGGAGACCCTATTGAGACTCGAGGTCAAATCGTCCTTATTGTAGAGCTGGGCGAAGCCCCTCGTCAAAGAAGAATTCTGGTGGATTTTGTGGTAGTCGATCTGCCGTCCAACTATAATGCAATATTAGGACGACCCATATTGCACAAGCTGAAAGTCGCCACATCAATCTATCATTACTGTATGAAGTTCCCTATCCCTCATTGGACTGAGATAGTCTGTGGAGACCAAGCTGGGGCCAGAGTGTGCAATATAGACCTACCCAAACCTCAGGTTAACATGCTAAGGGGCAGGGCAAATACACGAGCCGGGGAAGCCAGACTAAAGAGACCAATCGTGGCGGATCTCTCTGAGATCGGCATAACTGAGAAACATTTCAAGCCACCTATGGATGACCAATTATCCTTTGACGAAAAAGAGCAGATCCACATCCCTACCCTAGAGTTGTGGTAATCTCATTACCAGTCACTGGAGTAACCATCCCAAAAGTCTTGGTGGATACGGGAAGTGCTCTCAACATTTGAAGTGCCCTCAACATTCTCTTCAGCAACCCTCAAGTGGATAAGTATACCTGCCAACTTCTACAACCATACTCAAATATGGTGATTGGACTAAGCGGAACCCTGACCTCAGCTAAAGGATCGATCAAACTCAAAGTTGAGTCCGGATGGCACCCCGTCAAGTAAAGACAAACTCTGAGTTCGTGGTGTTTGATACTCCATCGCCTTATGACAACGTCATGGGGAAACCATTGATATTCATTTTGAAAGAAGCAGTGACACTATACCACTATTCAATTAAATTTCTCACTCCCCATGGTGTGGGCGAAGTCAAAGGAAACATGGAGCTCACTGATACATGTCAATTGAAAGCCTACAGCTGCCATCTACGTACCCTCCTGGGAGTGCATATGGTTCATGTATCGGATTTCGAACTCAATTCAATAGACACGTGGATCAAAATCGAAGGGGGAGAACCCGTCGAAGAGTTGGAAAGAGTCCAAGTTTGTGCCGACAACCCATCAAAAGAACTGAAAGTCGGACGCAAGCTGCAACCCTCCACCCGAAGTGAAATTGTTGCTTTTCTTAGACAGAACCTTGATGTCTTTGCTTGGGACCATGGGGACATGAGAAGAATAGACCCTGAAATTGCCTACCACAAATTGGAGGTAGACCCCTCTGTTCGGTCAAAACAGCAAAAACGACGCCCCTAAACCCCGAAAGATATGAAATACTCAACAAGGAGGTACAGAAACTGTTGTACAACGGTTTCCTTCGAGAAGCAAAATATCCAAAGTGGGTCGCAAACTTGGTTCTTGTAAAAAAACACAATGGAGATCGGAGGGTATGCATAGACTTCACCGACCTCAACAAAGCATGCCCCAAAGACAGTTTTCTCCTATCGAGAATAGATCAAATGGTGGACGCCACTGCAGAACACGAACTACTTAGCTTCATGGATGCATACTCCGGCTACAATCGCTACCAATGTATGGCCCAGATTAGGAACATACTTCGTTTATGACTGACAGAGGTATTTACTGCTACAAAGTAATGCCCTTTAGACTAAAAAATGCCAGGGCCACCGATCAACGACTTGTGAACTCCATGTTTTCCTAGCAGATCGAAAAAATAATGGAAGTATATGTTCATGACATGTTGGTCAAAAGTGCCAAGGCCAAAGACCACTGCCGGCACTTGGCCGAGATGTTTGATATCCTGAGAACATATGGAATGACGTTGAACCCAAGGAAATGTGCCTTCGGGGTTAGCTCCAGAAGATTCCTAGGTTACATTGTAAATAATCGAGGAATCGAGGCAAACCTCAAAAAAATACAAGCTGTTATCCAAATAAAGCCTCCAACCAAACCCAGAGAGGTGCAAAGTTTAACTGGGAGGATCGCCGTCCTCAACCGGTTTGTCTCTAAGTCTATAAACCGATGCAAACCCTTCTTCGACACACTACGAGGAGGAAAGAAGTTTGAATGGATCGAGAAATGTTCGGAAGCCTTTAATGAGTTAAAAAGATAGCTAGCCAGCCTCCACTGCTCTCAAA
>NC_036237.1:26486961-26502566 GCF_002742605.1 Olea europaea var. sylvestris
ATCAGGCGAAAGAAGAAAGAATGGACAATTACCTATGGGTTGTAAGGAAAGAGCTTGAAAGCTTCAATACCATCCAAATCGAGTAGATATCCCAATCTCAGAATGGCTACTCTGATGCTCTGGCTCGCCTAGCTATGAGTGAGGGAATTCAAGTATTTGATAGCATCCCCGTAGGAAGAATATCCCTACCTACCACCGAATTGGTCGAAGTGGCCCTTATGATAATAGATCCCAAACCAACCTGGCAGGACGAGATCATCACACACGTAAAGATTAGGAAATGCCTTGAAAACTCGATAGAAGCCAGAAAGCTCCGAATCAGGTTGGCCAGATACGCACTCATCGATGATGTCCTCTACAAGCGAGGATATTCTACACCCTTGCTCAAATGCTTGAATGAAGAAGAAGCCCAACACACCTTGCGAGACGTTCACGAAAGAATATGTGGAAATCATTCCAGTGAGCAATCCTTGGGCCACAAGATCATACGTCAAGGATACTTCTGGGTTGAAATAGACATGATGCCCTCGAATTTGTCAAAAGATGCGACAAGTGCCAGCGTCTCGCGCCTATCATAAACACTCCACCGTGCGAACTAAACCCGGTAACGGCACCTTGGCCCTTTGCGAAATAGGGGGTCGACCTGATCGGACCTATGTCCACTGGAAGGGGAGGTGTGAAATTCGCAATCATTGCAGTGGATCACTTCACTAAATGGGCCGAGGCTGAGCCACTTGCCAAGATCACCGAAGAAAAAAAATCATATAGCTCTTCGTACGGAACTCGACCTCATCGAAGAAAAGAGGAACAACGTTAAACTCAAAAATGCAGTTTATAAGCAACGAAATGCCAAGTATTACAACCAGAAAGTACGAATGAGAGAATTTGACGTGGGATCCCTAGTCCTACGAAAGGTGTTTCTCGCCACAAGGGAGGCTGGTAGCGAATGCCTAGGACCGAACTGGGAGGGTCCCTATCTGGTAACAAAGATCCTATTAAGAGGGGCTTATGAATTGAAAGACTTTGGGGGTAGACCTCTACCCCACCCCTGGACCGCCAAACACCTTAGGCAATATCACCAGTAAACGTGAAGAGTCCGTAACATGCGAACCCGCTTGTAATGTCAACCATATCAATAAAAATGACTCCTTATTTTGAACATTCAATTCGACATCTGGTCAGAATTTTACAAAGTCCTACTCCATACGCAGGTCGAGTTAAGGTTATATGTGCTGCAACACTTAGATGAAATTCCTCCTAAGGAATTCTCCAAAGACCTGCTCCATAAGCAGGCCGAGCTAAGGTTGTATGTGCTACAACACTTAGACGAAATTCCTCTTAAGGAATTCTCCAAAGCCCTGCTCCATATGCAGGTCGAGCTAAGGTTGTATGTGTTGCAACACTTAGACGAAATTCCTCTTAAGGAATTCTCCAAAGCCCTGCTCCATACGCAGGTCGAGCTAAGGTTGTATGTGTTGCAACACTTAGACGAAATTCCTCCTAAAGAATTCTCCAAAGCCCTGCTCCATACGCGGGCTGAGCTAAGGTTGTATGTGCTGCAACACTTAGACGAAATTCCTCCTAAAGAATTCTCCAAAGCCCTGCTCCATACGTAGGCCAAGCTAAGGTTGTATGTGCTGCAACACTTAGACGAAATTTCTCCTAAGGAATCCTACAGGTCACACGCGCAGGCTGATCTAAGGTCGTAAGCAAGGCGGTACTTATGCATATCAAACCAAGTTCATGAAGTATTACCATGACTAAAACGAGATCCCTGCTAAAGAAACCATGTAAAACAGAAAAATCCTTCCATTCCAGACAAAACATCACGAAATATATCAAACGAAGATCATAGTGTAATACAGGTAGTCAAAAAACATCTCAAAATGCTAAACAATGTTTCCAAAATATTAAAAAATAATTATCCTAAGAGGGACCAGGGGAAAGAGGATCTTGGGGGATTGGGGTGCTGCCCTTAACATTTTGGTCAGGCTAGAATATCCAAATTCCTGCAACAACAGATAATCTCCACAGCTCTTCTCTCTCATCCAGGAAAACGGCATCGAAGTCCAGCCTCTCCCTCCGGATATGTTTTATCAGCTCCTCCAAGGCCACTACGTAGGCATCTTAGGCTAGGGCATCAAACTCTGGAGATTCCCTCCAAATCTCCATGGTCTTGATGGCCTTAGCCTCTGCCTCTTCTGCCCTCTTTATTGCCTTTCTGGTCCTCATATTGGTCTCTTCTACTTTTTCCATAGCCTCCCTTGTATGAGAACACTTCTTGGCCACCACAGTTCGCAACTCCTCTGATCAAGCCCTCTCTTCCTCTGCCTTTTTCCTCTCTACGTCAGTCTGCTAGTTGGCCTTTTCACCCCTAGTCTTCAAAACCTTGATCTCCTCCTGCAGCGTCTCCTCCAAGTCTAGTCTGGAGTGAAGCTCTTCCCCATCCTATTGAATTTATCCTCATCTCATTCTCCCGAGCAGCAAATTGAGCTCTCTCCCTCTCCATGCCTTGGTAGAGGCTTAGCGCTTGGTCCTTGGCTTTCATCATTTTTTCAAGCTCAATTTTTAGCTAAACAAAAATCAAAGAAGTCAGTGAGACTCGAGATATTTCATAAATCGGTGAAATTCAAAGTATGAGAGCTCGGATAAAGGTACCTTGTCAGCCACGGCCATTGTATACAAAATGGACCGGTGGCTATGGAGCTGAGCAGTGACGATCGCCTCCTCGAGCGATATCTCAGCTAAAAAACCCTGCTCCCTCTCATTCCAGCTCCTAGTCAGGATATTGGTAGAGTCGCGCAATGGAGGAGCCAGCGCAGCCGTCGTCTCCTTGGAAGGGGAGGGAGCCCACAAGAAATCCAATCGTATTTCAGGCCAGCGTCCTAGTAACCTATCCAAACTCGGCCTCTGCAGGTCGGGACATCTCTCTCGAGATCAGAAAGAGTTGTCAACTACAACGGAAGGAGCAGCAGAGACCGTCACCTCTGGGTTCGAATACGGTAGAGTTGGGATAGCCTCCAGAGTGGAAAATAGTAGAGAATGAGGGGCTTCCTGAACAGGACTCAGTGAGGCAGGAAGAACGTACTTCAGGATGGAAGGTGCAGCCGAAGTACCAGATCGGGTCCTCTTCAAAGGCGGGACCTCTTCCTCAGTTTCTTTAGATAAGTTCTCTATCCGAACTGAGGCCTCAGGCCTTTTTCGCTTCGCTGTCGCCACCACTGCCTCCTTGGCTGCCTTGTATCCTAACATTTTCGGACCACGGACTAAAAAAAAAAAAACAACAATAGACATATAAGTTGATGATAGTGTTGAAAGTCACGCGAGCTTAGGAAGGCAGTGTGATACTTTTACCTGGGCTAGCTGAAGTTGATGCTGATGGGCGAGTTGAGGTCTGGCCTGAAGCAATTGTCTGGATCAAGCCCGCCTTGAATAAATTCGAGTCGAAGATCACGTATTTGCACGACCTCTGCCTTTTGGGAAGAGCCCTTATGGCCTCAGCACGCCTATGCGTATCCTTGGTCGAGGTGGCCTTCTTGTAATATGCAAGCAAGAGCATAGGTAGTTAGCATTACTTTAATATCAGCTCGGACTTAAGTATCAAAGTAAGTGTTGCTTACATAAGGCATGGTAGAATTTGGGGACAACATCCTCCCCTATTCACCTTGGCTGGGTGGAACTCTCAATCTCCCGACACGTAGAAGAATTCCTCTTTCCACTTCTTAATTGAGGAAGACGTGTCCAGCACTAGGGAACCGCCGGTCCTCGGCCTGACACTAGTATACCACCAGCCAGAGCTCTTCCCATTCCCTTTGAAAATAAATAAGGAGTTGAACTGCTCGACACTCAGCTCGGGATTCCCTAACTAGTCCCATAAAATCAGGGTAGCAATCAAAGTTCACCACCAGTTGGGGCATAGCTGGGTCGGAGCTATACCCCAAAAGGAAAAGAATTTGCAAATAATCCTAGGGACGGGAAATCTAAGGTCGGCTTGTAAAATGGCCGAATTCAAAGCTACATATCCTAAGGGTGGCCTATCAGCGCGGTCGAAAGGTTCGGGAATAATCATTATCACCGAGCTAGGCACACCATACCTACCACGCCAGCTCGTCAGCGTATCCCCCGTTACAACCGACCTGTAAGAACTGGCTCCCCACTCTTCTAAGTCATTTCCCTCACTACTCTTGCAAGACCCTACCTTTTCAACTCCCAAGCTCTCCCTTTCCCGCTCCATTTCCCTAGGACGAGCTATGGTGATCGGGTTAGCAACTAAGATAGGAATAGGAGTAAGAATTTCCCTACAGCAGACGACGAACTAGAGGATGGAGGGTCGGACTCTTTCTGTTGGTTCTCCCAGGAACGTACCCTAGATTGGTCCGAACTCATAAGAAAATGCAAATAGGAACGACGAAGAGAGGAAAGCGAAAGAATACCTGGGAACTCGAAAGGCAACCTCACTAAGCAAAGTTGGAAACACGTATCTGTAAAATTCACCCACTGCCCTAGAGAGAAAATTCACAGCATGAAATGGTTAAATGAAAAGGCAAATGGGAATTTAAAAAGGGGAAGAAGGCCAAAGGTCTTACATCTGGGCCGCCTCTTGAAAAAGGGAGGGAAAAAATCAATGGCCCAAAAGCCCTGTAGCCGAAAAGCTTCCCAAGGAAGCAACCCTGCTAAAACAATGACACTTGGCACTACAATAATTACATTCCTTGGAAAAAGAACCGGTCGAGGAGGTCAGCCCCCCTTACGGCAGAACTTACCTAGGGAGTAACTGTTGACCACCAGACTCCGATCTCATGAGATTTGTCCGAGGACCCATTTCAATCAAGTGTGAGTACGGATTTTATGCTGCTCAAATTAGACCCGTCGTAACCTCTGAAAACATCATGATTACCCTTTGTCACACCAACCTCTCAAATCAATATACTTGTCAGGAGTGACATCACTACCGCCCAAAACCACCAATCCAAAGCCCGGAATCTCAAGCCCCTTTGAAGGTAATCATTACCTAGAGAAAACATTGACACATGGCCACTAGCCTCATCAACCAATCATAGGCGAATTTGACGACCCGAGTTTCGAGCTCGACACCGTAGTTGATTTGACTGATTTGATGTAATTTCGGCTAAAACCATGTATAAATAATGGAGTAGAATTTTTGTAAAAGGGAAAGATACACACGAAATCATAATCCGATCCCATCTTCTCTATATATTTCATGATCCGATTTAGCAATAAATCACCCATTTGTTTAAAGTTGGCTCAAAATTAGCCTTGCAAATTTTGACGTCAACACAATATTATACCAAAATCCTGGAATCATCCTCCCCTCAACTTTGGTTGTAATCCCTATTTCACTCCCATTCAGGTCGACCTGCAGAATTCATGAAAATCAAAACTCTAAAAATCATCAATTGATCTTGCAGAATCATCTTCTTCATGTCTTAAGATTTTGTTCAATCTTTATTCATCGTATTTATTCAATTTTTACAAACAGAAATTTCTGATCTTAGTGTTTCACTCCAATATAGAACTATCACCGCAATCGATAATGTCCACCCCAAATCGTCTTGCATCAATGGGAGTACAATAGTTTGGAGAAGATTAAGCTTTTACATTGAACCCTCAATTTGCATACTGATCTATGACTACACCTCACACATTAATTGTTTCATGTTTGGCCTAATTAGACACAACCATAATTTTGTCGCAACTTGTCTTTATTTTGAATTTCATCTATACATATTGAAGATGTTTTGGTTTTTAGTGCATTAGAACCACTATGTTTTCCTTCTTTTCAAAAAGTGATAAATCTAAGGATATAACCATAATACCTAATGTTATATTACGATTTTTTTATATATGTGAATTTTACTCATTCATTAAAATTTTAAAATCCCCACGCCCAACCCCACCCCCACCCCGGCGCGCGCGATTCCTGGCTCCGCCCCAGCCCCTTAAAGGTGCCTTTGTCGTTCTTCTACCATGTCATTTGTATGTGTAGGGGTACTTTTAGGCTGGGTTTCCTTATTGTATTCTTTTCTTAAGGAGAGGTTGTTATGGATTTGCTTAATTATTGATCATCAGTATGATCGTGGGACCTACAGAAATTCCTTTTCAGTCATCTGAAACATTCAAATTCCCACTGCCCACTACGAGTTTGGAGCAAACTTTTTAGATCCAAATGTATGTTATTTTTTACTATTTGTTAGTCGCTTATACAAACAAATAACTTCATTTAAAAATGCGAGGATTACTTGTTTCTTGTCAGTTGATACTTTTCGGGAGGGTGTTGACAGATGGAAGAGTAAATGCAAGAATGAATGTGATTTGTCTGAGAATCTTTCTTTGAAGGGAAACGTTCAAGTAAATATATTTAAGCTGTCAATCTGTTTTGAATGTTTTCCGTTCCCAATTGTACAAGAGCTGCTATTGTATTTCCTAGTTCACTCAATAAAGTTTATTTTTCTGGTTCTTTTTTCTTCTTCTGTAGCTTACAAGTGAGTCACATATTTCACAATCCATGGTCAATTTTGATTATAAGGTAATTAATCTTAAATTAGCTTCCATTCGCGTAGAACTAATAAATGGTTTAATTTATAAATCGATAAAAATGAGTTGTGGATGAGTGGATGCTACCTGTGTTTCCATTGGAATGTGTGGTGAGGTTTAACCATTTATAGATGATTTCTAAATTTTGCCAAAGGGAGGCTTAGTCATGAGGTGATATACCATTGAGGGTATTGTAGTCATAATTTAGCAAGGTTACATGTGGGTCTGTCCAGCTGGCAGCTTGCCATGTCAAATGCAGAAATGCCACACATACGGCGGAGCGCGAAGATAATGAAGTGGAACTCTGGAGTAATCAACTTGGAGCTAATAGTATTTGCCTTTTGATATGCAGACAGGGATTTGACTATAGGACTCAGTTTCAATTAGGGAATGGAGCCTTATTTGGTGCAAGTTACAGCCAGGTGAATGTTCTGATATTTTTTCACAAAATATTTCACTATCTTGAATATTACGTAAAATTTCTTAAACTTCTCAAAAAAGGCTTGATTGCATATTCATCTTTAATATGAATTAGCTTGGCAGACGACCATGGCTTGAAGCTATACGTTTCTTGCTGTTTTTTTCTTATATATTTCTGGGTGAATAACTTATATTGTAATTCTTGCCTTAATAATCTCGATTACACTTCTTGCCAAAATTCTTGATGGATAATTTAAATTATAGTTGTATTTGCCTCAATCATCTTAAAGAGACTTCATTCCCAATTTCTTATAGATGCCCAACTATTTAAGTCTCATTTTCCTTAATTTATCCTCCATTGTATAAATTCTCACATCTTGTTTTATTGAATCTAATATGGCTGCACCATCTTAGCATTATTTTTGCTATGTTCATAGTATGGAATTTTTTTTATATTGGAATTGTCAATGAAATTGAATAAGATTATAGAAATCGTCGAAGATTACAGTTGATGTTTATATTATCATTATAATTGTATTATATATAGATAGATTTTTTTTTTTACCATATTTAAATTATAGGTTACTATTAGTTAATATTGTAATCGATAGTTACCATATTTAATTTTGACTTGGTTCTATATAATGCGAGAACTTCTCACTTTGAGAGCCATCGAGTCTTAGATCATTATTCAATATATTTGACGGGAATAACCCAACTCTTAATGCAATAAAACTTAGTTGGTCTGGTAACCATTATTTGAAACTTTCCCCTTAGCTTTGTGGAATTATGAGAGAGACTATTTAATTATTGTTTATAACTCTAAGAACTTCACAAAGCTATACATAGTGAGGAAAAAAATCTGCAGGATCAGGAAAGTAAATTGTAAATAACTAATTTGGCCTCGTAAAAATTAAATCAAATCAAATAAGATTAAATATAATGAGATTGATTGTGCTGTAATTAAAAACAAAAAAAAACAAAAAAATTGGTTATGCTCTGATTACTTTTTTGTCTTACTAAATATTTGGTGAAATCTTTGACAAACTGCTGAGAAAATAATTGTTTCTCTAGTTCTCTGATAGGCCTCAAAAGCATGAGAATAGTTCCATTTAGCTAGTTAAAGTAGGGGAAGGTATTATGGGAATTTAGTAGAAAAATTGTATAGGTTCCTCACTATAAATAGGGAGGATAGTTTTATTTCATTTAGGCAGAATTTGGGTATTATCTTGGCAGAGAAGTAGAGCCTCTCGAAGCTTTACTAATTATTATATTTCCTTTCGTTCAGTTTGTAATTCCGTACAGAAATTCATAAATTGTTCTGGTACTTATCAAGTCTGATACCAAATGGTATGATCCGGAGAAATTTCCATGCTTCTGTTGTAATTTGCTATTGAAGGTGAGTTGAATTTGTATTAGTGTTGTTTCTGTGAAGTATTGAATTGAAGAACAGAAAGGTGGACTTGATGAATTATATGAAAATAAAGTATAGATTTGATAGGATTCGAGAGGCCTATCTCTCTCCCAATTGACTCCCAAATTCTGCCGAAATTAAATCAAACTACCCTCCCCTATTTATAGTAAGAAATATTGACAATACATTGTACCATTTTCCTATAGTACTCTTCCCATACTTTAACCAACTAAATGGAACTATCTTTTGCCTTTGGGGTCTATCATTCTCCAATCAATGACTCTCTTTGGTATGTATTCAGTTTTCTTAGTCTTCTATTTTTATTTATAGTCTGAATGATTTTGGAAGTTTTCTTCCCTTGATTAGACGAACTGCTAGTTAATATGGTATTCTTTGTGGTTATTATGTATTATGGAATAATGGTTTTGTACAGGGGAAAAAACAAAGAATAAGTTATCTCGATTGAATCTTGTTGTGCACTTGCAGAGTGTGATCCCACATTAGTCCTTGGGTGGTGAAGTATTCTGGGCGGGTCAACATCGAAAGTCTGGTATCGGTTATGCCGCCCGTTACAACGTAGACAAGATGGTACTATTTACTGGAGTTACTGTCTTCGGAAACGCTATAAGATTGATATTTTTTTATCACATTATCACATATATTCTCTATATCCTTATATTGTACTCTCAATTAGTGACACTGCAATGATTGACTTGATATCCTTTCAATTGTTACATGTGGGATGATGAATTAGCTATTTTATTGAGCTCTTGGGATGAAGACTGACCCGGTTTTACTTTTTCTTGGAAACAGTTAGATTATAGCAACAATATTCTTCTCCGAAGACTAAATAATTGTAGAAGTAAATAGAGATGATAGAACAATAAACTAAAACAGGAGGATGATCTAACATCTATGTCTAAATCTGATATTTGACTTGGCTTTAGTTCTTTTATTTATGCCAACAATTGTTTTTTGCTTTGGTTGTGCCAAAATTGATACCAAGGTCTTAAGGGAATTTACATTCAATCATGTAATTATTTGTGTATTTAATGAAAGCATATGTTCAACTTAGTTGTGCATGTGCATGTGCATGTGGGTATTGCAGCAGCTCTTTGCATGAACGGATCAACTAGGCACGTTTTGGTTGCCTTTTCTATAAATCAGATAATTTTTCAAATTGTATGCAAAATTATTCAGACTTCAACGCTCTTGACCAAGTTTTACATACCAGGGAATAAACCAAATAAAAATATCAAGAGCTTTTATGCAAGCCATTTTCCTGTACTGTGAAAATAATTTTATGCTTTTGGTTAGAATATGTCACTTAGCTTCTAATTTTTTCCACTTTGAACGTGTAAATATTTTTTTTCTCTCTCTCTCCTCTTCACTGTGAGGCAATTGTGGGGAGGGAGGGGAAGAGGAAGAAGTCTTCATTTCCATTGTTGCATTATGGGCCTTTAATGTTCAAAACTTGACACAAATGTTTATTCCCATGCTAAATCATGTTTAAGATATGCAATCTTTTCTAATGTTTCACTTGCAGGTTGCAACTGGGCAAGTTGCTAGCACTGGAATGGTTGCTCTTAGCTATGTTCAAAAAGTATCCGAAAAGGTAAAAATAGATGCTACTTCATAAAATTTATTGTAATTTTGATTGCATATACTTTTGCTAGGTTCCTTGGTTGCTTTCTTGTCAGTTCTTAGTTTGTTCTGTTGTATTTAGGTTTCTCTAGCATCGCACTTCATGTACAACTATACGTCTAGAGATGCCACGGCTAGTTTTGGTTAGATTACATCCTTTGGCAGGTAACTTCTACTCAAAACTTAATAACTTTTTGACATTATAATTAGCAGTCTGACACTTGTTTTTGGATTATGTTTATGCATGGTAAAAAAGCTTCTGATTTAATATGATATTTAAAAGTAATTCCTTGACCAAGTACATATTAAAGAGTCAAGCTGGAAACTTCAACCTTGATCTCTAAAATGTTGTCGTAATTGTTGCGAGAGCTTGTAGCACCTTCCAGTTTAATAATAGTTTTTGGTCTGTTAATATTTTTTACCAAGTACATAAAAATAGTCAAACTGGAAACTGCAACCTCAATCTCAAGTATGTCATTATTAGTGTTCTGAGAACTCGTACCACCTTCCAATCTAAGATTAGTTTTTGGTTTATCTTTTTTTTTTATATATAATTCTTTGATACCAAAAGATGGATTTAGACTTTGAACAATTGCTAAGAAACATTTTTAACTTTTCGAGGTCTTTGTTCATATATTGATGAGGGCAATCGATTTCCTGATTTAGACTTGGTAAAATTGCTAAGAAACATTTTTAACTTTTCAAGGTCTTTGTTCACATGTTTCTGTTGATGAGGTCAATCAATTTCCTCCATGCTGCTAATATTTGAATTTTTCTTCGACTCTCTCTCTCAGTCGCTCTCTGTTGTGTGAGATGATCCAGGATTTTCTGTTGTAGGAATGCTCTTGGGTGTACAATATTATTAGTTGGGTTATATGTTCGAGCAAATTCCTGACGAGTTATTATTTTGATAGTAATCTAGCTAACAAACTTGAGTAATTAATTTCTCAAGAAAAAAGGAGAAAGAATGTAGTACTTATTAGGAATTAGTCCTGCAGGACATTTTTAACCCTTTTATTTTTACCTTTTGGATTCTTTGGTTTAAAGACTTCAATTAGGCTTCCATATTGGCTCCCATGTATTTAGTCTAGCCAGGGGCAAGTATCCAGATCTAGTGTTAAGGCCACCTTCAGGGAATTTTTTGACACCGCTGGAGACCATGAAGATCAGCCTATGCTCTCTCATGATCTTGACCAATGTGTGATTGCTTTCTTGCTGATAAGCAATTGAAAGCTAAAAACTCAAGTTTTTCTACAAATTTATATAGACACTCTACCTTCTTGACCTTGTATTGGGGCTCTACTTGTGTGTTTTGGCCAAGGAAAAACCATTTTGGTGGATAAATAAAGGAAGAAAATGCAAGGATTTTGAGACAAGTGCAAGCCTGCCTTGGTCAAAATTGAGTAAAATATCAAGAGCTTAAGGTGAGCTAAAGAAGAATTAAATGATGTCTCTAATAGGAGCTTGGGTTTCCATTTCCACTTTGAAAATATCCACACTTGATAACTCTGTGAAGCATGAATGTTTATAGTGGTGTGACATGTCCGTGTCCATGTTCGACACATGCTAGAGATCAGCGTTCCTAGGTTACCCCAGAGCATGTCGTTTTCCTATTTTTTATAGTTTTCTTATATTTCCTACACTCTTTGGGACACACCTTGAGCATGTTTAGGACTATCGTGTGACGTTTCCTGTGTTGTTCATAGTCTAAGACGCTCAAAATTTTACGTTGACGCGTGATTAACTGAAGACCCCACTTTTTAAATTATGCTATGTAGAATTGGGATATTTTTTATATCTAAGAAAGTCATATAATGTGAGAGAAATTCTATCAAATGTCGAATTTGTTTCATTATCATCTATATGTATTTTTCTTCTTCCACTATGCCAATATGTTGTTTATAAATTTTTAATAATATAAATCCACTTGTCCATGTCCTACTTCTTTGAAATTTTTTGTGTTGCCAGCCTGTGTTATGTCATGTCTGTGTCATTAAGGAGAGTTAATTATTCCAATGGTCACTGAACTTTGGTCCATGCTTTGATTGGTTACTGAAGTTTAAAATGTTGAGTTTTAGTCACTGAATTTAGGTCCATATTTTAGATTGCTCACTGAAGTTTAAAATGTCGAGTTTTGACCACAAAACTTTAGAATATACCGTACATTACTCGCTAGCATAACTGTTGAACTTTGAAATCGAGTTTGCAGTGTGTAATGTACAATATTTTTCAAAGTTCAATGAGTAATGTACAACATTTTTTAAAGTTCAGTGAGTAATGTACAATTTTTTTCAAAGCTCAGTGAGTAATGTACAATATTTTTCAAATTTCAACGACCAAAATTCAACGTTTTAAATTTCAGTGAGCAATTAAAGATATGGACCTAAGTTGAATGACCAAAACTCATCATTTTAAATTTCAGTGACCAATCAAAGATATGGACTTAAGTTCAGTGACCATTAGAACAATTAAATACAATATTTTTCAAAGTTCAATGAGTAATGTACAACATTTTTTAAAGTTCAGTGAGTAATGTACAATTTTTTCAAAGTTCAGTGAGTAATGTACAATATTTTTCAAATTTCAACGACCAAAATTCAACGTTTTAAATTTCAGTGAGCAATTAAAGATATGGACCTAAATTGAATGACCAAAACTCATCATTTTAAATTTCAGTGACCAATCAAAGATATGGACTTAAGTTCAGTGACCATTAGAACAATTAACTCAATTATGAATAAGAGAATATAGCCTCTCCGAACCGATCATTTTTTATTTTGGGCCGTTGAGCAAAAATAGTACTGTTAGGTCTAAAATGCCCTCAAATTCAAGGCAAAAAGAAACACAAACCTTTTGAAGATCTTTAAAATTTGGGCGTGAATGAATTTCAGAATACAAAATTCCACTTAACATTGTTTTCTCCACTCATTTGGATACTCAAAATTAAATTCCACATAAATCTTCTCAAATATCGTTCATGTTCTTCATGCAAGGAAGAAAAAGAAAAATTGCATTCATGAGGTTAGAATTCTTCCTTTTCTGGATTCCTCTTTTATTCATTTCGTGTTTTTTCTGTTGATGATGAACTGGTGCTGAGTGGTAGTTTATATGACACTAAACAACTGCGGTCATTTGATGTTAAATGACCACAAGCCAGTTGCTTAAACAGCCAACAGTCCTTTAAGGGGTATTCTGTATTCAGGACATTTTTGAAGTGAATGGAGGCCTTTTAAACAAATAACGTGAACTCAGATCTCTAGTCACTTTTGCCTGTTTGACTAGGCCTTCTACATAAATTCCCCGTGTCATGTTTTTGTGCTTCTCAGCGTAACTCACTTTGGACAGGCATACCCATTGCATCAGCAACTATTTCAGGATGCTGTCACCATTTGCAGCTTGGTAAAATAACACCTCTTTGGTTTTCTGAGATGAAATAATCACATGCAGCTACCAAATTGAATTGCATTTTGAGTCATTTAAGAACAGCTATGGAGCATGTACACATTTGAAAGGCTTTCCACGTTTCTATATCAATTTGTTCAAGTGTTTTTGAAATTTGAATGGTCATCTAATGTTACAAAAGTTCACATACTTGGAAACATGTTATTCATTTAAAATGCATTTTGTAACAATTATGGAGTGTGCCGAATATTGATAATCCTTCCATGCTATTTATCAAGTTCTTAACTTGGATGATGTGAAATAGTCTAATCTGTTAAAGAAAATAGAACAACTTTTACATACGAAACAGAAAAAAAGAAAAAAAGAAAAAGAAAAAAAAAAGGACAATACTCCTAGAACAATGCTGTTAAATATATGCTAGGTTCTGTTTATTTTCCTTTTTCCTACATGGCCTGATATAACTGTCTGAAATCCGAGATCACATATTTTACTGTCTTGATGCATGCGTTGTGTTCATGTTATACGCTTTTAGCCAAAATGACTTTATAATTGCCAACTATGAAGGGATATGCACTGGATTTTATAAGTATTTGCAAAGTTATCCACTATTTTTTGGTCCTTGGTCCTTTTTAGTAACGTTTTAGGCTGCGGCATGCGGATGGTCTTTGATTTAGTTACAAATTGCAATACTTGAATACTTGTTCATGGATCCCTTATTATTCTGATTGGATTTCTCTCCCTCTGACTGTCATCTAAGAGGAAAGGTTGACTCTAATGGATGTGTGGTTGCTTTCCTTGAAGAGCGATTAAATATGGGGGTCTTAGTTTTATTCATTCTGCATAGGTAATGTTCAACATGGTAGCTGACCTGCTATTTATTTTTGCTTTATAGTGCATCTTTGGCTAAGCTTAACTAATTACAAAGTAAATTAATAGAAGTTGAAATCAGTTGCTTATTATGAAAGTAACCTATACGTTACTATCAATTATGCATTGCAGCTAGATCATCTGAAAAAAGATTACAAGTTTGGGTTTGGGCTGACAGTGGGAGAATAGAATAGAAGGCATATTGTTGTTCTGAATTTTCAGTTTGAGCTGATTGTTGCGAGTATTATTCCCTTTCGACGAGAATGAAAGAATCAGTTCGATTGAAATTATGTGTGGGCAGTGGGCAGAGCACCAGTTGGTACGACATTATTAGAATCACTACTTGTTGATTTTTGCAGCTTGGATATATTTGCTTAGCTAGATTTCATTATAAATTCAGTTTAATTTCAATCGTAAAAAGGTTTTAATCCAAGGTTGCTCAATGGTGTTAGACGAATTCAATGGATGAACGTGGTGACTCAGGATGACTGCAAAAGCTGTCAACTGGTTCACGTCAATCGAGATGGTAGCTCAAAGGTTCAAAAGTGGAAGGGGTGATTAATTGAGCCTTGCTACACGTACACAGAGTCTTACAGCTCGGTGTACAGCCCCCTCACATGGAGGCAGGACCCGTGCATTAATTGGGTGTGGACCCCTCTTCTCATGTGAGGCCGTGAGGGGAGTGTATGTGGTATACAAGGGAAAAAATTCTAATTAATTTGTAACGGGAATCTTGGGCGTGATTCATTGAATGAATGGGTATATTAAAATCGCCAAAAAATGTACCTTCAAAATAAAAAATATGTATGTGTATCTCGATGGAGACGTAATATGCAAGAGGGCCAAGTTGTGGATTGATTAATTTGTTGGAACGGCTGACCTGATGAAAATTAAGGTTGGTCATACAGATATGTCATATGTACCAAGTGCAACTGCAGCTGCAACGTGACATGGACTTATTCTCACCAATAATTTAGTGGCCTGGTCCACATATCCTATTCATCTACAAAAATTAACATTATTATTCTTCCTT
The DNA here is from genome assembly GCF_002742605.1 of Olea europaea var. sylvestris. Taxonomy (NCBI): domain Eukaryota; kingdom Viridiplantae; phylum Streptophyta; class Magnoliopsida; order Lamiales; family Oleaceae; genus Olea; species Olea europaea. The sequence goes on from NC_036237.1 coordinate 26,502,297, forward strand.
ATCCACTGTGTCTTATACTTTACACTCAATGAACCTTATCTCATCTCTACTGTCTGTCTCAGATTTTTATTTTTTTAGTTTTTGTTTTTGTCTCTGAAAGGTAGAACAAACCGTGTTAAGGAGATTGTTTGGCAGAAATTTTATTTTTTGTAGAGGAATTTTATGAGAAAGTTACGTTAAGTCAACTTTCTTTAAAAGTTCTTTTAGTCAAATAAAACACTTTCCAAAAATTATTCAAATATATTCAAAAGCTTTTTACTTTCAGAAGTC